>NC_056522.1:90403089-90424808 GCF_019175285.1 Sceloporus undulatus
TATTATTATTATTATTATTATTATTATTATTATTATTATTATTATTATTACATGTGTAAGAGGCAATCTGGGGTGGCAAGGAGTGGGGGATACATGATGCATTAACTTGCATTTTGAGGTTGAAAATGGGGCCGAGGGCAGATCATACCCTGCACTCACCCAAATGCCCCCCCCCACACACACACACAAAAGAGATTTTAAATTGACAAAAGGTGTGCACTTTGGGGCATTGTGCATGGCTCTTTAAAAAAAAGGAGGGAGTACACTTCCGATGCCCCTGCAAACGTCACCTATGACGATTGCTTGATTGACAGCAGGTGCCCTCAAGTTAAACCCGATAAGGCATTCGGGTTAAAATGCCCCTCAATCGTAGTGGGCACTCGCTAACGGAGAGATTCGGGGAAGGGGCATCCGGATCTACCCAGTTCCACCCACATTAACTGAGCCAGTGGGAATGGGGCCTTAGGCTGTTGGTAGAACTGAATGTACTAAAATATTTATGATAACACCAAGTATATGAGTTTAACAGTCATTGTCTCTGGAATTTCAAAGCTAGGGCCCTTCTTTTAATTATATAATCATCTTCTCCATGCACTGAAGTTTTGCACTGTCTTTTTGCTCTAGATCTATTCCAGCCTTAGGAAAGCTACTTTTATGAGTGAGTCTGTCATTTATTTGGTTGTCTTTTCACCATGTAATTTGGAAGGGGTAAGCAACTGTGGAAGGCTAAAATAAATAAATAAATAAATAAATAGGGGGGCACATTAGCTCCTTAGAAGACATTGGAGGGCTGCATTTGTTCCTAAAAACAAACAAACAAACAAACAAACATTTTATCCTAAATGCATCTAGGGGGCATGGGGGATTTTCACCATGTTTTGGGTTTTTAAAAAAAAGCCTCTCTTGGGCCTAAAGTGAACCAGAGGGCCTGCAAATATGGTGGAAATTTACCCCATGCCCCTGAATGGACATTCTGGTGCAAAATAATTAATAACTACTACTACTACTACTAATAATAATAATAACTGGGGGATTGGAAACATTTTGCAAAAATTGTTTTTGACCTCTAGGGGCTGGGAGGCATCCAAACGTTGTGAAAATGCTCTCCATACCCACAAGAATGGGCAACTGTACAAGATCCAGTGACATCTTGACACACACCAAATCTTGGAGGGTCACATACATCCCATCCATAGCCTCCTTTTTTTTTTTTTACTTAAAAAAGAGAAATCTTTTACTCAAGAGGCCACATGCCTCATATCTGTGAAAGGCAGGAGAAGACAGACTCCTTACTTTTAAAAAGAGACAGTTGTGGTGTAGTTGTTTGAGTCTAAGGCTAGGACTCTGGAAGACCTTTCGCAAATCCCTGCCTTGCCTTGAATATCTGGTAGACCTTTGGCAATTCAGACACTCTCAGACTTAGCAGGACAGCAATAGCAAACTCCTCTGAATAAATATCAACAACAACAACAACAACAACAAATCCTAGGACAGGGTCAGAGTCAATATAAAGGCACATAACAACAAACTGCTTTTAAGAAAGACCTGATGTGGGACTATAATGGTCTGGGGAGACTGAATAAAAAAGGTGAAATTGCCCCCCCACCTGCCTCCTAAAGCTCCTGAAGTGAGTTCAGGGACCAGCACTGCAGTTGGGCTATAGCCGGAAGGGGGGTTTGGGGGCAAAAGCCATGCGATTACATCAGGGGGCAACCCAAATTTGGCTTGAATTCGGGAGTGGTAAGTCATTTTATTTTGCTGTGCCCTAAGCTCCTGAGGCTGTGTGACTTACTCAAAGTTTCCAAGGTTGAATGGAGATTTGAATTCTGGTCTCCAGAATTCTAGTCCAATACCGAAACCACTACAACATGCTTGCTCTCACTATACATTCCTACCTCAACATAATCAAAGATATATTCACATGATTTGGAGTCCCATACTTTTGCATGTCTAAAACAGTAATTCCTAGAGACTGGAGTTAAACTTGAGGCCAGCTAGTAGTTAGTATCACATTATCCTCATTCTGGAATATGTTATGCTTTTATCTGCTCAGTGTTCCCAGATAGAATGGATATTTGAGACTGACGGTGTCGAAGGGGTTATTCAGAGGGTGAAAATAATCCAGGTAGAACCTGGGTTGAATCTTTGTTGTTCAGATGCATTTTGAATCCATGGTTTGTTTGTTTGTTAGTTTTTGTGGTGTGTATGTGTGACAAAAAATCCATTTAACCTGGGACAATCAATTCTAGAGTTTTCCCCATTTTTCTAAAAGATTTGCATACTTGGCTGTGTGAATAACCAATGCGTTAACACCTGGAATAAACTGGGATAAAACTCTGCATGCCTTGAACATGCTTTGAATACATTCACGCCATTTACTCCATCTTTATCCATGTCCTGACACATGTGAGCAACAGAACTTGCAGATATGTGGTTCCATAGTGTGAACAACAAACATGGAATGAGTGAATGAGATCATTTGCATAGTTGCACTAAAAAAAGTGTGTGAATGACTCCTCTAGTATATTTTAACTGATGTTGCATCAGAGCTCCTCAGTATCACTAAAAACTTTTCAGAAACACCTGGGGAGGCATTACAAACCACTGCTTTGAGGCGGTCTCCCGGCGCTGCTGTTTGCTCCGTGAGGGAGACGCCGCAGCCAAACCGCACGGCTCCCTTATGGAGCAAAAAAGGAGCACACAAATCGCTCTCCTTCCAGGAACCCAGAAGAGATGCCGCGAGTGCCAAAGTGTGCACTCGCGACGTCTCTTCTGGGTTTGGACGTGCGGACGCAGAGCATCCGCTACGTCAAGATGGCGGTGCCCATCTGTATAGGGCGCCGCTATCTTGACATATCGGTTACGCGTGAGGGGCAAGGCGCGTCCAGAAGCGCCGCCCCTCACGCGTAATTGCGGCGCGAGGACGGCGCCTCTTAGGCCCGTCTGTAACGCGCCTGAAATACTTCATATATAACAAGTATGTAAACATTTAAAAATGCACCAAAGGACTGATATGCAGGGATAAATTATATCTACCAGATCTAGAAGAGGTTCCCACTGCACTATATACACCATTATAAAACGCAGACTACAGGATTATTGTCATTTGCCACAAATTCCTCTATGGCAAGTTAAGCCATGAGCTCTTTCTCTCCACCTAATAATCACTTTATGATAAAAGATGACTTCAGCCTGATAGTATGAGTTTGTCACTGCACCATTAACTAGGAGAATAGGAGCACTGAACAGTCAGGGCAAGTATTAGAACAAAACCAACTCTGTTCATAGAGCTTTACAGTAACCAGTCTGAACACTCACCCTGAACTGAGTTCATAGACAAGAAAAAACAGGAACACTGAAAGGCTGTGGTCAGATTTCATTATTCATGATTAAATTAACTGCATTTCTATCTTTCCAGAATCCTTCTGTAGTTTCTATATGATGATTTTAGAGCACTTTTCACAGTGACTATTTGGGCAGAGGGAAGGAAGCAATTTAAAAATAGTAATAGGACTGTGAAAATATGGTTTCCAGTCTCTTTCACATTAAATTGTATTTCTTTAAAATTTATTTTTAGGCCTGTTACAGACTGCCAAAATAAAGCTGCTTTGGGTCTCTTTGGAGGTATGCTATTTAAATGATGCACGGGTCCTAAGAGTCCGGAGGTTGCACCAAAGCCACACTCCATTCCTAAGCACTGGAGTGCAGCTTTGGTGCAGCTTCTGGATTCTTAGGATGCATGCATCATTTAAGCAGCATACCTCCAAAGAGACCCAAAGCAGCTTTATTTTGGCAGTCTGTAACAGGCCTTCGACAACTATTACATTCTCATTTAAAAATAATATAAAATTTGCCATTGTCATACCAAGTAAAATTGCATTTAAATTTACAATAGTCAAAAAAGTGTTTCTAAAACATACACAACCCCATATTTACAGCTACTATAACAGGATGGTAGATAAGCTAAGAAAGTGAAATTTAATTTAGAATGAAAATGTAGATTAAGTGTATCTCTTCCTGGGTACTATGGGGACAACTATAATTGAATATTGCAAAAATAGTTACAGTTTAATTCTTGAAACATATATATTGAACATTGCCACAAGAAATTGTATATTAATTTTGACACTTATGCACTCCCCCCCCAAAGTACTAAACATCCAATGAAGTGTCATGCAGGGCTTGTTTGCAGGACTATACTCCCTGTGTTGTTCAATATTACTGCAACATTTGGTGACACCTTAAAGCTCTTATTCAAAATGAAAAAGGAGCTATTTCTTATCTCTAGCACCTACTACTCTTCAGCTCCTTCTGAACTCAACCATTAAGTACATCTTTTTCCTTAGAGTTTCCCTACCTAAAGGGCCAAACCAATATTCATAGGGGTTACATAAGGCATTAATGCTCTTATAAACCTTCATTTCCCAATAACCTGGCATACCTGTCTTCATTAGGTTTTGTGAGCAGGGATGGAACATTTACTGGGATCAATACCATCTTGCAGTCCATTTAGCTAGTTTCCCAATCCCAGATGTTTACCTGTAGTCACAACGTGAGGTGCTCTTCATCATTACTGTATTACTATGTCTGTCTCAAGCAAATAAATATTACCCCTGCTTTTTAATATTTAATGGTGTTTTCCCTATATCCAGTCTTGTTGTTCTATGCCCTTCTATACAGGCTTCCAAAGAATCTTGCCCATGACAGTGAATCTCCTCCTATAACTGGTAAGCACCTTTCCTTTCACAGGCCAATACAGGGACAACAGGGTTTCCAATTACTACAATGGTGAAAAATAGAGATCATATTCCATACTCCTTCGCTGTTCCTAGACTGCTTATTTCCTTCTGCCCACGGTTCGTCACATGGCGTTCTCTCTTGTTGAGCAGAATAGAAAAGGGATAGGATGCAACATTTTTATGAAGCATTTATTTTCCTTTACAACAATGCAGACAAAAACATGTTAAAATTAACATAGTCTAGGCAGCTAATCAAACATATCCTGACCAGATGGACTGAATGCACAGCAGGGCCCAGATTTCTGTGGAAAATGAAAACTGTAGCAGTGCACTGAGATCTTATTCCCAAATAAACAAAATACAAACCTATATTCTCAGACATAAAGAATAAAAAGAGATCAGAAAGACTTCCATTAAGAAGAAATAACACTGGCCATGTGGGGAGAGAAGTTTACAAAACAGAAGTTGAATCACAGCTTATCAGCTACTGTATTAAACATTACTTAACTCTTCTACACAGTTACTTCTACTGTTGGTCTCTATACACTTGGTATTCAGCCTATAAACACTGATGTTCCAGTTAGCTACTATGGCTAATAGCCATTGAAAGGGGAGTAGTTATAGTAAGGGTAATAGTTACAGGCTGAATACCAAGCTGGCATTTCTTGGTTTATTTATATACATGTTTTATGTGAAGTTACCCTGAAAGAGGGACTTACAACAAACTATCAATCATATTCTATCATACCAATTAACTATGATGCTTATTCACTGCTCCACAAACTTCACTTTCTAGACAGCAACCAAAAGTTTCATAGCTACGAAAGCCAGTTCCAGCACTTCCGGAACTCTCACACCATTCTATCTCTAGCAAGGGAAGCACAATCTTCTTCTAGCTTGCAACCACCATTTGGCCAAAAAACCCAGGCCTGAACTTACCAAAGACCCTTAACAGGACTGAGGAAATTGTGGCCTTCCTCAGGACTGTTTTTGAGGCCACAAAAAGAGAACAGAAGTGTCACAGACACCAGAAATAAAACATTAGAAAGAACAAAAATTAACAGATAATGTCTTAAATAGAATGCAACTCAAAATGAATGAGCCATATATGTTCAGAATGCAGATGGGAATATATTAAGGTTTTTGGGTCCTCAGGACCCCATTCATACCTGCTATCTTTTTTTAAAAAAATGCTTCTGCATTCTCTCTAGCAGACTTGGGACAATTTTGCCATGGTTTATCCCCCTCCTGAGCCATTTTAGGCTGCCATCCAGTTGTTGTTGTTGTTTTTAAGGCTAGTTTGAAAACAGTCTAGGAGAACAAAAACATGGTGAACCTGCCCTACATGTCCCTGAAGTGGCAAATCAAGGCAAAAGCAATGTAACTGTTTTCACTCATGGAGGGGCTTGTGTGCAGCTCAGGGCAGCAACAAGAAAAGTTTATCATTTATGTTAGTGGTTGCATTCATGTCAGTGAGGTGGCTAAATGCTATGGAATTCAGGGATCCACAGTTTTGTGAGACTTCTCTGTGCCATAACAAACTACAAATCCCAGGATTCCATAGGATGGCAGTTTTAAAGTGGTTCACACTGCATTAATTCTGCCCTGAAGGAGCTGGACATGTTCAGGGCTGACATGTTCAGCCCTGAACATGTTCGGCTCCTTCAACACAATATTATACACATGTACAGGCAACCAACATATCTGAAATTACAGGCTTCTGCGTAGCTATAATAGTCTCACTTTTTCTATGCCTGAGGTAGGATAGTGCATGTGATACATAGTAACGAGTTATTTTTTTATTCTCTCCAGTAAGCATGGCTGCTTTTTTAGTTGACAACTGTTTGGGTCAACAATTTCCAGAATTTTCCTGAGATAACACATTTGTTGTTGTTGTTTGGCTGAGTTGATGCTGAATTAGTTTTAATCTGGTGCAATTCATTCTTTTTTCTTTTAAAAAATATTGTGTTTTAATTGGACAACTTCTTCCCTGATCATTTTAAATTACAGTGTGCCCTTGCTATCTGCAGGGGATCCATTCTGGACAGTAAAAAAACGCAGGACCCATTCAAAACAATGGGGCTTGCTGTACATGGAAGCCCAAACCGTGGATGGCAAGCCTACACTTGGAGTGGGTGCACTATGTGTGTTTTTATGTTCGAGTGATGATTTTGTATTTGAATTTCTGTTATGTACCTTGAGCAAAATTGTTAGTGCTGAGGTAGTCTGAAAATCTATTAAATAAATAGTACTGTATATTTTTCAGAATTAAAAAAATAATTAAAGAAGACTACATAATTCATTTTAAACACTTACTAAAGAATATTTTGATGAATAAATGTATGTTCTTAGTTTTCCCCCCCTATGAAATGGGTACCAAAATCCTACACACCAATTTTAGAATGGCTTTGAAGTAGTAACTTTTAGTACAATTTCATAAGGCTACAGGGCATACATCCGGTAATAGTATGTACACACCTATATACAATCAGCTAAACCTAGTCAGAACTGGTTTCCTGAAGGGCCTGCTCCAGTTGTAGCCTGCTTTCATATCAAGCTGAATTAGTCATAAAGTAAAGAATGAATTTTTTTGTGCCTTATCATGCCTTTCTGCTGACACTGTGTTCTAAAAAGAACAGATTTTGTGATTTAAAATATAGATTAAAGTTCTCAGAATAATGAAAACACTTTAAGTAAGATCTCTTTTCAGTAAGTGGTTTTAGAATAATAATAATAATAATAATAAATAAATTTTATTTGTGTTTTCCTGCCTTTCCCATAGGATTGAAGCGGGGTTACAGACTAATTAAAAACCATTACACAATCTCATAAAAACAGGATAAATAAACTCCAATATAAAATTCTACAAACTCTATGGACAACATACAGCAGGGTAAGGCAGGAAATCAATCGCATCGAAAATACTATTCATTCTACAGAGGGGAAGGTTTGGCAAAAGAGAAAGGTTTTAAGTCTCTTTTTAAATTATTCCAGGGGGGGGTCATAAAGTGGAGCTCCTTGGGAAGACTATTCCAGATCCACGGGGCTACTACAGAAAAAGCCCTCTGGGATGTGGAGACATATCTGGAAGATGGTATTTCAAACAGGTTCTTCCCGGATGTTCTAAGTGTGCAGGGCGGATTATATGGGGAGAAGCAGTCCCTCAAGTAACTTGGGCCCAAGCCACATAGGGCTTTATAGGTGATAACCAACACCTTGTATTGCGCTCGGAAGCGAATGGGCAGCCAGTGGAGATCTTTCAAAATAGGTGCTATATGGTCAAACCTGGATGCACTGGTGACCAATCTGGCTGCCATGTTTTGTACTAACTGAAGCTTCCGGGCTTGGTACAAGGGTTGCCCCATGTAGAGCGCATTACAGAAATCTAAGCGAGAGGTTACCAGAGCATATACCACAGTTTCAAGGTCCCTTTGGCCTAGGTAGGGTCGCAGCTGGCATATCAACCGAAGCTGATAGCAAGCACTTCTGACCGTCGCATCTACTTGAGATGTCAACTGCAGGGACGAGTCCAGAAGTATTCCTAAGCTGCGAACTTTGTCCTTCAGGGGAAGTGTGACCCCATTCAGGACAGGTGGATAAATTTCCTTCCCTGGGCCTGGGGAACCTATCACCAGTACTTCCGTTTTCTCTGGATTCAAACTGAGTTTGTTTTCCCTCATCCAGCCCATTATAGTGAGCATAGTTCTAGATGATTACATATTTTGAATGGTGACTGAAAAACAAGGAAGAAAAGAAAAGCCACAGAAAGAAAATACAGTGGTGCCTCGGGTTACGAAATTAATTCGTTCCGCGGCCGCTTTCGTAACCCGAAAAGCCTTCGTAAGCCGAAATGCCATAGGCGCTAATGGGGAAAAAGCCGCGGCTCCATTTAAAATAGCGCCGGAGTTTTTTCGTAACCCGAAAAAACTTTCGTAACCCGAAACAATAATTCCCTATGGGATTTTTTCGTATCCCGAAAAATTCGTAACCTGGGTATTTCGTATCCCGAGGTACCACTGTAGAACAAATACAATAGATCCCCCCCCCAGAAAATAACATATGTTATGAATATGAAACACTTTGGGAAACATTTTGTGTCTCTCCTACATATGTGCATATGCCATTCCAAGGGTATATGTTCCCTCACATATACCAATTTAAGATGGGGAGGGGGTCGTTTTTTTTCTTACAGTGACTTCAAAAGTTGCAGTTATTCATGGCAACAACAAACTCACAAAAACTCTTGTTTGTTGCAAGATGGAAACAAATATCTAAACTAGCTGTTAAAGCACAATTTTCTGCTCAAAATGTGATAGAAATCACTGTAAATGTGGGTAGTACCTCTTCCTTAGAGGAACTGAAAAAAGAAAATACCCTGCAGCAAAAGGAGAACACCAGAGAGGACACAACACCACTTTGTCTCCAGAGGTTCATTATCCCCTCTCTCCTCCAAGAAATGTGGCCTCCCTGTCTGTCTACTCAGACGTTCCTCAAAAAACTGATACATCTGAAAACATGCTGGAAAATTTTGAAAACAATACTATTCTTCTAGTGCATTTTTGGCGATTTTCCTATTCTTGAAACAAAAAAGTATTACATCAAAAATAACACCTTTTGATATCTATAAATTCAGAGGAACATGCATGAGTCAATGAAATGTCATACTTGTTAAAGCATCTACCCAATATATACACTTGACTCCATGAGACTATTTTCACCACACATTAGTAATAGTGTTATATAAACATTCATTTCACTTCTATGAAATACAAGCAGCTGCACTGAGTGCTGCACTCTGAATGTTCTCGCTATGTAGCCCAGGGATGAAAGATGAGTTCTGTAATTATTTATTCCACTCATCCACTAATAGGATCTTTGGCTCTTACTTAAGAATGCCTGCAAATATACACTTGTTGAGATCTGTTGGCCACCAACAGCTTGATAAATGTAACAACTGACAAAACTTAAGAAGCAGGCAGTCCTTGAACTCTCTCCTACTCTCTAATACAGTGGTTCCCAACCTTCCTAATGCCGCGGTACTTTAATACAGTTCCTCATGTTGTGGTGACCCCCAACCATAAAATTATTTTTGTTGCTATTTCATAACTGTAATTTGCTACTGTTATGAATCGTCATGTAAATATCTGATATGCACAAAGTATACAATTTCTAAAAGTGAGCATGTGTTTTTCGACCTGTAGGAAAACTACTTAAAAAAAAGAAAAAAAGAATTTGGCCCACAGGTTGCCACTTCTTTCTGGACTACTGAGGTAAAATGGCTTAAGACTAGTTTGCTAATTCCTTCTTTAGTCCTACAGGCAGCCTAGTTCTGCACAGAGGAGCAGAAATAAGTTCAATTGGCAGTGAATTAACTTTGTTGTTGTTGGTACTGAATGCCTTGAAGTCCTTTTCTGGTGTATGACAATCCTGAGGCGAATCCATCATGGGATTTTCTTGGCAAGATTTGTTGAGGTTTGCCATGGCTTTCCCCTGAGGCTGAGAGAGTGTGATTTGCCCAGGGTCACCCAATGGGTTTCCATAGCCAAGCAGGGATTTGAACCCCAGTGTCCATTGCTCAATGCTTTTGAGAAGGCATTAAATGTGTCACTGTTGTTGTGTGTCTGGCTTCAAGTCCTTTCTGAGTTATGGTGACCCTTAGGTATTGTGAACTTATCACAGGGTTTTCTTGGCAAGATTTGTTCAGAGGGGATTTGCCTTGTCCTTCCCCTGAGGCTAAGAGAGTGTGCTCCCCAGTGAATTCAGCTGTCTGGCTGCCCCCAAGATATAGTTGCCTGGGAGTGGAAGCAGCTGGAGTCCTTGGGGTCCAAGGAAACACAAAGGCCCATAAATGGGTGGGTTGGCAGTTAAGCAAGAAAAAGATAAGGCAGAAAAAGCAAAGGAAGGGATGGTGGTTCAAAAGGGAAGGGGGAGAGAAACAGGTGGCCAGGCATCCTCCTTTTCCAGGACACGTCCTACACTCCAATCTCCTGTCCATGAAGAATTCCAAACTGTCCTCCATTATGAACAGGATTAAGAAGCAGGGATTTATATTTATAGGAGTGTTTTTAGCTGTTGTTTGGTCATGTCTTCCATGCAATAAAATCAGCGTAACTTCCGAATTTGAACCAAATTTGGAAGAGGTAAATTGGGCACCGGGGGTGGTGTGATAAAGTCCCAAAATGGGCTTTTCCTTGCCTAAGCCTAAGACTTGAAAATCCCCATGCCACTTCTACCATTTTTGATGCTCCGTGTAGCTATTTTTCCTGCCTAGCTATTTTTCCTGTTAATTTTAGCTCCCCTTTCCTGATATTCTTAGCTTCATTTTTAGCTACTATTGTTTACTACTGACTGTTCTGTTATTGATACTAATGAAAACAAATTGTTTTTTGAATATTTTGTAGTTATAGCAGCACATAAAAATCCACACAGTCCTTTTGGTCTTGTTTTCAACTGCCCTGTGTCAAGTATTATTTTTTCAAGAATTTCTCACTGCAACAGTAAATCAGAAGAATACAACAATTATTATATTGATCCATGTCAGTATTTTAATGAATATAGCATTCTATAACTAGCAAGTGCATGGATTAAATTACAACAGAAACTGAACAGTAAACACTATATAAAATACTTCATTTCTTTAGCAACCCTTTTAAAATAATATCTTTTTAGAGAGATGGTGGCCAAATATTGAATTTGTTTTTATAAAAAGGAATAATGTTAATGTTAATTAGTATTTATTACAGTACATTTCAAGACTATACAGTGTTTCACATGATTTTCATTAATTCTTGGAAGAGCGAGTTTGGAAATGCTGTATGCTCCAATTCTTTGTTTATATTTAGCATAAGAAAAGAACCTCCTCTACATTTCTCTTTTTTATATTTTAATGTTTGTTTAAAAAAGAAAATAAAAGCATATTTACATACTTTATGTTAATAATCTTTATATATTAAACATAGAATCATAGAATCATAAAATCATAGAGTTGGAAGAGACCATAAGGACCATCCAGTCCAACCCCCTGCCATGCATGAAATCTAAATCAGATGATAATCCAAGTGCTTTAGGCTATGTTTCAGAAGAAGAGCTGCCAAAGCTATCTCTGAGTAGTCCTTGCCTAAGAAAACCCTATGAAATTCATGGGGTTGCTGTTAAGTTGACAGGCAACTTGAAGGCACATAAACATGCAATCCAGTATTATTATCATCATGCTTACAATGATAAAATTGATTCCAGCTGTATTACATGGAACTTATGAATAGAATTACAAAGATCAAAATTAACATTTTTTTCTGCTATACAGTTTGCACTGCGATATATAGTTAGTGTTCTGCATTAATTAATTAATTCACCTATATTTTCAAAAGAGAAGACTCTAATTCAACTCTTTAAAAAACCAAATCATATTATAAAATGTAAATATAGTGGGCCCTTCTCTTATGTGGGGGATCCATTCTGCCCCCCCCCCCCCGGTAAGAGAAAAAAATGTGTATGCTTAAGCCCCATAACAAGTAATGGGGCTCTTGCCCACAGTGTGCTATGGGGTGTGTGCCATGGGCGCACACCCCAATACTCATTCCGGGGCACGGGAACCGTTTTTCAAGTGCGGCTTCCAGCATATGCTGGAAGCCATGTATGGCACACCTACATATGACACAGGCACACTGTAATGACACATATCCGGAAAATTAAGTTTATATAAACAGAAGGATATCAGTAGTAATGAAACCATTTGTTCATATAGGACACTGATTCCCAAAGTGGGCAGTATGCCCCTCTTAGAGGCAGTGCAAAGATCCAGCGGTGGTGAGGGAAAAATGGGGGCCTTCAGTGAAGTATTGGTGGACATGAAAGACAAGAGGAACCAGTAGCCTTTAGGCCCATGGTGGGGATGAGGGTTGAATGAAACTACAAATACCAGAATTCCATAGTACTGAACCATGGTGGTTAAAGCAGTGTCAAAATGCAACCTCAGTCTCATTTTATCCCCCTCCCTGACAGCTGTTCTTGTTCTTTAAAAAAATACTAAAGTTTGATCACAATTTTAAAACAATTTTTCATGGTGTAACTGTGGTAGCACTATAATTTAAAGTTCAGTGGAATGGACCAATACTCTTTCTTTTGCCATTAACAGCCTCATTCTATAGCATATGGTGCTGGTATGGAAAGCATGGAAATGAAACTTGCAAGTTCAAACACACTTAAAAGATTTAAAAACAATGTAAAATTGGCAACAGATTTACAATTTCACCACAGCAGAAAGGCTTCCAAGCTAAAGAGGAACAGTCTTGCCAATGTTATATTTTAAACAATAAGAAGACACTGTGTGCTATCTTGTCTCAGCATAAATAATAATAATAATAATAATAATAATAATAATAATAATATTTATTTTATCCTGCCTCTCCTTGTATTGGATCGAGGTAGGTAACAACAAACATAAGAACAATAAAAATAAAACACAACAAATCACAAGTAAAAACATAGCAAAACATATAAAATCCAATTCTCTATCTCCCTCTCACCTTAAAATACCATTAAAAATGACAATTCCCAACTGGAGAGTGAACATTCCAAGGAGGTCAATTTGGGAATGCCTACCGGAAGAGATCCGTTTTTATTGCCTTCTTAAAGGCCTCCAAAGATGTTATAAGACGGATCTTATACTAACACAAATGGCCTTGGTGTAAACAGGTCTTCTGCACATCCAGGTAAAAGCAATACAATTACATTTTATTTACAACTGAACTCATGTCATCTGGATTTACTAATGAAATTTGCAGCAGAACATGAGAATAAATTTTCTTCCTTACCTGAGCATTGTACATGCATAAGATAGAGAGCAAACAGGAATAGCAATTTCAGTTTCCATTTCCATTGATAGCACCAGCACACTAGGCTCTCATAAGACATCCTACAAAAAAAGAAATTTAAAATTTGAGAAAATGTAAGATGTGTTTTCTTTGTGCATAGAGCTTTTAGTGTGGTCTAATAATACTATTACCAATACAGCCAATAACAGATATTTGTTTTATTCAAAGGACCACTTTCTTCCACATATTCTCCCTTGTTGCTCCACTGAGCATCTGAGGTCTTGCTAGTCATATAACTGATGTCCCAGTCATATAATTGGCAACCACTAAAATTAATTTATCTATTTATTGTAAGTATGTATAAATCACTATAGATTACAAAGTGATTTACAGTAACTATGAACAGTCATTAATACAATAAAAACAATGTCCACAATAAATTAAGAGGTAGCTGATATAATAAAAGGAACAACAGAATTTTGGAGGCTTGGACAAAAAGGACCAAAAGGATTGAAAGTCTGATGCTATTTTAGAGTCTTAAGGAAGCCACAGCAAAGAAGTCCCTTTTTGATCTTGTCACTTAATGAGTTAAAGGAACTTCAAGAACAGCTTCCCTGCACATTTGAGGCCCTATGCAGATGGTGAATCTGGGTTGAATCTCTGTTGTTCACATGCATCCTGAATGCATCTGATTAAGTTTGGGAGGGGCTGACAAAACCCCCCACTTAACCCGGGATAATTAATAGCAGGCTTTTCTCCAAGTTTTAAAAAAGTATTCACATTGTTAGCAATGTGAATAACTGATGTGAACAGATCTGGGATAATTTGGGATTAAACTCTGAATGCCTTGAACATGTTTTGAATACATTCACATCATCAACTCCATGTTTATTTGAGTGCTGGTACACCTGAGCAACTGAACTCCCAGAGATGTACATAAATCTGGTTCCATAGTGTGAATAACAAACCTGGAATGTGTGAGTGAGGTCATTTGCATCATTCTGCTGAAAACCAAAAATATCTAAATGACCTGAAAACATAGATAGGATGTTAGAGAGAGAAACACTCTTTCAGACTACCCGGAACAGTTCCTTTCTTAAGTTCCACCAGGTTTCAGCAAGACCTAATGTCTTGGGGCATTTGATGACAACATGCTTAAGTAGACATAGAGCTGTTTAAGAAGGTATGGGCAAAACAAAGCTCTTTAAGAAGGTACCGCTTGTCATTTTTATATTGTTCTGTTTGTGGGGTGCTTTATTTTATTTGAAATTGGTTTTTATCATCATGGGGTTATTTTTGAGTTTATGATGTACAGAGTGGCAAAACTAATTCTGTATCTAGGGGCCAATTCACACTACAGAACTGTAGTGTTATTATTCCAGTTTTACTGCCAAGGTTTCATCCTGTGCAATCCTGGGATTTACAGTTTAGGGAGGGGTATGTAGAATTCTCAGGCAGAGAGCTCCGGTGCTTCGTTAATGATTGGTTGTAGCTCACAAAAGTAATTTTCGTGCTCTGGGAAGTTGATACACCTTTCCAATGTATGTTAATATAATGTTGTTCTGTGCTTTCATGTCGTTTCTGATTATTGGCATCATGGGGTTTTATTGGCAAGATTTGTTCAGAGAGGGCTTGCCTTTGCTCTCATGGCACAAGGCTATTCCACCTCATAGTAGGAATGGAAAGAATATTCAAAAATATTTGGAAAATGGTTGAAAAATAATTTTCTCAGATGTGAGTAAATCTTGACAAGGAGATTTCCATAGGAGTGAGAATGTTCACAGTGTAGGACTTACTCTGCAGGAAAAAAGCATGTCTTTTGTGCAAAAAAGCATGTCTTTTGTGAAAAGGTTCCTGTGCAGAAAACTAAATTCCAGGATTCCAAAGAGGGCAGCCATGGCCATTAAAGTGAATTCATAGTGCTATAATAGTGTAGTATGAATGACTGTGAAGTCTATCAGACTTAGGCCTGGTACAGACAGGCCAAATGTGGCATGGTGCCCCAATTCTAGCATTCGGGAGCATGCAGCAACCGCACGCTCCCGAACCCTAGTACGTACGGGCATCGCCATGACTGCCTGGCTCTGCCCATGTGTCCATGATGCAAGCACTGCGCAGCATCCATATGTTGCTGTGTTGCACGTGTGTAACTGATGCGCCACAGTGCGTGAATGGTGCACTCATGGCGTTGGGCGTGTGCTCCTTGACCTTTCCAGATGCCCTGACTCTCCTTTTTCTGGCCAAAAAGAAAAAGAAAAAGCCTATCCAAGAAACATCCAGGAGAAGCAATTCACCTTTTAAATAAGTTGGGGTGGGGGAAGGTGTTGTAGTATTTAATTGTTAAAAAATAACTCCATATTTCAAAGCCAGAAGTGAACTTCCAGCTACGTTGGGTATATGTTTGTCATTTCGTTAGTCTTCCAGAAGGTCCTAGGGGCAGAAAAGTGGCACCCAGTCTGCTTGAAAGGGAAAGAAAGTGATGGAGGACTATGTTTGTTACAGAAACTTACTCCCACATACGTTTGTGTAGATTCTTCTTACTGGTTACATTTTTCTAATTCTTACTCTCCATGCATAACTAAGTAGCTGATTGTGAAACACGTTTTTCTTTATTGAAGTTTATTTTGAAATACTATCTTAACAGCAGCCTAGCTCTCTGGCATGGGATAAAATTAAACTTAATAGTGCTGAAGATACACTGCTTGGGCTTCTGAAACATGAAAAAGCTTTTGGATGAAGCTAGATACTCTAGTCTAAAACAACCAGATTAGAACACAAAAAAATTATTGTCCTGCTGTTGAGTGAAACTGCAATGACATTCTTGCTAAAATCTTTTAAAATGGAATTCCAGAAGCTGTAATGAATACTTAGCAAATATATAAATATGGTGGGATCTTTCTTAGATGTACAGTTGTCTTTCTATGTAGGTAACAGTGAAACACCACCTACAGGATTACTGCAAGCACAATATAAGAAAGTGCCATTATTATCCTTGAGCATCAAGTACAGTCTGTTTCTTTACAACCAATTATTTTACCAGCCCAAATCCAAGTTAAAAAATGTAGTCACTCCAATGCTTATTCTACCATTACAATACTGAGCTAAGCCAAATTGGTATTCCATCACAATGAATACCAAGAGAAATCTATGCTACCACATTAAGGAGAGTTTACTTTAAGAGATACTAACCAACCTTGAAAAACAAATGAGAGATACTAGGAATTACTGTATTTTCTGGCGTATAAGACTACTTTTTAACCCAGGAAAATCTTCTCAAAAGTCGAGGGTCATCTTATACGCCAGGTGTCATCTTATAGGGAAGAGCTGAAACTTTTGAGTCAGACATGAAAATCTGTGGTCGCCGCATATAGCGGGGGGAGCTCAAAAACAGCCATGGACACATCCCCGCGATCGTATGAAAGCAGCTACCACTCTGATAGTCTTGGAGACAGGGAACACTAGGCAGGCAGAGAGAGCTGACCAATCCAAGCAGGCTTTGTATACAACAAGGTTTCCTGCTAAGTACCTGCATGTCATAAGCATCTGGATTAAAATTACCATATTGAAATCAAACCTGATGGTTTTTTAAATTTTTATTTGGTGTGCATTGGAAGAGGGGTAGTCTTATACGGTGAGTATATCCCAAACTCTATATTTTAACTGGAAAATTTGGGGGTCGTCTTATGTGCCCAGTCATCTTATATGCCGGAAAATATGGGTATTTTGCTTTTTATTCTATTTGTATATGAGGTAAGGCAAATTCAGAAAACCTAATAAAAATGAGATCCATTTTATAACTAGTAGAAAAGGGAGAAACTGTTTTGTCCTGAATCCTTGCTGAGGTTTGACTCAATTATATTTTTCTTATACTGCTTTTATATGGACATTTAAAACTCAGCATGTTCTTGGAGCTACTCTGGATATAGATGCAAAGAGGAATAATAAAATTTAGGAATATAAGCATTTCTATCACACTACTTCTTGTCTATGCTGTCTCCCACTCATTCTGTTTTTTCCCCACACAGACTTCCCAAAACAGTCTTCTTGTACCGGTATAATTGGGGGAAGTGGAGGGTGGCCAGAATCCACTGTGCCCAGAAATATCTGTTGGACTAATATGATGACGTGCACTATAAAAATGGGTTGAAAATTCTTCAAAATATGAAAGGACAGACAGCTGTGGGCCGGAGACATTATGTCACTCAAACAGAATCATCAAACTTTTTTTGGGGGGGGGGGCTGGATTTGAAGCTTCCTGGCGCACGTGTGCTTCCTCTTGCTACCACTGATCCCAGCAACATGCTAAGGATGCTTCTCTTTCCCCTGTTGCCAACAATAGCCACCATATTGTGAAGCTACTTTAAATATAATGTATACAAATATGGGATTTTAAAAAATAAAATAAAGGCTCATTTTATATAAAAAAAACAGAACTTCTATAAATAATTTCTGTTTTCCTGGTTCAACTTGCCAACAGTCTCCTGGTCATGCAACCTAACACCTGCCCAAAGCAGACCATTCAGCTACAAGTCCTTAACAGACCAGCTGCTCCTTGCTGATCTGGCCTCTGTGTACCTCAAGACATTGGCAAAAACACTGCAGGGGCCCAGTGTACAAGGGGAATGAAAGGTAATGCCTTCCCAACATCACCAACTAACTTTACCTATGAAAAATTGCATATATATCCATCACTCTAAACCCATCTACCAATTCCTTCTGAAAGAAAGTGATACTGAATAAAATTCCATTCCATTCTGCCACTACAGCTTCCGAGTGCCAGTTTGCCTGAAACACCAAAACTCATGTATTTTGTTTGTGTGTGTGTGGGCCTGGGAAAAGAGACTGATCATAAGAACATGAATAATTTTGCATTAGACAAAGACATATCTAGTCCAGCCTTCTATTCAGAAACTATGTATTTTCCTGAACAGTGTTTGGGTTAACTTCTTTTATTTTCCACTGCTTTCATGAAAACGGCATAATTGTTCCTTTACTCCGAAACCACAGACTCCCCTTTAATCTGATGTGCAATCCAATTAAAACGAAGTACTGTTTGGAAACTAAAGAATGGTGTTGGTTGTAATAGATCAACTGCTTTAATGCATATGCCTGTGGATTAGGTATTTAGTCTGTAAGACATCTAAGGTTGCCTGAGTAAAAGCTAGAGAGGGTTCCTGAACCTTTTAATGGCTGTGTAGAAGAGGGAATTTCAACAGGTGTTGCCTGTTACCTGGTTGTGTGTTAAGCAACATCTGTTGAAATGCCCTCTTCTATATAATCATTATAGGTACAGGAGCTCTTTTCAGTTTTCACATGGACAACCCTAGACCATAATTTTTTAAAAGCAAAAACTTTGGGGGAAATCAGAGAAAATTGTCAAGAAGTATTTAGCATTGTTGTGACAGCCATAACATTTTGCCATAGAGAACTCAATTGTGTTGTTGTGTGACTTCAAGTCATTTCTGACTTATGGTGAATTTAAGGCAAACCTATCGTGGGGTTTTCTGAGGCTGAAAGTGTGCAACTTACTCAAGGTTTATATGGGCGAATTGAATCCTGGTTACTCAAATCTATGGTCAGATTTGAACCCTGATCTCCAGAGTCAAACTCTCAAATGACTACACCACTCCGACTCTCAGGGAACTCAGCTCTTCCCTTCTCCCTGTGCAACTGCTGAAGTTGGAGGGATCCACTTTTCTCTACTGCTCAGCTGATCAATTGGCTACTGGGAATGCAGGAAATTGGAGATGTGGGAAGTGGTTCCCAATTGCACAGACGCATGCATGCACATATGACTGCTGGTCCCCCAAAAGACTTTGGATGCAGCCCTCAGGACTGAAATGGCTGAAGCCATCTAAAGCTGCATGCTTAAAAACAAACTTTCAAGATATGAAGGAATAAGTGAAAAGCAGTTTTGGTTTCACTGCTCACCAGAAACTAAAACGTGTGAAGTTCTGCACTACAGGGAATTTCTTTCTACATATTTTAATATATAGTCTTATTTTCCCCTGAAAGATAACTTTTGCTGATATTATACAATAGAGGTAAGAGAAACTGCTGCCTCAGATGCTCTTTCATGACCTTTCTAATTTTCAGGCTACTCCGGGACACTTCAGCAGAAAATGAAATTAAATGTTAACACAAGCATATGATCATAACAGAGATTTGAATGGCTATATATTAATCTAGATTTAAATTACAAACTGAACCACTTAAACCAACTAAAATATTATTACTTTTACCACATGAATGATCAAGAATGAAATTAATGATAAGGTCATCTGTGAAATAAACTCAAAGAAAGAAGAAAGTGTTTGCCATTTTAAAACAAAGAACAAAAACTTCATGACAGAATTCTCCACATGTTGAGTCTCCCTTATCTCAAGTGCTTGGGACCAGAACTGTTTAGGTTTTTGGAGCTTTTCAGATTTTGCACATACGTAAGGAGATATCTTGGAGATGTGACCCAAATCTACACATGGAATTCATTTATGTTTTGTATACACCTTGTACACATAGGCTGAATGTAATTTTATACATAGCATTTTAAACAACTTTGTGCATGAAAGAAAGTTTGTATACACTGAACACAAGAAAGCAAAGGTGTCACTATCTCAGCCACCCATGTGAACGTTTTTGGATTTTGGGCTTCAGCATTCTGGATAAGGGAAACTCAACCTGTATTAACATTTACTCCTAGCACCTCACCTCAGTTTCCAAGTGCTACTTGTTCTAAACCACTGTAAATCCTGACCATATCCCATGTGTCCTTCTTTCTACGATACCTCTTTATTTTATATCAGAATAGCATTATTTGTAAATGGTACACTAGTTTGCATGCAGCTGGTGGATGAACACTGGACTTTTTAAAAATTGCATTTTTTAGCAACCAAGTTTCAGCTTGGAGCTGCCACAGTAACTGGATAGTATCAGACGGGGAATAAAAGAAATGCAGCAATGATGTTTATAAATGAATTGGGACGATTAATTTCACTGCCTGAATCTGATATGATTAAGGTTTTATAAAAGTGTTGGTAATTAAATGTGTCATTAATATGTTAATTACAAATAAATGCATCCATCTCTTTGGTTAGAACCCAAAGAGATCAGAACTATGCCTTTAGCATGTAGTGAATTACAAGAAAATATGCTTTAAACTATAGCTTTGCAACATTTTCTGTTTGCTGCCTTAAAGATTTATAGGCATTATAACCAAATGGGGGAGTTCACTCTATTCATGAACACTATGAATTTGATATGCCTTTTTTGCACCTCCTTCTTTAAAACAGAGTCCCGAAAACTCTGCTTCTTGCCTCTAACTTCACAGTTTTGCATTTGGATTGAAACGTATATAGGTAGGCATGACAAGTGTCAGTTCCCCAGCAAAAAGGATGAGTTGGCATGGCCGCTGCAAGTTATCGTCTTGTACAAAAGTGTAGATGGGTGAGTTAAGAAAAATATAATATTCCCAATCAGACCGCTATAACATTTTCTCCCCAGGGAAAAGAAAAAAGGTCTCTAGGACAGCCTCTCAAACTGAAGGAAAGGATGGAAGGGCAAAGGAGGTAAAGACCTTCTGTTCTGTGAGCCTCCCTTCCTCCTTTTCCTTGTTTATTTTGATAGAACAACTCAGGTGGTTGTGTCATTTTTTTGTTGGTTCGTTCCCAAATCTGCTGTGGCCACCATCTCACCCCTGCCTTCATCCTGACCAAAGTTGTGAATTGAAATCACACCTCGGCCAAGGCAGCATTTAACTGTGTGCAAAGCTGGAGAAACCGCAGGTGAACTTTCTGATACAAAGCACAAGGGTAGTTGCAGCACTTCTTCTCCTGAGGGTACTTTTTGGTCAGGCCACACTGCGAACTGGGCAAAGAAAATGAAGGATGGTAGCTGTCTGTAAAGGATCTCATGCTTCTTTGTTGAACAGAAAAGTAAATGTATTATAAAGTCTGGACACCCCCCCCCCTCCGCCACTTTCCATGCTGCCACTCCAGGCCCAAGAGCAAATAAATGCCATCATTTGCTCCAGCACTGCTTTCAGTGTGTGTGTGTGTGTGTGTGTGTGTGTGTATATATATATATATATATATATATATATATAGAGAGAGAGAGAGAGAGAGAGAGAGAGAGAGATAAATAGATATATCTATCTATATCTATATCTAAA
>NC_056522.1:90424818-90433614 GCF_019175285.1 Sceloporus undulatus
ATAGATAGATAGATAGATAGATAGATAGATAGATAGATAGATAGATAGATAGATAGATAGATAGATCTGCATCGATCTCTCTCTCTCTCTCTGTCTTAGGAACCGTATTAAATCTGGGCCAGCTTCTTCTCTCTTACCTGGCTCAAGGCTCCTTCTAGTCGGCTGGCCCTGCCTCTCTTTCTGCCCAGAGGAGAGCCACCATCCCTGTTGGCTTCCAAGCCAAGGCTGGCGATGGCAGTGGCGGCGGCTCCAGGGACCCGGTCTGTCCGCCCTGAAACGCCTCGCCAGGGCAGCGGAGCCGGTTTCTGTCCAAAGGGCTGGCAAGGGATGAGAGGGAGAGCTTCGCCAGGAGCAAGGGCTCAAGAGGCGGAGGCTGGGATGGAAGCTCTCTGACTCCAGAGAAGGAAGGCTTCGGAGGCTGGGGCTGGCGGAGGGGACTGTGGCCGTGGGTTCGAATCCCGGCTCAGCCAGAGGCGCCAGTCACACTCTCTCAGCCTCAGAGGAGGGCAAAAAACCAAACAAAGACACCCAAACCTCTTGGAAGAAACTGGCCAGGGAAACCTTGTGACAAAGGCAAAGGACTGGAAGGCACCCAGTGACACAGAAGAGACCCAGGCTTTAGAGAGAAAGAAGAGGGACTTACATGCTGGCATTACGGCGCCCCAGCCACCATGGTCTCCTGCCGGCTCTCTCCTCCTCCTCCTCCTCCTCCTTCCTCCTGAGTCTTCGGGGCTGGAGGCAAAAACTCCGGGGCCCCCTCCCCTCCCCTCTCCTCCCCTCCAGGCGCCTTTGCCTCTCCTCCTCCTCCCTTCTCTTGCCTCTCTCCAGAGGGAAAGGGGCCAGGGAAGGTGGCTCGCCCTGGCTCCCAAGAGACCCTTCCAAAACTTTTTCGGTCAAGGAGCAGCAGCAGCAGCAGCAGCAGCAGCAGGAGGAGGAGGAGGAGGCGGAGGCGGTGGCAGCTCCCGCCCCTGGCTCTCCCTCCCCCCCCCCCCCCCCCGGGACCCCGGGCTCCCCCCCTCCTGCCCCCGCCCCCACTCTCAGGGGCTCCCGCCTTGGCCTCCGGCCCCTTTCCCTCTGGGCCGGCTTCTAAGAAAGGCTCAGCCCCTCCTGGAGCTCCCCCTGGTCCCCCCCACAGGCCCCCCAGGCCTCGGTTGCCCCCGCCATTTAGCCCTCCCTCCATCCCTCGGAGCCCTCCAAAGGGAGGTCGAGATGGGGGGTGGCTCTGTGCCCCCCAGGATGGCTCTAACCCACTGCCTCCACTGGCGGAAGCCTCCTCCTCTTTCCCTCCAATATTACTGCTTCTTGTGGGTTAGACAGTGCAACTGTTCTATGGATTTGGGATTGGTTGACAGGCTGAACCCAAAGGGCTCCTTTTGAGGGGTCCCACAGGGCTCTGTCCTGGGCCCAGTGCTATTCAAGAGCTTTATCAGTAACTGGGATGACAGAATTGAGGGCATACTTATCAAATTTGCAGATGACACCAAATTAGGAGGAATAGCTAATACTCCAGAGAACAGGATCAACATTCAAAATGACCTGAATAGACTAGAAAGCTGGGCCAAAGCTAACAAAATGAAATTCAACAGGGAGAAATGTAAGGTACTGCACTTAGGGTGGAAAAATGAGATGCACAGATATAGAATGGGGGACACCTGACTTAAGGAGACAACATGTGAAAGGGATCTAGGAGTCCAAGTAGATCACAAGTTGAACATGAGTCAACAGTGCAATGCAGCAGCTAACAAGGCCAATGCAATTTTAGGCTGCATCAATGGAAGTATAGTGTCTAAATCAAGGGAAGTAATAGTGCCACTGTATCCTGCTTTGGTCAGGCCCCACCTGGAATATTGTGTCCAGTTCTGGGCCCCACAATTTAAAAAGGACACTGAGAAACTGGAGCATGTCCAAATGCAGGTGACTAAAATGGTGAAAGGTCTAGAAACCATGTCTTATGAGTAGAGATTTAGGGAGCTGGGTATGTCTAGTCTTGAGAAGAGACAGTTAAAAGGTGATATGATAGCCCTGTTTAAACTATTGAAGGGAGCAAGCTTGTTTTCTGCTGCTCCAGAGAACAGGACCCAGAACAATGGATGCAAGCTCCAGCAAAAGAGATTCCACCTCAACATTAGGAGGAACTTCCTGACAGTAAGGGCTGTTTGACAGTGGAATACACTCTCTCAATGGAGAATGGTGGAGTCTCCTTCCTTGGAGGTCTTGAAACAGAGGCTGGATGGCCATCTGTCGAGGATGCTTTGATTGAGAGTTCCTGCATGGCAGGGGGTTGGACTGGATGGTCCTTGCGGTCGCTTTCAACTCTATGATTGTATGATTCTGTTCTTCTTGTTTGCCTTCAAATCCTTTCCAACTTATGAAGACTACACTGGGGCTAATTTCGGCATGAAAGAGATTGAAGCACATTTAAAGCATCCTGCAAATAGAGTGAAAATAATAATAATAATAATAAATAAAATTTATTTTTATCCTGCTCCTCTGAGCGATTGAAGTGGCTTACGTTAAAACAGACCAATAAAATACAATATCAATACAATATCATATAATAACATTATAACCCTACCCCTCCCTACCCATCCCATTTGTAATAATAAAGTACAATTAAATTATTGATTATTAAAACAACAAATAATATTATTAATATTATTATTTCTTACCTGCCTCTCCTCATGGCTGCAGGCAGATTACAACATAGTTAAAACACAATCATTACATAAAATGCACCTCTTAAGCTTCCTCCCTGTGGTGAGTAATTGAGTGGATGATTATCGCAAGCAATTACGCAAATCAAGTGATGTCGGAAAATTCATTATTGCTGAAATCTCGAAAGTAAAAAGAAGTGCACGAATGCTTCTTGGTGACCACTTTAATGGCAGGTTTTGTGTAATGCCGTGTGAAATCATTTCATGTAATTACGCGATTTTTTCCCCAGGATATTCACAGGATAAGCTCCCAATCTCATTCATGTGATAAACTTCCCTGTCGAGTGTTCTTGGCAAAATTTCCATGGCTAATGGAGGAACTGAACCCTGGTCTCCAGAGTCATGGGAGTTTATCACATGGGAGGGAATTGGTTGGATCCTGTGCAGAAACAGGATTTAACTCCACAAAAGCGGGATCATTCTCAGATGCATTGAGCATTAATCTGAAGTTAACCCACACAGAAAGTGGACAAATCCCACAAAAACGGGGTCATTTTCAGATACAATCAGGGGCACTGAGCATAAATCCAATATTAACCCACATATAAAGTGGACAAAATCTGCTGCCTCTTACTTTCAGATTTTCCCGAAAGTAAAAAGCGGCAGATTTTTTCCACTTTCTGTGCAGGTTAATGTTGGATTAATGCTCAATGCCCTCAATGTGTCTGAAAACGATCCTGCTTTTGTGGGATATTCCCAGAATTTAAATACAGTTTCTGCATGGGATTTGGGCACTTAGCCTCCTGTGTGATGAACTCCATAGTATACTTTTTAATGATCTTTTCATCTTCATACAACTGTAAATAAAATTTATTCAGATGCCACTGTCCTTTGTTTGTGTGCCTTCGAGGTGTTTCAACTAATGGCCACCCTAAGGTGAACCTGCCATGGGCTTTCCTGGGCCAGTTTCTTCAGAAGGGGTTTGCCATGGCCATCCTCTGAGGCTAAGAGAGTGACTTGCCCAACGTCAACCAGTGGATGGCCAAGCAGGGATTTGAACCCTGGGCTCCAGAGTCATCATTCAACACTCAAACCACTACACCACAATATCCTCTGTTCTTGCTTTTTTCTCTGTTATGTGCCTTCAAGTCACCTGTCAATTAATTTCAACCCCATTAATTTCATAAGATTTTCTTAAGGAGTAGTCAGAGGTATTTTGGCAATGATATTCTGAAATGATCCCCCATCCAAGTACTAACTATGCCTGATTCTGCTTAGCTTAGGGTCATAGAGTTGGAAGAGACCACCGGGGCCATCCAGTTCAACCTCCTGCCATGCAGGAATACACTGACAGATAGCCATCAGACCTTCAAAGAAGGAGATTCCACTACACACTGAGGCAGTGTGTTCCACTGCTGAACAGCTCTTACCATCAAGAAGTTCTTCCTAATGCTGAGCTGGAATCTCTTTTCCTGTAGTTGGAATCCATTACTCTGGGTCCTAGTCTCTGGAGCAGCAGAAAACAAGCTTGCTCCATCCTCAATATGACATCCCTTCAGATATGTGAGCATGGCTGTTATGTCACCTCTCATCCTTTTGGTTCTCAGACATTCTGTTCATATGGTGCCAACAGTTACTTGAGGGGAACCCACTAGTGTAAGAGGAATGCAACTGCACTTTCCATCTAGCACTCCCAAACAGGTGAAACACCAAGGCCTAATGACTCTGATAATGGGGGTTCCCTATTGGGATACTGAACAGTAGCCATTGATGGGCTCATATTCCTGAATTTTTCCAATACACATTTAAAGCCATCCAAAATGTATCCATCACTTCATCTTATGGAGTGTGTGTGAATCTACACTTTATGTATTGCATACTGCCTTCTGTCTGATCATTCAGTTTCAGTGGATGATCCTGACTGCTAGCATTATGAAATTTGGGAGGCAGTGGATTACAACTCTGGAGGCCAGGGTTTGATTTCCACATGGTCCATGAAACCCACTGGGTGACCGTGGGCATGTCATATGCTCGTAGCTTCAGGGAAATGTAATGGCAAACCCCTTCCGAACAAATCTTGCCAAGAAACACCATGATAAGGTTGCCATAAGCTGGAAACAACTTGAAGGCACTTAACATAACAACATAAATGTGAGATTTACATACATTTATACACTGTAGTCATGTCTTGCCTTACTTGCCTTTTGCTTAATCCAAACAGCCCCAAACATTGCAATATGACCTCATAGGTGAGTTCCTTCTTTGCGTTGGTCATTTTGCTTGGTCTTTTCCATGTCTACCATATTCTTTTTAAGTTCAATGACCAGAACTATACAAAGTATTTGCGATATATTTACACCCTAGATTCACATAAGGGATAAATGATATCATTACATTTATTTGTAATTCTTTCTCTAATTATGCCTGATTTGAAATTTGGTTTTTATTCTCCACAGGCACAGGATAAATCCACAGCCACAGCCACAAGCAGTAATAATAATTTTGAAAAATGACACAGAAACTGAATGTGAGGAACAGTTCTGCCAAATCTTTGAAAGGTTATCAGTCTTTGTCTTTGAGTTATCAGAGCTTATAAGGTTTTATCGGAGTTTTCTTACTTAGAAAGTTTATCAGAGTTTATCAGCAAATGTTTATCAGAGTTCCGTTACTTAGGACATCAGTAATCCTTTAGCTAAACTAACTGAAGATAGCTTCTCCATCTTTACAAATCTGCATGTCAAATATGCAGCCTCAGATAGATCCTGACAAGTTTTAGGATACACTGTTAGTTTGCAGTTACATAATAAGTTGCTCAATACTGGCTCAGATCCTTGATCCATATAGCGCAATATTTTTCACAGTCACTGGCAGAATCTTTCTCCAGGATTTCAGGAAGGAGTCTTACCAGGCTACACCTAGATATGATGGGGACTAAACCAGCCAACTTCTTTATGCAGAATGACTGCTCTCTTGCTGAGCTGTGGTATCTCCCTATGTGGCTACAGAGAAATGTGAAAAGCTTGGCCACCATCCTACCCAAACTAAGTGTGGAGCTTGTTTGTTTGCTTGTTTTATATACACTTCCTTTCTCCTGGCATGGGACCCAAAGTGGTTTACAAAAGCTAAAAACAAGTCTTTCCATAGCAGACTGTAAAAGTTTCACAACAGATAATGTGGCACGTGCTCCCTGAAAGGAAAAAGTTTTAAAATAATCATTGTTAAAAAAATGAAAATGAAATTACTCAAAATCTTTTATTTATTAATTAAAATATTTGTACCCCATCCTATATCTGAGGATCTTAGGATAGCACTACTTTAATGTGATGTACAGGGTACATTACAACCATTTTTAAAACAGTAAGAATAATTTAAACAGACTAAAAATATATTTGACAAGCTAAAATCAGACAGATTAAAACCAGTTTAAATAATGTAAGACAGGTTAAAACCATGACAATCTGCAGATTTGGATAAAATATTAGGCCCCAAAGGCTTTGATAAAAACAAACAAACAAACAAACAGGTTTTCACTTGACATCAGAATGACATCATGGTTGCTGCCAATTGAGCCACAACCTTCTTCAACAGCATTCTCTCCCCCCCTCCACTCCCGCCCAGAGTGACACAGAGGAGGTTCCCTCTAACTGATCTCATCTCTTAGACAAGGATATATATAAGTAGAAGTGCTCCTTCAGCTGTCTCTTGAGGGCTTTAAATGTTTTCACCAGCATCTTGAATTCAGAACAGAAGCTTATTGGAATTCAATGCAAATTCTGGAAAGACAGTGTTATATCATTCCTGTATAGTGTCCTGGACAGCAGCTTCTGAGTTACCTTCAAGGGCAGTCCCACATAGAGTGAATTGTTATAATATAATCAAGAAATTACCAACACATGAATTATTGTGGCTAGGTTATCCCTTGTCCAAAAAAGGCCTTGGACAGCAGAGCAACTGAAGAGGGTCCCAAATACTCCACATGATGAAGGCTACTTGGGCTTCGAATGAGAGAAACCCATTCCAGGCAGGTTACATAGCCTGTTCCATCCAAGAACCTCCCATCCATGGAGGGTTTCAATTCAGTTATCAGGGATCATCTATTGTTCAATGGCTCTCATCCAGTCCAATACAACATCCAGTCATTTGTTTAGCACCTGAACAGCCTCAGTTGACCTTATCAATAAGTAAAGCTGAGTGTCACCTGATGGCACCCAACCCCAAAACTCCTAATGACTCTGTCAAGAAGTTTCACAAAGATATTTGAACAGCATGGGAGACAATGAACAGAAAATGAACAGCACAGAAACCCTGTGGCACTCAATAGTTTAATGATTATGGGGCTGAACAAGTATTCTTCAATGCTGTTCTTTGGAGCCAGTCTTACAGATAAGAGCAGAACTGCTGTAACACAGTGTCTTCTACTGGTCCAGTAGGATACTATGATCCAAGAGGATCAACAGAGTAGCAGTTCCCCTGTTTCTAACCTTGGGTAGGTCAAGGCAGAAACACTAGTACAACAAATATGACTTCCAATGTCAGATCAACAGCCTTACTGAATTACAAAAGAAAGATGAGAGGCAGCGGGATAGAAGTGGCTTACTGATTACCTTCCTGCATGCCCACGAAGCACTTCTGCTCTACTGCTGAGGTAGATTATGATAAATGTGTACCTTTTGTTCTGCTGGAAAATCTATTTAGCAAAGCCACGTGTTTACAACTGGCTCCCTCTGGAGAGACAACAGAAGCACTATGACAGCATGAGGGAAGGGAAGGTAAAAGCCGCTTCTGTCTTGCTGCCTCTTGTCTTTCTTTGCAGTGCAGTAAGGCCCCAACATGCCTCTACATTTCAGTTGCTGAGAGCACAGGAAGGACACTCCTACTCATGTGGGTTTCCTATAGACATCTTGTTGTAGGTTCCCAATAGATGCTTGGCTGCTGGGTGAACAGTGTTGGACTAGAGACCCTTGATTTGATCCAGCATGACTTTTCTTATTAATTTACATCCTGTTTAATTTTGATTCTTACCAGCTTTAATCCGAGTGCATCAGGATGGGGCATTTTAGTCCTCCCAAACCATATTTTGTTAACATTCTACAGGGAATTAGGCCTTCAGTGTAGGCTGTCACTTGAACAATTGTAAACAGTTTTCATATATTTCATCTCCTTGCCAACAAACAAACAACCTGGAACAAAATACTGTCATGACAAATCTATTGCTTTTTGTCAGTGGGGTAATTTTTTGTCCCACCTATATAATGTATTGGGACAAACAAAAATCCTGTGTGTGCCATTATGCCGAAAAGAAAGTGATGTACTTTTGTAATTAAATTATCATATTTGGAGGAAATTGATCCACCCCTCCCCTTTATCTCACAATATGAGACTTGTACAGACATGCCTTAGTTAAGGAAACCTCTGAGAATTAAGCTTCTTTTTAAGAAAGCTTTTTGGCCCATATAGCTACTGAACAGACAGGAGACTCATCAGATTGCTTACAAAATGTTTCCTTTAACCAAAGGATACATATAGTGGTCCTTCCATATTCACTGGAGTTAGGGGTAAAGGACCTCCGTTAATGTGGAAAAAACACAAATACTGTAAATAAAACACTATTCTTTTTACATAAGAGAATCATGCTGGAGGACCTACAAATGCCTAGAAAAGTGTTTTCTCTAGGCACTTTTAGGTTCTCCAGCACATCTCTATGGTTAACCTCTGGCAGAATTGCATTGGAAGACCTAGAGATTCCTAGAAAGCACATATTCATTGAGATTCCTAGAGAGGACAAAACTGCAAATACTCAAATACTCAAAAATTGAAGTTGCAACTGTGGAGGACCAACTGTACTAACAAAATAGAGCAGATACACTATGACAGTAGAAAAAGAAGAAAAAACAGACTGAGACAAGATATGGCTGAAGAGAATTCTCAAAGCCCCCTCCCAAAGCAGTGTAGATTTTCTCTTTGTGTTCAGACAATATATCCAAAAGTAGCCATGCTGGTCATATAGCAAAGTACAGTATCACCCAAAATCCACAAAACAGTGATATCTTTATTGGGCCAACCAAAATGCACATTATACACATGTTGCAAGCTTTCAAAGCTCCACTGCTTCATCAGGCAAAGGTGTTAAAAGTCATACAGG
>NC_056522.1:90433624-90558817 GCF_019175285.1 Sceloporus undulatus
AGAAAGAAAGAAAGAAAGAAAGAAAGAAAGAAAGAAAGAAAGAAAGAAAGAAAATTGACAGCATTAATCATAGCCCTGCATTTGGTCAGGATGTTGTGACTGTTGTCCTTAGTTCAGATGGCATTCATGCAGGTGGCTCCCTCTTCCTTCTGGCCATGTGGGTATTGGGAGATTCAGTCCAGAAAATAAACTTTAAATTCTATTAGCAAGACAAAAAGCTACTACCTTTGAGAACCATTTTGTCTTGAATCCTTTGTGAGGCTACAAGCCCCTTTGTCAGGAAGAGAACACTAGATTTCTCAGGAAGCCTCCATGCTTTTGCATCAGGAAAATGTTTAGTTGTTGTTAAGGTAAAACATGCTAAATGTAGCCCAATTTTTTTTTAAAAAAAAATGTTTTACCTTTGTTCAAGGTAGAAACCTCAAATAGAAAAGTGGCTCTCTCTTTAGAATTCCCCTGTGGTGGCTAAAATGCAGGATCTTCACATCCAGGAAACATATTCAGGAGTAACTGTGTTGACCATATAGCAAAATACTGTACATACCATCTGAACTGAGGACAACAACCACAAAATATTGACCAAATGCAGAGCTATGACTAACATTGTCAAAAAAAAAAATCCTCTCTTTCTCCTGTTTGATTTTTAAGTTTGCCTGATGAAGAAAACTTGAAACTTGTATAATGTACACTTAGGTTGGTTCAATAAAAGTATTACTGTTTTGTGGGTTTTAGATGACACTGTTGTTTGTGTTCAGGTTTTCTGGGAGTCACTCTGAGTCATTCAACAGAAGCCTGGGAGAGCTGTGCTAATTTAGATTGCTACAATCAAGTGCTACATGATTAAAATGGTTGGGGGGGGGGGGAGGCAAACAGTCTTGCATTTTGAAAGAAGTTGTCAGGTGGTCTCTAAAAGGTATCATTTCACATGTCCATATAGTTTGTTTTGAATAAAAGGTTTCTTGGAGCATATTGAACTTCATTTTTTTAGTGCAGGAAACTATCCCTATTTGTTCCATGTTATTTCTGTGTCAGATACCATTTTTTCTGTTAATGTCCAAGACCAATCACACGGGAGGCTAAATGCCTAAATCCCATGCAGAAACAGGATTTAAATCCCAGAAAAATTCTGCAAAAGCGAGATTGTTTTCAGACTCTTTGGGGACATTGAGCATTAATGTGAAAATAACCCGCACAGAAAGTGGACAAAATAGGCCTCTTTTTACTTTCAGGAGAATCCCGAAAGTAAAATGCAGTTGATCTTGTCCACTTTCTATGTGGATTAATTCCGGATCATTGCTCAATGCCCCCGATGTCATGTGAAAACAACCCCGTTTTTGCTGGATTTGTCCACTTTCTGTGCACGTTAATGCATGACATTGTGTGAAAACAATCCTGTTTTTATGGGATTTTCCCATTTTAAATCTTGTTTCTGCACAGGATAAACCCTGTGTGAGAAACTCTTGAGAAAACTTGTACATTGTACTCTGATATTGCCTGTAACCCATCTGCATAACATACTGGAATTCTCACTGTGGTCAGAAAATGCCCCCCAATTCACACAGTTCAAATAAATGCTGTTGTTCCCCAGCTTGATCCCCAAAACAAAAGAGGCAAGATATAAATAAATTTTATTATTATTATTACTATTATTAAATGTTTTTATCTTAATGTGTGAAGGTTATCAAAATTCCAGTTTATACATGAACAGCTTAAGTGCCTTCTCTCTGGCATACAAAGGGAAGAAGTCCTATTGCACAATTGATCATTCTAGTGCATGGGTGAGCAACTGCCTCAGATCGGGTGTGTATGCGCGCGCAATTGTTTGATCTAGACTCTTTGGGGTGCAGATGACCAAAAAACAAACACACAAACAAAGAAACAAGCAAACAACCAAACAACAAAGAACCCTAAAAAAGAATGACCTAAAGTGGCTAGAAGTTAATTCCTGGTTTTGAAAAAAAGCAGAGGGAATTTTATGATAATAGTGCAGGGAGTGAATTTTTCTGACCTATTTAAGAAACAAATTGCTACTGTGAAAGGCTTTCAGGTGAAGCAATTCACATGAGCCAAAGAAAAGTGAATCTGGAAGGAGTGACAAGCTACAAAAGTGGTGTTGTGAAGCCATCTGTGGCATGAGGACCACACCTTCCCCATCATTTATACAATGGTGGCTCAGTTCATGTTCCTAAAAAAAAAATGCCATGGGGTGTGTAACCCTACGTTTTACATGTTAAGGATGTTTACACAGCAAGGACAGTATGTGCTGAAGATTTTTTGTATGTGTCACTTATTCTTCACACCTCTGAGAGAGCTTGAATGCATGAATTGCATGAAATGCATGCAGTTGAATGCATGAATTGGGATGTCAGTGTACCCTTGTTGATTATGGAAATTAATTGGTTTCCTTTAGTGCTCTGAAATGTTATATCTTGTAGTTTTTACTTCCATGTTCTAGAAACAAGTTGTGTATGAAATAACGTTCATAAAGGTGAAAAGCCAGTGTGATTTTGGCCACATTAAAAATAATAATCAGACATTGGATGTATTGCTGAAATGTTCATACAGTTTTGTGCATTGATTTTTCCTATTTTCCATTTTCTGAACAGATGTGGAAGTCTAGAAATATGCAAGGAAGGCTGACCTCAAAATATTTCCATCAGGGGTACATTAAGCCAAAGGATTGGAAACCTCATGAGAAAAAAGTCTTCTCTGCTCTATGCTTTCAGCCCAGTTTAGCATGCTTGAGAAGTTTGGAAAGTCTGGACAAGTGTTAAATAAGCATCTCCAAATCCGGCCAAATATGCAAACCAAAATTAAACTTAAAAACCTTTGAAGTTCATTTCTATTTTTCTTTTGTTTAATTCTTCTTTTATGTGCATATAGTTATAGAACCCCATAGAGCACAGAGTAGTTAAAGAAGTTATATGCCAGTTTAGCTGCCATCAATTGACTTCAAGATTTAGCATAAGAAAATTAGCAGTTTACTCTGTTCTATAATACAGATGGAAACAAAGTGCTGTATGTTAATACAGAAGAAAAATAATAATCAAGAAGTAATAAAATGTTTGGACTCACTCTACCTTATCTAAAAAGCAAAAGAGGCAGATAATATTGGTTCCTTTAAAACAAATCCCTATTGGTGCTTTATAATCTTGTAATTAATAATTTTCTTATGAAGACATTCCAGCCTTTGAAACTGAGGGAAGATTTTTTCCCCCAATCGGTTTTAGAAAAAATATAATGGCACCTTTACTTTGCATCTCTGACTCTCCAGTTCTTCACTAAGCGTGCTTTATTACAGTGGGATTTTGTGGCTAGAGAGAGTCCTGCTTCAGTGGGGAAGAGTGGGTCAGATTATCCTTTCTGGCCCCTGAAGACCTACATGCTTTGTGATCTATTGATCTAGTATCTGCTGATCTCAGTGCATGCAGCTGTAGGATCATCCCAAATGCATGCAGTCATTTCCCACAATTCACACATCAGACTTATAAGTTGTATGGAAACAAAGCTCAGCAAGGGAAAGAAAATACTGAAAAAAATACTCAAGAGGTGAGTCTTGTGAATAATAATATTTGTACTGGCTATAATGAAAAGCAATTGAATGTGGTTATTGGAAGAAAGCCATTTTCCCCTTGAACAACAGAAACATGTTATATATTTCTGTGGAGAGGCCAAAATAAAATAAAATAACAGTGGGAAACTGATCCTGTCGCCATGTGTGAAACTTTGCTCATTACTGACTTCAAATTGATTGTAGGTAACTAGCAGACTAATGGTTTTTTTAAAAAGAGGGCAATAAAGCTGAAATTACATGTGAAGAATGTTGTAATTTCAGTGAAGCTTGAAGTCCTGTCTGAATATTTAAATTTAAAACTCAGATTTCAAAATGCAGTGTATGATATTTAGGTTCTGGCAGGAGTCACAGGTTAAAGCTGCACATGGAGTTCTGCTCCCTCTTTCTTACACATATTATAATATATCCATTGTCTTTTTGCAGCTGTTTATGCTATGTATTATCACCACTTCATATTCTTGGCTGTCACTGGTAGGGGAAAAAAAGAAATAAATACACATCATAATGGCATAAGGACATGGGATAATCTGTAGAGACTGGGAGAAGAACTTAAAATATCATTGTAGTTTTGATGGCAGATTCATATTTCATTTAATGTGCAGTTAGCCAAAAGTTAGATGAATGAATATTAAACCTACCTCTCTGAAACATAATTGTATAGTATACTGTTATTGAAGCTAATTCATTGGGAATAAAAAAGACGTACTAACTGGGTTAATATCAAACTACAGATATATTAGCAGTTACATATTTGTGGGGGTGGTATCAGAGTGTAATAGGATGCAGAAAGATACAATTTGTGAAACTGGTCATAAACCTTCAAGCAGTTATATAAGATGATAAAGGTCTGTCCAGTAGGTCAATTGTTCTGAGGTAGGGAGAGCAATAAATCTGCTTATCAATTCCCTTGAAGTTAGAAGATTATTGGGATAGTTGTGAGCAAATATATATCACTCTGTGTAGTGTGCCAAGCCACCATTCTCTCTGTTAACTGCTAATGGATTGGAATTTGTGAATATACCTAATTCAGCAGTTTCTCTTTACAATTTTCCCTTGAAAGTTCTTTGTTTTGGAATCATAATTTAAAGGTCACTGATGGTGTGTTCAGGATGGTTAAAATGTTCTGCTACTAGTTTGGGGATACTGCAATTTCTAACATCAGATTTGTGTCCATTTATCTTTTTGTATAGATACTGTCCTGTTTGTCCAGTGTATAGGGTCAAGAGGACATTACTGACATAGGAATGCATATTTAATATTAGAAGACGAGCAAGTGAATGCATGTCTAATGTCACCAGTGATATTGTTAGGACCTCTAATGTTGCTGCAGGGGCATCTGCTTTGTGGCAAAGTCTTATTTCTATATTCCTGTCCCTGTAATCTATCCTATTGTAGGCGAGTAGCTGATTAAGTAACAGTAAAGGTCTGTTACCCAGAGCTGGTGAAAAGGCAGTATTATTGTCCAGAATTGGTTGCCAATAATTGATGATGTCAATTAGTGGTTTTAGGTGACAATTAATGGTGTTCTGTCATTTTCTGGTTTTTTTCTGCCTTGTAGCATCCATGGATAGCAAGCCCGCATTGTCCCAATGGTGGCACATGCACACAACCACACCAACATTAGGGACAGCCCCCATTGCCACATGGTGCATGCATGTGGCCACACCACCATTAAGTTCAGTTGTTTCCAAGTGCCATGGCAGTGTGCATGCACCGCCATTGGTGACAATGTGGGCTTCAGCACCCATGGATTTTGATATCTTCAGCACCCATGGATTTTGATATCTGTGTGTGGGGGGGAGAGAGAGCTGGAATGGATCCCCCATGGATACTGAGGGCTGACTGTATAAAAAAAAAATGATGTGAGGATTGTTCCAGGCTTAGGTTGATGTTAGGAAAGAAGTTGCTGCAATATTGGCGAAACTACTCAAATTAGTCCTTTTTATGGGTCCAGACAAAAAAGACATCAGTGATGTACTTCAGGTAGATGTGAGGTATTTGTGTGCATGTAGTGAGGAAATGTTGTTGCAGTTCAGTCATTAAGATGTTTGGATTCCATGGTGCTATGCAAGTGCCCAAAGCAATGATTAATTTGAAGATGCATGTTTTGAAAATAGTTCATAAAGATATAAGTAGCAATGAAGTTGTTGGGAATGTTTCATTGACCCCAAAAAAGAGTATGGGAGAGACCCCACAACCCCCAACTTATCTTCTGAGGAAGAGCTACAGGAACACAATGATATCTATAATTATATAAGTATCATCATCTTCTCCCAGTAACAGAAATTAAACAGCCTTTATCGAAGAGAAATTTAGTTATCTAATTCTTAATTATAGAAGTGTTGACTTACCAAGTTCTCATTGATTCACTTTGTCTACTCTAGTTATGTTTCAAGTTCTGCAGTTTGAGGATATGGAGAGGATCCTTGGAGAGGTGAGAGCCAATACATGTGTATTGTATCCTCCCCTGGTTTCTGAAAGCAGCTAGAGATATATGATTGAGTGGGTAAGGAGAGTGATGAATGCCTCCATCCTGCCCAAAAGAGGCTGTGTGGAGCTTGTTACTTAAAAAAAAAAAAGTCCCTGAATCCTGCCATGCTCAAGAATTATAGATGAGTCTCAAATATTTCTTTCTTGAGCAAGATTCTAGAACATATGATGGTTTCCCAGATCCAGAGATTAAACAAATTATCTAAATCCATTTCAATCTGGCTTCAGGCCTGGCTATGGGATGGGTACTGCTTTTGTTACCTTGGTGAATGACCTACACAGGGAACTGGACAAGGAGAGTGTGTCCCTGTTGATTCTACTTGACCTCTTCATGGCACTCAATATAATCAGCCATTGTAACTATCTGGGCTGCTTCTCTGGCATGGGACTTGGGCACTGGTCTGCAGTGGTTCCAGTCCTTCTTGGAGGGGCAAAGAACGTAGTGCTGGGGAGCTCCTGTGTGACACTGTTGGGGTCCCTTTAATTTCTGTTTCGTCCTCCATGCTGTTTAAGATAAACATGAAACCACTGGGTTGAGAGCATATAACTTGCCCAAAGTTGTCCGGTTTTTTTTTTTATGTTCGAGCTGGGAATCAAAGCCAGAGTTGTAGCCCAAAATTCAAACCACTACACCATGCTGGCTCTCCCAGATATAAACATAATGCATCTTTGGAACTCAAGGTAGGATTTTCGTTGTCATTAACTATTTATTCAAGGTTCCTCAAACCTTTTTTTCAGAATGTTTATTCCTCATCACAACTCCTTTGGACTTACTTTTGAATTTACATATTGGGTTGGGATGATTTTTTCCACTCTAAATTACATGTGAAGACATAATTCTTCCTCAAATCCCAGACCATACTATTTAAATATAAGAATATGATACTGTCATTACATAGAAATTTCTCTCAGGATAGTTAGGGAAATCATTCATAATGCTGCCTTAGATTCCATCTCAAGGGAAAGATGGGGTATACATTCACTAAACAAACAAGCAAATAACAAACTTGTCTTCTAAGCAACATTTTTTCTTAAAAAATGAAATGTTTTTGCATGCCAAATGCTAGATTTTGTGGTTTTATTGTGAGCTCTTACTCTCTGAGAACATAGTACAAGATATATTACTTTGATCTCCATTTAATTGCCAAACATCTTGCCAAGAAAACACACATCTCCTATGGGTAACCAAGTGGAAAGATATGTGAATGCACATTATTCTGTTTCATTGTTATATTTTTCTCTGAATTCTGATAAAAATGAGCACATCCTGTAGAGCTTCAGTGCATTTTTCAAAATCACAGCTGGTTCCATGAAATATTCAATCTTTGCCTTCTTTTGCAATATGAAGGTCAGTTTTACAAAAAATTGAAGTGAGAAGAGTTCTATGGGTTGGGTGGTGTGTTGGTTTCTTTCCCTATCCACATCATGAACTGAGCTTTTAAAAAACTCCTACGAGAGCACAATAACTACTTCATTAGAAAGTCAGTGCAACAAATGCAAATTACATAAAGCATTCACAGTTAACAGAATTACTCAGTAAATGAATTTATATCCAGCACATCTTAAAGGAAGAAGAAGCAAATTCTCATGCAGCCAATTCATGTCCAAATGTCATGACCTTTGTATGGATTTAATTGATTACAGAACAAATAACTAGACACGGTAGCTTCAGTCTGACATGTTATAGAGTACATGGTCCCATTAGCACATGGTAGAAATTGAGGGTTTGATCCCTGGTTCTTTCATTTCTTTTTGCTTTTTAGTCAGCTTGCAAGCCTACCATTCCCCCTCCCCTCCCCACTCCACAAAACAGTCTGATCCTTTTAACTATCACAAAAAGCTCTTACAAGCTGATCTTGAATCATTAATCTGAAAAACTCAAGAAGACTGATGATGGCCACATATAATAATTAAAGATAGCCTCATCTTTGTAATATGTCAAATGTATTATTCTGCACAGTATTGTCAGAGCTCACTCTTTTATGTCCTAGACTGTTATTTCCACTTATTTAATAAAGTTTCAAATTGAATAATTGTTAACACTCGGAACTGAGTTTTATGTTGGACCAGAAGGCAGATTAAGGAGATTGAGTTTATCTGGATCCTGTGTATTTATGTTTTACTATATTCTATATTTAACCAGAATCTCGCACTATCATTTGCAGTTTTTCTTTGCATACATTTTCTTGTGAAATACTACTTTTAAAAAAACCTCTCAAAATTGTAGATGATTTAAATATCCCTTCGAGTCTAAATTACATATTTATGTTAGCTTCAGAAGAAAACTGCAGAGAAGAAAGGAACAAAAATGCTTACAGATGCAAACTACTCTGATTTTGTTTACAGAATATGTTGATCAGAATTCATTTTTCCAATCTGTGAGTTCAAATAGGCTTTGGATAGAATTGCCTGTAACTTCACTGCAGCAAAATCTGTGACATTTCGTATGCATCTTCATAGTCAGTGATGTATATCCAAAGGCATCCTTTCTAGTAAAAGACTTTAGTGGTTCAGTGAAAAGCCAATCACTGACAAGCAAGTCACTGAAAATAGCTGACAATGTTCCTTTAAGACTTACATTTGTATATGTGGTGGAGAAGCACCCTGATTGGATATCTGCATGGTAAAAATATTTGAGAGTACAGTGGCTGCCACACTGCAGAATTAATGCAGACTGACCTCACCTTAATCGGGATGCCTCCATCCTATGGAAACTTGGGATTTATAGTTTGTTGTGGCACAGAACTTTCTGACAAAGAAAGCTAAATATCCCACAAAACTACAAATTCCAGAATTGGGTGATAGCAGTTAAAGTAACATCAAACTGTATTAATTCTGCAGTGTGGATGCAGCCTACGTCATTTGAAAATTGCTTCAGAGTGCTCATATAGTATTGCTTTTGTGAGGAAATGGCTAACCTAAAAAACATCTGGCATTAATTGCCACACCTTACCAAGTTCTATCAGGTGGGATGTATAGAAATAACAACTCTTATCACCTTGTGGTGGTCCAGTTAACAGGCAATAGCTCCAAAGCAACCAGTTTATCTTACACTATAATCCTAGGATAGCTTCTGTTGAAAAAGCAGAAAAAATGGCTAGTTGAGTAAGCTGAAATAGCCTACCTTTACTACACAATTATAGAGCTATGTTTTTACTTTAAGTGCTATGGTTCTGTCCTGTGGAATCCTGGATTTTGCCATTTTGGGATTGGTGTCTAGAATTCTCAGCTAGAGAGCTTTAGTGCCCCATCAAAGAACAAACCCCAGGATTCTATCAGATGCAGGCATGGGCAGTCAGAGTGGAACCATTATAGAGTTATAATTGGGCCCAACATGTCCAGCCACTTCAAGTACACAATATGCATCTTCAAGCTGCTTTCCACTTTGCCTTGGCCCTATCTACATCAACTTCACTGCCACCCCAGCCCAAACTCACTTGAGTCAAGCAGAAGTTGTCTACGTCTTCTTGCTACCAGTATCAAATAACATTCTTTGTCTGGCATAAGAGACTGTCCGCCACAATTACATCTGCTATGGCTTTTCCATTATTATGAGAAGCCTCCCTATGCTGAGAAACAAAATGTTCAAGCTTCACATAATGAAGCATAAAACAAAACAAAAAATGGACTCTATCTCCCCAGGGCAGAGTGAATGTTATCAATTTATTGATAATAATTTCAAATTATTTTCATCCAAAATAGGGCAGTTCACTATATTAAAGCACCTCTTAAGAATGCACCCCTAATAAAGTCTTAAAAAATAATATCAGTCAAAGCCATGACATGGATGATATAAAGATTATAGCCAGCTGGAAAAAATGGCAAAGTAGTCTCAAACAACTACACTGTGGAAAGGATTCTGTGTGTGAGACAGGCAGAACGTGTAACATATTCACTGCCCAAGTCTGGCAGGGAAAGTCCCAGTTAATCCTCTGCCATGCCACTTTTCTAATTACTTTTAAGATGTCCTAGTTACTTTCTATTCCTCTCACTTTACCCCTTTGTCCTCAGCTTGCTTCCACTGGTGGAAACTTAGTTCAAATGTACTCACTCAGGGAGTGAAGAGGGGCAGAATCTTGTCCTTCCCTGTAGGCTCAGGTAAAAGTAAACTGCGGCAGCCTGTCCTAGTTTGGGTGTTCTTCCTTTTTAATAGGTTTTGCCATTTTGAATACACTCTAAGGTTGCTTGGCCACATGTATTCTGGTTTTCATTTGAGAAATTTTGGTGGGTATGTTGTAAAAAGGATGAGAAGTTGTCTCACAGAACTAAAAACAGAGATGTGCGCACAAAACAAAGAGCAGTGATTTGTTGTGGGTGGAATTTGTTATTATTTTGTCTCTTCTAAGTTAGACCACATAAAGGGCAGAGCAAAAAAACTGTAAGCAATATTTAATCCTAGAGTCACTTTAAGTAGGTCTAATTCATATAAGCATTGACTCATTGCTTCTCTTCAAGAGAAGTAAGGGCATCACTAGGGGTGTGGACCATACCAGGTGACACCCTAAGGGTGTGTGTGACACCATGCTCCCTGAACACCTGTCTTTTGGCAAAATCAAGCTGTGGTGTTCACTTGTATCCCTTCAAAATGCTAAAGAGATGGTGTGAATGGGATGAAGCTCAGTGGGAGGAGAAAGGAGAGGCCCAGTTTTTAAAATAAATTTTAATTTTAATTTACAAAAAATAATTTTTAAACAAATTATTCTCTTTAAATTTTCTTAAAGAACATCACATCTTACCAAATTTTCACTTTAACCACATGAAATTATGTACACGTAAATGCATTTAGGCTGTGTGCATGATATTGTAATTTAAAGGCTTAATTTTAAGTATGCTAGCTGGATATGTCACAATTGTTGCCATTACATTCAGCGATATATAGGAATTGTGATTTATGAATAACATTAATACAAAAACCATTACTAAGGAGAGCGGCATTCTTGCACTAGCTGACACCTGGTGCTGTGGGTGGGACTTGTGGGACAGGACTTCTGGTGGGGTTTCTGGGGCGGGGTTTCTGGGGAAGATGCGCACTCCCTCTCCACAAGTTGGCCTGAGGACAGGATGGCACATGGGGGACAGAGTGCACACGTCCATGGAGGATGAAGCGGTTCATGTGGGGGGGGGATGTAGTGGGGGAAGGGATGAAGTGCTGTGGAGCATGAAGAGGTGCGTGCGGGGGGGAGGGGGGGCAAAGCAGCACACATGCTGGATGGAGCAGGGGGGATGGTGCCGGGGGGACCGACTGGATGTCATCCCTCTTTTGTAGTGTCACTCCCTTTCTGGGGTGTCATTTGGTATGGACCATGTCCGCCAACCCCAATCCCCCATGACACTACTGCTAGGAATTCTATATGGTGTAGTATGGGAGGATGTCAGTGGGGGTGGAGTGACACCATGAGTTACCGCACCAGGTGACACCAACCCTAATGATGCCACTGAAGAGAAGATATGTGAATCAGCCATCCCATGTTAATTTAGACCATGCATTTTGTGCCAATGCAAACATAACAATTTTCAGTAAAAGTAGGTAATTCATATGGTTGATTAATAAAGTTATAGAGAGGCAAGTGGTACCAAACTCACCTCTTTTCTCCACTTGTTTAGAGAACTAGGGCCTGTTACAGACAGCCAAAATAAAGCTGCTTCGAGTCACAGTGGAGGTATGGTGTTTCAATGATGCATGCGTCCTAAGAGTCCAGAAGCCACACCAAAGCCACGCTCCGGTCCCTAGGGCTGGAGCGTGGCTTTGGTGCAACTTCTGGACTCTTAGGACGCATGCATCATTGAAACACCATACCTCCACTGTGACTCGAAGCAGCTTTATTTTGGCTGTCTGTAACAGGCCTAGAATTCAATAATTAAGTTCTGAGTTTGTCCTCTCCAATAAGTGGAGACCCTCAGTAAGCCACATTACAAGCAGGAGCTTCACAGTACCATCTTCTATGATCAACCACTTAAGACTCAAATCACCACAGAACAGCACCCTCTCTTCCACCTACAAAAGTAACACTGGCCCTATCTGCACCGCCCAAATAAAATGTCCTCTGCCAGTTCCCATGGCAACCAGTCCAGATGATGCAGGGCCCAAACCCAGATTCTGGTGTGAACTGTCTGGATGGCATCTAGTCAGTTCAGCACCAAACCTGAGATATTAAATGGTTTCAAATAAATCACCTTTTGCTCTGGATTTTCATGGGGGAGCTCGAGCCCTCTGTTGTGACGTCAGGCAGCTGTTTATTACACATCCTACTATGCCAGCTGGTGCCACCACAACTGGTGAGAGTTGCTTGTTGTGAGTTCAGAACACAGTGCCCAGCCATGTGATTGATGCTAAGTGCCTCATTCTGACCTCAGAGCAAGCAACTCACACCAGTGGCAGTGGTGTTTGGCAGCACAGTGGGATGTGCCTGGAATCGCAACAGAGTGCCCAAGGTAACAGGGAGACATCAGGGCAGCTATGGGGCCAGAATGCTCCAGGCTGCTCTTGGAGTATTCTGACTTGTGTAGACACCACTGCAAAGGTCCCATGGAAACAACAGGGATGCATTTTCCCTCTCCTATAACCAGAAACCAGACTCAGCCCATTTTGGAAAGGATACAAACAACCAGTTTCATCCAGGAAAGCTTGAATTGCCATCATCTATTCCAACCCTTTGCTAAAAAGTGGTAAATAAGAGATGAGCCAATACTTTTCAAACCACTCAGGTCCAATGATTTTTCTTCCAATGTCTTACTGCTGCTTTCTTTAGAGTAGGTAAAAAGTATATAAATATAAATACCTAAATAAATAAATATAAATAAATAAAAACACACCCTCAAATTGAACAATCAGTGACCTATCCAAACCAGTCAAACAGGCCTTTTTGTTGGCTTCACTATCCAGGATGGACAAGGGTCTTAGACCTCCTTGCATTCTATCTGCCCATCTACAATCTGCAGTTTACTCATCAGATGGGACAGGCAGATGCTATTCTGCTCACTCTTAAGTATGAAGTCAACATTGAACTTAATCCACAAACCGAAAGTGTAATAGCTGCTTAAACATAAACTAGAACTGTATTGTTAAGTTAGGGTTTCCATTGTTTTGGGGTGCAAAATAACAGGCTCCCATTTAGGCTCTTGTATCTTGGAAATGGAGCATTTAATTTTTGTGTGTTCATTTTACCAAAACAGTGTGTGCTTATCAGCTTTAAGTTTCCCCTAAATTACTTTTCCTCGAATCCCATTGTTATTAACTCTTTAAATTAAATTAAAGGAAATGTGACAGAGGTTGATTTCTTTCTTGGAAGGGAACACTTCAAGTGCAAAGGAGCACAAGTTAGGGGGGGAGTTTTACATTATTTTTATAACCCTTTGGGATCAGTTATGACTGCAAAGAAAGAAAGGGCTAATCCGAATTACAATAATCTAATGTTAGCTGGTTTACGTAGTTTGTGTGGTACTGGATTAGTTCATCTGAGAAACATATTGGTTGAGGTTGCTGACTCATGACTTCATAGTTCAAATATTTATTTAGCCCGCCCTCCCATCTAATGAATATGGACAAACTGGTAGTCTAAATGATAGACAAGGTACACAGAAAAAGTAATACAAAGATTTTATTATTGCCTGGGGCTGATTTCTTCTCTGTATGATATCAGTATTTTTTCTTTAAAAAGAAGAAACTATATTTCTTGTAATGTTATTCAGTATAAGGCAAAATCACCCTGTTTCTGTTTTCCTCTTAGCCGATCCCCCCCCCCCCCCAATTTGGTTTTGGTATTTTGTGATCAAAGCATAACTGGCCTTGTGTATACACCTGCAATTTGTATTTGTATTAAAAGAGACAAGATGGTTATCCCATGCATACTTAACCAGAAGTTAGTGACAAAGGTCTGAGAAACCATACATAAGCATGTATTTCTGTTTGGGTGGCATGTTTAACTTTGATATGATAAAATTAAAACTTATACGGATTTTAAAAATCATTGTACAGCTCTTTTATAGCTTTGGTATAAATATAAGCAGAGACTTTTTCCTAAGCTAACATTAGCCACCTCACCACAAGAAGCCTTCTTTAGGAAAGAATAAGTTAAAAATTGGAGGGAGTTGTTTCAATGTGATCTTTTCTAATTTGAACAAGAGAGTTCGAAGTTTAAATCAAGAGAGATGCTTCTTAAGGAAGGCAAAGATCTTAACTGGTTTGAATCATAGAATCATAGAATCGTAGAGTTGGAAGAGACCACAAGGGCCATCCAGTCCAACCCCCTGACATGCAACTCAATAACAAATTTAATCAAGATAAGTGAAATACAGAACTAGAGGATGGAGAAAATGAATTTTATTTAGAGTTATGTGAAGATGAGCATATAGTTGAAAAAGTGCACTACAGTTTTGGCAGGGTTCAAGACCAAGGTTCAATTGAATTGAACCCTGGTCTTGGAGACCAGGTTTCAATTCCCTGATTGGCCATGGAAATCTTGCCAAAACCCCTGACAGATTCACTTTAGGGTTGACATAATTTGGAAACAGCTTGAAGGCACACAACAACAATAACAAATGGTTATTAAAACTAGAGACAGAAAATGGACCTGTAAAAGAATATATGATAAGGTGGGCTCAAAATTTGTGGCATAATGTGCAAATAGATGTTGAAGAATGTTTCAAACCAATGTCGGGGATGTCAAGGTAAGAATGGTTCCTTTTTTAAAATGTGGTACACTTGTAAGAAGGCGAAAAGCCCAAGATTTATATGATAATCCAAAAAATCTTAAAGTTAGATTTTGTAATGTCACCAGAAATGTTTATACTGAGCATCATGGATGAAGAATTGGATAGTAAATATGGATTAATTCTTTACTACATGACTACAGCAGCAAGAATATCATACAATCAAATTTGGAAATGGACTGAGAGACTGAAGATGGAAGTATATATGGATTGTTAAGGTTGTTAAATTAGCCCAAATTGTCAAAGTGATGTAGTTTTTAAAGACTAAGCCAACTGAAGAATTTTTAAAAAAATATTGGAAATTATTTATGGACCTTTTGAGCAATAAGAAATCTAAAAATGCAATAATTTGTGGTTATGGTTATTAGTAATTATATTAGAATTAGTTGGCTCAGTAATGGTAGCCTAATATATTTATTTTTATTTATCATAGAATCATAGAGTTGGAAGAGACTGCAAGGGCCATCCAGTCCAAACCCCTGCCATGCAGGAAATCCAAATCAAAGCATCCCCGACAGATGGCCATCCAGCCTCTACTTAAAGACTTCCAAGGAAGGAGACTCCAATACACTCCGAGGGAGTGTGTTCCACTGTTGAACAGCCCTTACTGCCAGGAAGTTCCTCCTAATGTTGAGATAGAATCTCTTTTGCTGGAGCTTGCATCCATTGTTCCGGGTCCTGTTCTCTGGAACAGCAGAAACAAGCTTGCTCCCTCCTCAATATGACATCCTTTCAAATATTTAAACAGGGCTGTCATATCAGCTCTTAACTTTATCTTCTCCAGGCTAAACATCCTCAGCTCCCTGAGTCATTCCTCATACGGCATGGTCTCCAGACCTTTCACCATTTTAGTCCTCCTCCTTTGGACGTGCTCCAGTTTCTCAATGTCCTTTTTGAATTGTGATGCCCAGAACTGGACACAATATTCCAGGTGGGGCCTGACCAAAGCAGAATACAGTGGAACTATTATTTCTTTTGATCTAGACACTATACTTTTATTGATGCAGCCCAAAATTGCATTGGCCTTTTTAGCTGCCGCATCGCACTGTTCACTCATGTTCAACTTGTGGTCTATTTGGACTCCAAGATCCCTTTCACATGTAGTCTCATTCAGCCAGGTGTCCCCCATCCTATATCTGTACATATTATTTTTCTGCCCTAAGTGCAGTACCTTACATTTCTCCGTGTTGAATTTCATTTTGTTAGCTTTGGCCCAGCTTTCTAGTCTATTCAGATCATTTTGAATGTTGATCCTGTCCTCTGGAGTATTAGCTATTGCTCCTAATTTGGTGTCATCTGCAAATTTGATGAGTATGCTCCCAGTTCTGTCATCCAGGTCATTGATAAAGATGTTGAATAACACTGGCCCCAGGATAGAGCCCTGTGGGACCCCACTGGTCACTTCTCTCCGGGATGAAAAGGTGTCATTATTGAGCACTCTTTGGGTTCGGCCGGTCAACCAGTTACAAATCCATGTAACAGTTACCTTGTCTAGCCTACCTTTTGCAAGCTTGTTTGCAAGAATGTCATGGGAAACCTTGTCAAAGGCCTTACTGAAATCAAGATATACTATATCCACAGCATTCCCTTCATCTACCAAGCTCATAATTTTATCAAAGAAAGAGATTAGATTTGTCTGGCATGACTTGTTTCTCTGAAACCCATGTTGACTTTTTGTGATTATGGCATTGCCTTCTAGATGTTCACAGACTCTCTGTTTAATGATCTGCTCTAGAATCGTTCCTGGTATTGATGTCAGACTAACTGGACAATAATTATTGGGATCTTTTTTTTCCCCTTTTTGAAGATGGAGACAACGTTTGCCCTCCTCCAGTCTGCTGGGACTTCTCCTGTTCTCCAGGAGTTTTCAAAGATTATTGCCAATGGCTCCGATATTACATTTGCCAGTTCTTTTAATACCCTTGGATGTAGTTCATCTGGTCCTGGAGACTTAAATTCATTTAGATTAACAAGGTATTCCTCTACTATCTCTTTACTTATTCTGTACTGAATTTCCCCTATTCCATCCTCAGCTCCATTATCCTCAAGTTGAGCACCCTTTTCCTTTTCTGAGAAGACTGAGGCAAAGAAAGTGTTGAGTAATTCTGCCTTTTCTCTGTCCCCTGTTAGCATTTTGCCATCTTTTCCACGCAGTGGCCCTACCATTTCCTTCTTCTTCCTTTTGCTGCAGACATATCCAAAAAAGCCCTTTTTATTCTTTTGAACCTCTCTAGCAAGCCTGAGTTCATTTTGCACTTTAGCTTTTCTGACTTTACCCCTACACATGCCTGCTATTTCTTTGAATTCCTTTTTCGTGATTTCCCCCTTTTTCCATTTCATATACATGTTCCGTTTCAAACTTAGCTCAGTTGAAAGTTCCTTAGTCATCCATCCTGGTTTCTTGAGGCACCTCCTATTTTTCTTTCTCACTGGAACTGTTTGAAATTGTGCCTTCAGTATCTCCCTTTTGAGAAAGTCCCATCCGTCCTGAACTCCTTTATCTTTTAGTATTTCTGACCATGGAATCGCCCTCAATACTTCTCTAAGTTTACTGAAATCCGCTCTCCTAAAGTCTAGGATGCGTGTCTGACTATGCCTGGCTTTTCCTTTCAACTGTGTAACAAACTCCAGGAGAACATGGTCACTTCCACCTAAGGATCCCATCACTTGCACCCCATTAACCAAGTCATCCTTATTGGTTAGGATCAGATATAAAATAGCTGACTCCCTTGTTGCCTCTTCCACCTTTTGGACCATGAAATTGTCTTTCAGGCAAGTGAGGAATTTGCTAGACCTTGAGGATTTTGCTGAGTTTGACTTCCAGCAAATATGAGGATAGCTGAAGTCGCCCATCACTACTACATCTCTCCTTTCTGACTGTGTGGTCATCTGTTCTAGAAAGTTATCATCCAGTTCCTCAGTCTGACTTGGGGGTCTGTAGTAGACTCCCACCGTAACATCCTTGTTGTTTCCCTCCCCTTTAATTTTTACCCAGATGCTCTCCACCTGGCTTCCATGATTGATGTCCTGGATCTCTTCACTGGTGTAAATATCTCTGACATATAGTGCTATTCCTCCTCCTTTCTTGTTTGGCCTATTTCTCTTAATAAGGTTATACCCCTCTATTTCCACATTCCAATTATGAGACTCATCCCACCAGGTTTCAGTGATGCCTATTATATCATATTTGCTTTGTTGTACTAGGAGTTCGAGTTCATCTTGCTTATTTCCGATGCTCTGTGCATTAGTGTAGAGACATCGCAGACCATGGGTCCCATTTACTTGCTGCTTGTGCAAGTTTTTTTGCCTCCCACTGTTGGGTCCTTGCACTTTTTTTCTTGTTTCCTCTATGTCTGTTTGACTATTTTCTCCAGCCCTTTCGCCTTCCTTAATATTGTCTCCCTTCCCCACGGAACTCAGTTTAAAGCCCTTCTGATCAAGTTCTTGAGACTGTTGGCAAAAACATTTCTTCCAACTGGCATGAGATGCAACCCGTCTGTTGCAAGAAGTCCCTCCTCATGGAATTGCAGCCCATGATTGAAGAATCCAAATCGTTCTCGGCGGCACCATCTGCGAAGCCAGTTGTTCACATCTGCTATTTTCCTCTCCCTTACCTGGACCATGCCCTTCAACTGGCAGAAGAGACGAGATGACAACCTGTGCAACCATTCCTTTCAGCTTCCTACCAAGCGCCTCATAATCCCTTTTGATGTTCTGCAGGCTGTGTCTTGCAGTATCATTGGTTCCCATGTGGACAAAAGGAAGGGGTATTGGTCAGTAGGCTTGACCAGTCTTGTCAGCCTCTCTGTCACATCACGGATCTTTGCCCCTGGGAGACAACACACTTCTCGAGTCATCTTGTCAGGCCTACAAATGACTGCTTCTGTACCCCTCAGCAAAGAATCCCCCACTACGACCACATGCCTCCTCCGAGGCTTAGCAGCGACTGTTCCCTTGGGTGGGACTCTCAGGCTTGCCTGCTCTGTCCCTGAAGTCTGTCCATGCTGCTCTTCTTCGTCCTCCTTGATAGGGGAAAGAGCTTTGAATTGATTCTCTAGCTGCAAGCTCCCCGAACAATCCCTTCTTGGCCTACTTCTCTGTGTGACATTCCTCCAGCTGTCTGCCTCCTGTGTAGGTGAAGTGACCTCCTCCGCTCCAGCAACTTCCTCTGTGTGTTATTCGTCCAGGATTGTTAATTCTGTTGTGTCCAGGAAATCCTCCTGCTCCCTAATATGCTGAAGTGTAGCTACTCCGGACTCCAACTGCTGCACTTTCTCCTCCAAGAGGGCTACTACTTGGGGCATGTGAAGTTCTCCACTTCTGTAGGCAAGAAGACAAACATCCCACAAGTGTTGCAGGTGACTGCAGTGGTTCCGTCAGTGTCCATACTGAAAAGTCTTAGGAAATTACTGGAACAGGACTGTGGGCTTCCTCCTAGAAAAAAAATCCTCCAGAAAACACCAATGTTAAAGCCCCTGATGTTTCAACAATTTGTGGCAGCAAGCTCTATCAACTTCACCTCTGCTGTAGATCTCCTTGGATGAAAAAAATAAATAAAAATAGTCTGCTAGCTCCGCCCGCTAGTGACTCACAGATGACTCACTGAAGCTCCACCCCCTCTGCAATAAGCACACTCTCCCTAGAGGTTTTTTTTTTAAATTAAACAATCACCACTTAAAATGGCTGCCCAGCTACCTCTCTCCTCCTCCTCTCTGTAGCAGGAACTTCTCTATAGAATAGGGTTGGACTGGATGGCCCTTGGAGTCTCTTCTATGATTCTATGTGAAGTGGAAGAAACATAGTTTTCTCATTTGACCCAGGCAGAAAAATATCTTGGGCAAGCCTTAAATGGAAATACCATTTGGGAACCTTCCCTTGCATTCTAGTTTGTTGCTACATTGTGCAGTTCAATAATAATAGGAATGAAGCCAGAATACTTCTAACTGGTATATAGTATTCTAGAAAGTGAGTAGTATAAAATGGAGAAGACTGAAGAGACCTCCACAAGTAAGAGTAGGAGAGAAACTGCTATTAAGAAACAGAAAGGATCATCCCAAAACATCCTTCCAGAGAGACTTAATGCTTATTTGAAGGGTGATGATGTGTTTGTTTATAAAGAAAATAAACCAATATATCTTCCAGAACTTGTGTTTCTTGAGAAAACCCCCTGGCAATATAATATTCTTGGTAACTTGTCTGCCAAAACAAATGTCATTGTTCTTTCACCCTTAGACTGTGCTGAAGGAAGACAACATTTTAGGTAGGAAAAACATACGAATAGGATTATTTGAAAGATAATCATATTTGTCTGCTGGCTATTTAAACACATCTTCCCTAGTTAGGTATCTCCAGGGAATATGCTGTTAACATTGCAGTTTCTTGTCTAAAGAGAGCCATACAAATAAAGTTCAACAGATTTTCATGATTCCCAGGAATGTGGGACAAAGTTTCAGTCACGTTCAAAAACAGTGCTGTGTTGATCAGCTTTTAACTTTTCCCTAAATTGTTTTGCTTGAACTAAAAAAGAGAAATTTTAAAATGACACAAACAAAAATTCAGAGAACTACTGAATAACAAGAGGAGTAAAACACCTTTGCCTTTTTTAATGGTTAAACAGAGCCTGTTTGAAAGTTTAAAAAAAAAATAAGAGAGAGGAGGAAGGAAAAGAGAAAAACAGAAGGAAAACAGAAAATAAAAGACATACAGTATGTTGAGCATCTTATAAGTGAAATGTGTTTGATAACTTGCTGCTCTAGATAAGGCAAGAGGAATGTTCACCCCATTTTAGAAGCTTGCCTCATTTAAGGAGATGAAAATTGGCTGGACCTCTAAGTTCTTGGTGCGAATATCACGTTTTCTATTGCTTGAAGTGCCTGGTATTCTCTCTCTCTCTCTCTTTCTCCTGTGACAGGAGCTAGTCTGGCAAAAACTAGGGAAAGCATATGACTTTTCTGTTTGTTGTGCAGAAGGAAGAATTGTACAGGGTGGGTGGTCAGTATAAAAGGGCCCTCTCCATGGAAACGACAGCAAGTGTGAAGCATCCTTATAGAAAATGTCACCATCCACAACCCAAGATCTTGACCAAGCACAAACTGTTAGCCTTTTGTCTGCGCTGGAATGATGGGCTATTTGAGAGAGTTTGCAGATATGCAATTCCAGGGTTGAAAAAAAGAAAAAAGAAATAGCAATAAAACAATGTATTGGTGAAAAAGTAGCACATCAAGTAAAACACCCCTTCTTCTACAATAATTTAAAAAGAGAAATAAAAAAAAATGCTACTTGATATACCTGGTCAGTGCACCCCTTTTAAACTCAGGAATTGGTTAATATTCATTGTAGTTTAGTTATGTGGTAGATTATGCTTTACATTAAAGAAGTTCTATTTCTGACCTCTTCAGGTAGGCCTATGGAAGATCCAATTTTGAAACCTGGAGTTTTGATGCTAATCAGCAGCAACAATACTAACCTAGTGGGCTGACGGGTTGATTCAATGTGAAGCTTATTATGGTCCATGTGATGGGCAGCCCATTCCTATAGAAGATCCCATTTCAAGCCGGGGACCTTTCATGCCACATTATTATATCACTTTAGCACAATTTAACTGCCATGGTTCAATCCTATGGAATTCTGGGATTTGTACTGTAGGGAACAGTATTTAAAATTTTCAGGCAGACAACTCCTCTAGTGCCTCATTGAACTACAAACTTTGTAGGGTGTCAGCATGGCAGTTACAGTGGAACCACAGCACTATAACTGTGTAGTGTGAAACGGCCCCCAAATCCTTTACTTAACTAAAGGAAATATTGGTCCGGTACACATGGGCCCTTTGCAATGCCCTTGTCACGTGCTAGGGTTGCCTGGGGGTGGAGCGCCCATATGCCCCGCAACTCTAGCATGTGATGAGGGCGTAACAATGGCGGCGCCTTGTGTACATGGGTCCCGCCATTGTTACGTAAGCACCACGTGGCATCCTCACTCATTATGCTGCCGCTGTGGTTTTAGAAGAACCCGCTATTTGTGAGTTCTTTTTCTGCCAACGGGAAGCCATGCAGTTTGGCGAGTGCAGCTTCCCTCCGACAGAAAAACAGGCGCCGGGAGTCCACCCTTTTTGGGCGGTCTGTCCCACACCCTTATTGACTGACTCTTCTCTCCCAGTCAGGCCAAAGCACCTAATTTTGGGAGAAAGCGGGATATAAATCCTATCAATAAATTAAAAAGTAAAGTAAAATAAACTTTTTAATATGCTGGATATGAATTGTGCCAGATTTACTGAAATCTTGGTCACATCTATTCCAGTGGTGGTAATAGGAGGGTGAAGCTGTTCTTGGTTTTGGTCTGAACTTTAAGGGCATTATACAAAGAGCTGAAACTTTCTCCCAAAATAGGCTCAGCACCTTTTTCAGACTAGAGCCCAGAAGAGTTTCGGTGGCTCAGAGCTACCAATTGCCACCACTCTGTCCTGTCTGCTGCACAGACCCCTTGGGGTGCCTTGCTCCTCCTTATGCAGCAAAGAAAAACAGTGTAAGTGCTGCAGCAGGAATGCTGTGAAACAACAGAGCAGGTCACAATCATTAGGGAAAGATAATGACACTATTGCTAAAACAAACTCCTTTTGATTGTTATTCCTATTCTTTTTGTTTATTTTTATTGCTATGTTTCTGTTTTGATTTCCAGCTGTTTTCAGTATAGCTAAGAAAGTCATCTACTGAAATGATGTGATCTGGGGGTGGGGGGAGGGATGCTCTTGATCTTGGAACTCTGTAACTTGGATCCTGATAATGGTGGGGTTTCAACTCTTACACGTGCCGAACTGTGCATCCATAGAAAAAGCTCTTGAATGAAGCCTGGGTTTCCTGCCAGTTCTTTGACCTTACAGTCCTGACTTTTTGACCTTGTCTTATTCCTCCCCCCCTCCCCCCAGCCTCTTGCTAATCCTTCTTTTCCTTCTTCTGCTCCATTTTTCCTCTGCACACAATGACTCTCAGTTTTGCAAAAGCAGTGAGAGTTTGTAGCAACTTCATCATTTTAGGGGAAAAAAGGGAATCAATGAGCAAGAAAAGGACTGCTTGGGACTTCAGTAGAAAGTGTATATGTTTGTGTGTGAGAAATATATATTTCATTCAAATTTATTACATACATTACAAACAAAATACTACATCAAAGTTATGTAGCATAAATCTTGAACACAGAATTATGCAATGATTATGCGTAGGCATTTGCTGAATGGTAATGTGGAATAACTGAATCCTAACCTAATATGCAACTGAATGCACAACTGGAATAGTCCTACTGGTAGTTCCACTGGGACAAACAGACAAGCTTTGGCCACATACACAAGAACGCCTCAAGCACAATGCAGTTTCTATTACTTTGAACAGAATGTAGTTGTTGCGCATGGGACAAAACTGTCCAGTTACTTTTGTAGGATAACATATGTAATGCACCAACCAGGGCTATGGCTATTCAGTGTAACATTTGTGAGATAGTTCTGGGTTAAAAACACAATCTCATTGTTAGCTGAATTAGCCTCTGGGATTTTTGCCATTTTGTATTATGGAGAATGTCTGATGGTTTTTTCCTTCCAAACTGCCTCCTCCTTGATTGGTTGATGCCCATTGTGTGCAGGAAGATGAAATGACTGTCATTTGCTCCCACCTTTTCTGCATCACTCACTGAATGACAGATCCAGGTGAAACTCTCATCCATGCAGATGTGGAACGCCAGTCCTTAATGTGGGAGAGCTTTCAGTGGAAAATTCAAATGCATCTTTTGCCAACATCTGGTACTCTGTAGCCCATTTGGACTCTGATGGTCTTACATGTTTTAATTTCTGGTAGTGTTCTGTAAGACTGCAGGGCTTGGCAAACAGTGGAAATTTTCTTACAGGAATGGTATAATATCAGTATCATTATCATATTACCTTCTACAATTATTTCTTATTTTTTTTCTTAGAGTAGTATTTCTCAACTTTGGTTCTCCAGATGTTTTGGACTTCAGCTATTAGAGTTCTTACTCATTTACCATGTCAAGTATCTTAAAAGATGTAGGGGCCTGATCTCGCTGGTTATGTTATTTTGGCTTTATATGCAGAACTGCTTTATTCTTTCCTGCTGGTTTGTCTTGGCTTTATGTTTTGCTTCTCTAAATCCAAATAAATGCACACAGAAATAAATAGGTAAGCTTGCTTTTTCTCTACCCCACTGCTATCACTTTATTTGAGAGTGCTTGGCTAAGGCTGGCTTGTGACCTAAGACTGAAAATAAAGTCAGCAACAAATTTTTGCTAGGAGAAAGAACACAGGAAAGAAAACATAATTAGTGCAAAATGAGGAACTTCCCACCCAGTATGATGGATCAGCTTTATTTGTATCAAACAAACAGCAATTGCACTGCTGCAGATAAATTCCAATCTTATTTCTAGCTTGGCTCTGATTGTTTAGCCAGGAATCCCTTATCCTTCATAGGTCTGTTTGGTGAACTTTTCTTTTATACATTATTTCCTCCTTCCCTTCCTCCAAGAAGATCCTCAGAGCAATGGATGTGAATGGATGTCCCCCATAGTAATCTCACAATAGCCCTCCAAGATAAAGTAAACTGATAATTAGTGACTATACCAAGGTCACCAACTAGCTTCATGGACTAGTCACACCACTATATCACTATTGCTTAGTCTACTCACATATTTGAGCTACTTGCAGTAGCTCATTTATGGTCACTTTCTGTAGTCACTTCCATATCTCACATAATATAGTAACAATCATTGCACAGCACTAAGCTGCCATAGTAACAACAGGGTGCATGGAAATTGTTAGCTGGTTTTTGACAGGACTCTAATGCAAGCTATGGCTCAGGACATAAGGGCACCATTATGTTAGAAAGAATGGCATCTTGGAAATGGTGCTGGACTCACAAGGGACAATTCACTGAAGCTAATCACGTGAAAGCGCCACTGATTTTTGTTGGGTGGGCAATAATAATAATAATAATAATAATAATAATAATAATAATAATATATTTATATTTCTCACCTCTCCCAATGGATCGAAGCGGGATTACAACAAGAATACAATGATACAATATCTAAAATACATATCTAAAATACAATATCTAAAACTGCTACAATAAAATCAATAAATGGCAATTCTGACCTGAGGTGAACTGTTCTTTTTTATAGAAGATCTGGGGGGGTAGGCTCACTGGAAGAGATGTGTCTTTAATGCCTTCTTAAAGGTATCTAAGGTAGATATGAGGTAGATCTCTTTCGGAAGGTTGTTCCATAGCATGGGGACAGCAGCAGAATATGCTCTTTGGGAAGTAGCTGTTAATCTCACTTTAGGATAGTCAAGTAGGTTCTTCCCAGTTGTTCTGACGGTGTGGGGTGGATTGTGTAGAGAGAGACATTCCATCAAGTAACTTGGGCCCAAGCCATGTAGGGCTTTAAAGGTAATAACCAACACTTTGTGTTGCGCCTGGAAGCTAATTGGCAGCCAGTGTAAGGATTTTAAGACCAGTGTTATATGGTCTGATTTGGAAGTTCCAGTGACCAATCTGGCTGCTGCATTTTGGATTAGTTGAAGCTTCCAAACTTGGTACAAAGGTAGCCCCATGTAGAGTGCATTACAGAAATCTAAGCGAGAGATTACCAGTGCATGTACCACTGATTCAAGGTCATTTTTTTGTCCAGGTAAGGACGCAGTTGTAGTATCAGTCGAAGCTGGTACCAAGCACTCCTGGCCATCACATCAACTTGAGATGATAAATGTAAGGATGAGTCCAGGAGTACTCCCAAACTGTGGACTTTGTCCTTTAGGGAAGTATGACCCCATCCAGGACTGGATGGCAAATCTCCATCCCTGGACTAGGAGTACCTATCACAAGTACCTCCGTTTTTTCTGGATTCAACTTGAGTTTGTTTTCCCTCATCCAACCCATTACTCACCCTAGGCAGACTTCCAGAGGAGAGATGCCGTCCTCAGTCACTGTACCAGTTGGAGACATAGACAGGTAGATCTGAGTGTCATCAGCATATTGATAACACCGTGCTCCATGTCTCTGGATGATCTCTCCCAGCGGCTTCATGGGGGGGGGGGGGAGACAGAATGGCACCCTGGGGAATGCCAGATGTCAGTTCTCTTTTGTGAGAGTGTTCCCCAGCCTCACTGGAGTGCAGTGCTTCTGATACCTAACTCTCTCAGGCGCTCGAGAAGGATACCATGGTCGATGGTATTGAAGGCCGCTGAGATGTCCAAGAGTACCAACAGGGTCATACTTCCCCATCAATACTCAGACAGAGATCATCGACTAAGGTGACCATGGTTGTCTCAACTCCGTATCCCACTCCAAAGCTAGTTTGAAATGGGTCTAGATAATTGGCTTCATCCAAGACAGCTTGGAGTTGGAAGGCGACTGCCCTCTGGATCACTTTAGCCAAGAATGGTAATAAAGAGACCGATCTGTAGTTGTTCCTCAACAGGGGATCCAGGGAGGGTTTCTTTAAAAGAGGTTTCACTATAGCTAGTTTTAGTGAAGATGGAAATGTACACTCCTGGAAGGATGCATTTATTATCAAATGAAGTGATGTTTTTATTGCATCACCTCCCTGGACAGTCAGCTAGGATGGGCAAAGATCAAGAGGGCACGTTGTCTTCCTTACAGATCCAAGGAGCTTGTCCATGTCATCAGTATTTACAAACTCAAAGTGATCCAGTTTAATCCAATTTATGGAATCACTGGACATCTCTTTTAAAGATTCTGTTATAATACCAACGTCAAGATCAGCTCTTATCTGAGAGATTTTATCAGCAAAGAAGTCATTAAAGGTGTCACAGTAGGCTATAGTTGGTTCTATTAAAGGGTTCAGGGTGGGAGACAATTGAGTTAGCTCTCTAACCACCCTGAACAGCTCTGCGGGATGAGACTTCGCCGATGCAATCTGTGCAGCACAGAATGAGTTCTTTGCTGCATCAATTGCCACTCCATAAGAATTTAACGTATTCTTATGGAGCATCTTGTCAGATAAGCATTGATGTTTCTGCCAGTGGCGCTCTAGTCATTGCACAGCCTACTTCATTTTATGGAGGTCTTCCATATACCAGGGAAGAGTTTGTCACATGCTTAGTATTCGCCCACTGAAATCAATAGGGGCTTCAATATATGGCTGGATTTTATTAGATTGTTCCCAAATGATTGCATCCCAAAAATTCACTTTCTCCCATTGAAGAGACTTCCTCCAGGTGAAAGGATAACAAAAATATTATAGGAAAATGAAATAAGGGTTCTATCAGGCCAACTGAAAATCTCTACAGGAGAGGTATCATGTGCTCCCAAGCTAGGGTTTTCCTTAAATAGCCCCAGGGGATGGGAGGGTCTGTTCTGTCAGTTGCTCAAGCCAGTTGATGGTTCTCCCACCATCACCTTCAGCAGCCATTGACATGAACTCTGCAACCTCTTGGATTCAAGACAGGGCTCTCAACAAAAGAGTGTTTGCTAAACTTAAATCAGTATTATCCTGCTAAAGCTGAGGCAGATTTAAAAGCCCACTTTTAAAATCTCACTGGTTTCCATGGCCAAGTTAAGAACTCTGCCGTTCCCTACTTCCCAGTTGAAATAAGGGGAACTTAAAAGTGCCAGTTGTAACATGTAGACATTCACCAAGAAAAGGAATATAAATCTTGAAGGAAGGGGAATCAAGTTTATTTGAAGCATGCCCAGTCCTCAACATTAAATTGATATTTTAAAATATTTCAGTATACACTGTTTTAGTACATCCTCTTAATAGCTGTCTGTGGCCAAGTATAACAAATGTAGAGAAATTCCGCTCCCATCATTATCTTTTCTGTTTCTTATTCTCCTCTTTGGTTTGGCTTGAATAAAGACTTTCCTCCCATCCATGCCCTTGTGTCAACCTATTCCAGTTCAGACAATGTGTGTGTCTTCTGCTTGTCTTTCCCTCTAGTTCTTCTCATTTGAAAGGGAAGAACAGATCACAGTTTAGCAGTGGCTGGGTCATCTTGGCAGACAAAGCTTTTTATATTCTTTCCACTTTCCAAAGTAGGTGGCAATGTCTATTTCCCCTCCAGGAGATGCATACTATTGTGGGAAAGGAAGGAAATGTAAGCCCTTTTTGTGTTGCATTGAATTGGAAGAAAGTGAAAAAAGGCACCCAGCTGAAATCTCAGAAGTGTTTCGTATTGGTGGGAAGAATCTCAGACAAATGGCAAACATCCAAGTTTGGTGTATTATCCACATCATTTCTTCAATACACCCAAAACAATATAGGCTAACCCTAAATCTATGCCATTGGGATCCAATGCACAATGAGGGCTCAATAAAGGCCAAGAGGTTATTCTGGTAATTGAGGTACTGTGGATTTCTGCTGATCCTACTGATGTACATCAGGATCTTCAGAGAGTCCACAATAAACAAAAATATATCTATGACTGAACAGAAAAGTCTCTTCAACCACTAGGAAAGGGAAATAGAGTATGGATGGAATCTAAGGATTGTTAGGAAGGATGGCTCTCTGCTGTTGTTACAAAAAAATGTAAGTAACTACTTTCATATTGAGTGAGGACTTCAGAAGGCTGGATATATTGGTATAATATACATCATTTAATATCACAAAGGCAAGCACCTGAAAGTCCTGGTTGCATAGGTTTAAGATAAGACAAACAAAATGCTAAATTTGCTGAGTTTCCTGGTGCTCTCTTGAGTGATATAGGAAAAGCCAATGAGGGTCATGATCAATTTTATGAGTTACACATACCTCCAGCAGTAGAGAGGCATCCAGTATATGTAACATCTTGAGGCAAACCTGTGTTTTTGTTAGAAAGATACATTCCTTGAATATCTTTCTGGCAAAGATTATTCTCAACAAGTACTGGTGACCTATGGCTCCATAATAACAATTGCAATTTGTGTAATATTTTAAAATAATTGTTTATTGATATTGATATATATGAGAAATATAGAATTTTTATATGTATTATGATAAGTATATTGACTTGTTTCTTTTTCTGTTTTATGGAAAAAAAAAGATGTAGTGTAATGTCTCTTTAAACGAACTGTGCTTTTACTGCAGTTCTATAATATTTAATAGGCTGAGGTTCCTATGTTTTCCGGGCCTCATTCAAAATGTTATGCTGGAGTTCATGAAGAAATGAACCTTGTCTTTATTGCCTTTGGAATCAGTCCATCTTATATTAATTGTAACAGCAGATATTATATACTCACTGAAACCTGGACCACCCAGACTTAGTGCTGAGTCAATGAAAGCACATAATCTGTCAATTTCAGATATCAGGGGCTTCCAGAAGACCATGACTTTTCTCCCACCATGTCTTTCTCCTGTGGCTTTGGTGGGGACAATCAGTTCTACAGTTTTGTGTTGCTTTGTTTACTCAGGTTGCCTATCTTAAGTCCACACCCATCTTGAACTCAAGGGATGGCAGAGCTTCAGTTCCTTGACATTCTATGATGAGCTCTTAAGAGCCATCTTTCTCAGGGTCTTGGTGGATGGGAGGTAAGTATAGCTTTGTTAACATTTGGAGTAGTTAGGGATAGACCATGAAAAAGTTATATTTGGAGTACAACTTCCAGAATACCCTGGCCAGCATGACCAATGGCTGTATTGTTGAGGGGGAGGGGTCTTCTAGGAGTTGTTGTCCAGAAAAATATTCTGAAGCTCTTTGGATTTGATTAAGTGCCCTCCAACTTTCACCCATAATCTGCATACCCTGTAGTTATATACTATTATTTAGTTATTAGTCTTAGTAACCATAAGTTAATAATGGTGAGTGCAGTAGTTAAAAGCCGGTACTGCAGCCACTCACTCGCAAACCACAAGACTGTGAGTTCAACCGCAACCAGAGGCTCAGGTTCGACTCAGCCTAGCATCCTTCTGAGGTTGCTAAAATGAGTACCCAGCTTGTTGGGGGCAATTAGCTTACATTTGTAAATCGCTTAGAGACTGTTTAATGTGGTATGAAGCGGTATATAAGTGAAGCGTGTGATGGCTTCCTAACTCTAGGTGTTCCTAGATCCAACTCAGTCTGGTTTTAGGCATGGTTATGGGGCAGAAACAGCTTTGGTTGCCTTGGTGGATGACCTACACAGAAAACTGGAAGGGGGCATGTGTCCCTATTGGTTTTGCTGGACCTTTCAGTGGCTTTTGATACCATTGACCATGGTATCCTTCTGAGCCACCTCTCTGGGATGAGGCTTGGAGGTACTGTTCTACTGTGGCTCTGCTCTTTCCTGGAGGGGCACTCTCAGAAGGTGGTGCTGGGGGACTCCTGTTCGACTCCTTGGCCATTGACCTGTGAGATCCCTCAGCACTCAGTCCTGTCCGCTATGCTTTTTAACATCTACATGAAACCACTGGAAGAGGTTGTCCAGAGTTTTGGAGTAAGGTGTCACCTTATCACACCTTTCCACCTAATTCCAAGGAAGCTGTTTCTGTCCTAAACCAGTGTCTGGCTGATATAATGGACTGGATGAGAGCAAACAAATTGTAACTTAATCCAGACAAGACAGAGATGCTCCTCGTCAGTCAGATCTGGGAATAGGGATTCAGCCTGTGTTAGATGGAGTTACACTTCCCTTAAAAACTCAGGTTCATAGTTTGGGGTAATTCTGGATTCAGGACTGAACCTGGAAGCCCAGGTATCAACGGTGACCATGAGTGCCTTTGCACAGCTAAAACTTGTGCACCAACTGTCTACATGGGCATGTCTACATGGACCATTTACATTGATTTCCCTCCACCCTTGTGTTGCCCTGTCCACACAAGGCAGGGCCAATAGCCTGAGTTCAGATTGTCTTCATGTGGGAAGGCCAGTTCTGCACCAAATTCAGGCCATCCCTCCCTTAATTCAGATTTTAAAAACTCAGAGTTTGCTCTGGATCTTCTAGGAAAATCCAGAGCACTTCAGAGAGATGCCAGGAGGCTGTCTACACTGTGTCCTGCAATGCCGCCTTCTGCCAGTGGCACAAATAACTCTCTCTGAGGTCACAACAAGGTGCCCAGCCATGTGATCATCACTGGGCACCTTGTTTTTTTGAGCTCAGAGGGAGTTATTTGTGCCATTTGTAGCACAGAGGGACAGTGGTGGTAGCTGACACAGCAGGACAGTCATGTGTGCAGACCTGCTCAAAGAGGAGGGCTTTGGTGAAAATTGAATTCTAATATGGATCCATATCCTTTTATGGCTGAGGCAGATAAGATTAAGCTACTAATTAGTTGATAGAAAGTGTGGATTTCCTTGTCTCACTCCAAAGAAAATCTATATTCCCATGGACAACTTGGGTTTATTTTTCATCACTGACAGAATGTCATGATTTTTTTTTCTTCATTTCCTTGCCTCTCTCTGGAGTTTTTAACAGGGAGCTTCTGTTCTGGAAAGAAGAGGGGGAAGCTGTTTGTGAATTTGTTTCAAACCTGTAGAAGCTATTTGAGGCCATGGGAAAATTATATTTTAAAAAAATCCTTAATGTGAAGATGTCCACTTTTCTGAGAATAAATTTGTATGTGTGTGTGTTCTTGTGAGTGTGTCAGAGAGATGAGGAAGGAGAATGTGCATGGCAATTTGCACTCCCCCAGCTCCAATACATCTTTATGCAAACCAGCTGACCCTCCTGGCACTCTGCTTAATAACTGAAGTTTCCTTTGGAAATACTGTGGCTATTATAGGTCATTGTTGAACCACATACTTCTCTATTCTTAGAATCCATTTGATTCACAACTGCCCCATGCCAGTTCACAAGCAACCTGCAACCCCTGGCCCCAACCAGGGAAGAGTGCCTGCTTCCAATTTATTTTATTTTTTAAAAAAGTTTTCAAATACCTCACCCATCTGGAAGAAGTTTTATGGTGGAATGTTCAATGCTTTCATTATTTTTGGAGCAAAGTGAAGTTCCTCTGAAGCTGCCTTTCTCAGCATACTAACTAAGGAGGTAAAAACCATTAAATGGAGCCAATGGGGCTAAATCCTCAGTGAACATGGGTTGCAAGTCACATGGATTTCAGCAGCAAAGTATCTATATGAATGTCTCCAGATGAATTTCACTTGAACTTTAAAGTTCTTTATGTTAACTAGATGTGTCCCTTTGCTGATTTGAGAAACTGGTGAAGGAATCTGACAAAACACCTGCATTTTGTTGTTTGTTTCCATAATCCTTCTATCCAGCGCCATTGCTTTACTCAGGGATGCCACCACAGTCTGTTTGCATGTTAAGGCAAAGATCCTGGAATGCCATAAGTGTTATAGAAATGAATGACACTTAGATGGAAGTAGACATACACATTATTGGGCTATAAAGTTCAAAGTCTTTGTATATTTACATGGGGAAACATTTCACTAAGCACCATGAGACACAAAAGATGTAGAAGATAACCAAACTCAAACATGTAGAAGATACTCAAACCTTAGTAATGAAGGATGGAATCTTCTTGCTGGCACAACTGAAAAAAGTACTTACTCTGCTATAATCCCTTGTTAAACCAGTAAGTACATTTTCAGGCTCTGTGCAAGGAAGTATCCAGTACCTCCTTGTGGAGTGTTTTTTTCCTGCCTATTTAGTGGCAGCCAGATGGTAGTGAAGCACAATCCTATGCCCAGTCCTGGCCTGAGGGATGGAGCTTCAACGGGTTGCTGATGTACAGCTAGTGGGAAAGGATCAGCCTCTTAAAGGTCCAGAAGGGTGAGAGCTGATCCTTTCTCCCCAGCTGCACAATGGCAGTCTAATGTTTCCAGGGTCTAGCTCTGACCCCTGGGTATTGCTTGCATGGGTGTGTCTGGGAGCCATGTGGCAGTGACTATAGAGCCGGAAAAGGAGAAAGTCTCACCTTCTGGACGTTGAGTGGAAACAGTCTGGCAGAGCTTTATGCCTTATGCTCTGGCAGTGTGAGATAGGATCTTGGCCTGAGTAGTGTGACGTTACTAAGTTTCATGATTTAGATAGAGCTGAACTGAATTTATCCATGAAATTATGATGGCTGAGATCCTAGTTGTGGTCATTGCAGAAGGAGGTATTTACTGCCTCCTTCATGCAAGAGCCTCCTGCCATCCCACACCCTCATGGCAATTTAGTGGCAGCAGGGAATAGGAACATTCAGCCAGGCACACTAAAAAGAAAGTGTCCTCTGGGACAGCCTGCCAGTCCTCCAAAGATCCAGCAGGAGGATGTCATCTTTGTGCATCTGGCTGTAGCAGCCTAGATGGACACTGTCTGATCACTCATGCCCTAAACTCTATTAGATTATTATTAACCTTGTCACTAAACAGCCAAGAGGGGATAACAGGAAAGAGTGTGGTTCTGCTTGTAGAGGTTTGTGGTGTGAAGAAGATGCTGAATATTTACTCCTTCAATGATCGTTAAAAACATACATCACTAACAGGATTCTAGCTGGTGACTTGTATTCAGAATTGACTTCTACTGGTGATGGCATCTCCTGATAGAAATTCCAGTCCTGTTGGTGGATAAAGAGGAGGATGGATGGTTTCCCCCTGCCATGTCCCCTGAGTCCCCCCACCCACCCCCTCCCATATATTTTCAGAGGATCCACCAGTCCTGTTTGTCGAGGACAGATATCTCCATTGCACCTTCTTTTACCAGCAGGTTTGTTTTTCTGGTTTGTTTTCTGATGGAAGGAGCCCTGTAAATAGAAGGAATTCTTCCATTTGCAGGAGGCACTAGACTGAACTAGTGCTTGAATTTTTTTTTGTTACTTGTCCCAGAATCCTCCAGTTAACATGACTAGATGATCCTGAGAATCATAGTCCCAAGAAGTTATTTTTCCAAGCTCTGATCCTCATCTACTCCCCTGTTCTGAAGCTGAATATTTACATATTTAAATAGTCATGGTTATTTTGTAACACCAGACAACCATTTGTTTACTTTTTAACATCACTTAAATTCTATTTAATATTGATAAGGAAGGATAGGACTTGGAATCTCACACTAATGGAAAAACTGACTTAAAGGTTGAAAGTTGAGTACAAATTAAAAGAAAAGAAAAATAAATCAAAATACCAAATTGTGATTATTTGGCTACCATTTCTTTTATTTGCATGCACAGAAACATTGATTCAACACCCTCAATTTGGAAAAGGTCTAGAAGTGTCAGTTTTAAGAACTCTTTGCTTACAAGCAGGTTTCAGAAGGTTCAACGGTTATTTTATAATGATAATTTTTATTTTACAATTGTTTTGTTTTGCTTTTACTGTATATTATTTTTATTTTTTATTTGAGGTGAGGAAGGCTGTTGGGAGAAAGTTCTTTTGCTGTGGCAGATTGATCCTGGTATTGAATGATTTGTCTATAATTTTTTTAAAAAAGCAGTAGAAGTATTTCCTTGTCAAAACCCAATGGTCCTCCAAATGTTTTTAGACTGCACATTTCATCATCCCTTAACTGGTTACAATGGCTATGATTCATGGGATCTGCAGTTCAACAACACCTGGTGGGTTATACCTTTGCCATCCCTACACCACATCAACAGCAACTATGCCTGATTCACTGACATTAAAGCAGAGGAAGTTACTTTCTTAGTGTAGATGTTCAGCTCGTCACATTTATTTGTACAGCCCTATTTACAACAGCATAATTCATGAAAAATAGGAAACAATTATACTACATTGCCACTAGGTTACAGTGACCTTTAAAAAAAAGAATGTTAAAATTCTGTAGAGTGGGGATTCTATTCACTGTCAATGCAATCCTCCTCCCCTAAGATCATAAATCTCAATTATCCTCATACCCATTAAGCACAAAATCTAAACCAGGTTTCAACCTTCTGGGGAAGAATAAAAGTGGCATCAAATAAAACAAAATATACAATCAAGGAAAATAAACTGTATTTATGTAGATTCCCAGAAAGAGCAAGGGGGAAAAGGGGAGTGTTTGTGTGTAAAGTAATTGTGGCAAGTGGAGCTTTGGATCAAATTTAGAAAGGCAGCTGGGAGGGGGAAAAAGTACTCTTTGATATACATTGTATGGAGGGAAGCTTGAGGACTAAGTAGGTAGTACAGATAAATGCATATAATGGATCCCCAGTATTCTTTTCGTTTATTTGCATTTCTTTTCTTTTCTTAAAAGATACATCATGTTTGAGACAAGCTGATTTTGAGTAGGGAAGTAATGAAGAAGCAGGTAAGAAGAAGGTGGTGTCTAAATTTAAGATCCACCCCCACCTAGCTCTTTTCCCTTGTGGTATTCAAAATGTAGCTAAGATGTGATGTGATGTGCCGTCATCATAATTTCCATCTGTAACTAAAGCAATTCTTAGGAAAGTGACTTTATTAGGACTCAGTTACCAGAATTCAATAGTGAACCTGGTGGCTATTGGCCATGCTGGGGGATGGCCAGCAATTAACTTTCCAAGCTCTTGGAAGAGCAGCATGGAAGATGAGCTAGTAGCAACCTGGAAAAAGATACTGCCTGAGCAATACAATACAAACAAACAAACAAACCAACAAACCCAACACCACCACCCATCTTTCCCAAATTCTGGCCTAGGGTATGGTTGCTCATTAAAGCAATGCATTCACAGTGTAGTTACATAGCGAGTTCTTGCTCTGGTTTCATGGCAGGGTATATGGAGCCTGTAGGACACAGAGATGGTGATTGGGGGGGGGGGGACCAGGACCAAAGGAGACATGCGCATCACACCAAACAACAGCGCACTGATCGCAAAGTTGCCTAGGAATAGGGTTTGTGACTTTGCTAGTTCACTGAATTTACTTAACTGTAGATTGACATGTGATTGCGTTCGGAGTGCATTCGGACTGCCAGCGATCGCATGTGGTAACCTTTCATGCAATAATGTGAATACGCATGATTCCATTCAGGATGACACTGGATTATACTTCCAATTTCAGTCATGTGATATCGTCCACAATCTCTCAGCCAGAAGGGAGGCAAAAGCAAATCCACTTTGCATCAGTCTTACTAAGAAAACCCTAGGAGAGTATTGCCATAAATAAAGATTGACTAGAAGAACATAACAGCTATACATCTTCTTTCCTGGTGATGTGTATGTGGCCACCGTAGTGAAACACTCAACTGTGGGTTATGAGAAGCAGGGAAAAGCCATGAAAATGAAATGTGCAATAAAACAAATTGTTGTCTTTCAATTAGGGAAAACTTTTATTGTAGTAAACTCTCATTTTAATAGTTCTGTGAGATCTCTACTCTCATTCTGCCTTGTACCATCCATAGGTCCAGTGTGGAGTGGAACCAGAAGTCTCTTAGAACAAATGGCTAACAATTGTTGAACTATAGTTTAATCACATTTCTGTCCCACTTTTCCCCATATGGCATCAAGGCAGCTAAACATTCATAAGCAATATTATGAAATAAGGATGGCAGCTTGACCAAATGGAAAATAGGATTCATGTGGTGGGAAATGCAGAAAGAGACTTTGGGTAACATCCTCTCACTGTGTTCTTGAGGGGACTCAAAGAAATAAATCCTCTCCGTTCACTGAAAAAAGAGCCTTAATTATGAATGCATATGGATCTGAGCTGGAATTTTATTTTTAATCCATAAAATTTAAATTAGTTCCAGTTATTGCCATTACTGAGTGTAACATTTTTATTCCAGATGAGTTAAGCACTGGAGAAAACAGTTTAGTAGAAGCTATATGTATGTGAGAATCTGGTTAGCATCATACTGACCAGGAGGTAAGCAATATCTAGGAGGTAAGGGATTGCATTGCCAACCTCCATTAGCTGGGGCCTACTCGCTACCAAAATTTGTTGGCATGTAAAAAAAAATATTTAAAAAGAAGCACATTGGCTTTAAAACAAGGTGCATGTGCTCGCATTGTTTTGATGCCTGTTTGCCTCCCAAGAAGCTTTCAGAAGCACTAATGAACTTCAAAACAATGCACACACCTCCTGTGCAAGTGATTTAAAAGCAGAAGGTTCTGTTTTATAGTGGTGTATGGAAAGTGGCACCTTTTTTGCTCCCACTGGGGACACTTGGAAGACTACAAAAATGGGCTGTAAGTGACCCATGGGGTACATGTTCTTCTTTCCTAATGGAGTAAAAAGTACTGTCATTGAGTAAAAAAAGATCCTCTGTGGGATCAAAAAGCCACATGAGTAAAGCATTTCCAGTCTGGTCTCTGTACAAAGATTGCCTCAATGTATCTGTGCTACATCTAGTGGTGGAAGCTGCTGTCAATGTAGCTGCACAAGCTCAACTTTTTCCACATTATTTCTACAATTTCTACAATATCTTCAAATTTTGAACAACTACTTAATATCAGGTGGTCTCTGGCTACTGAGCATCATATGATCTGTTTAGTTTCCTTTCCTTCAGTATAGCATGGGATTAGGGATCCTTTCATATTACACAGTTATAGAACTATGATAATATTTTAACTGTTATGGCAACAAGCCTGAAGTTTATGGTTTGGTGAGGCACTAGAACTCTCTGGCAGAAAATTCTAAATTTTCCCTTCCCTATACTGCAAATCCCAGGTTTCCATAGGATGCAGATGTGTGAGTTAGTTGAATCATAGCACTGTAATTATGTAGTGAAAAAAGAGCCCCAAGTCTTTTCACTCAACTACTCTGGCTTGCATGACATGGATCCAGTTGCAGTTTAACACAGGGTCAAGGGCTGATTAATAGTTTCTCTTCTTACTTTTCTGAATGGAGCAGTCACAACTGCTTTCCCAAATATTTGTACATTTGATAAACATGCAACTCTTGAATCCTTATAACACCCCCGCACCCCATTGGCATACCATTATCTTTACTGTCATAATTTTAATCTCTCAACTCTATACCCTTTGGTTTATATTATGGTACTTTATGACAAATCAAAATACCACATGCATTGATTGCATTGATGCTGTGTTCTTTCCATCCTGCTTTCCAGCCCACTCTCCCTTAGAACATTCAATCAGTTCCAAAAGATGGGGCAGCATGAACAAATCCATTTCACTAGAAGAGAAATGCTTATGCTGTTTCTTGTAGAAGCCACAGGAACATCTTTGAAGACACCTACCTTAGAGCTGGGTGATCTGAACACCTTTTGTCTTGTGCTTAAGATTTTCTTCCTAACCAGAGTGGTTGCTAGCCACCTCTAAGCACTTTGAGATGGCACAGGTTTTCTGGATCCATTTCAATCAGGGCTGAGACTTATTCTTGGCATGAAAATAAATGTGATTGCTCTGCCAGGAAAGAGATAGAAGAAGTATGATCCTGCTTATCTTCCTGAACACACTTCTCAGCTCAGCACCATCAATAATGGTATTTTTCTGTAGAGTCTCTCTGAATTGGGTGTTGGGGTACTGCTTTCCTGATCATTTCTGGGTGAGTAATTTTAGAAGGAGGTGCTGGGGTGTGGGATCTTCTTGACACCTTCACATTTACATGTTGGTTTCTCACATGATTCCACTTGATGCCTCATGACTTTTAACATCTATATTAAACCACCGTGTGAAGTCATCCAAAACGAAATATCATCAAGTTGCAAATGAAACCAGCTTTCTTTGTTTTCATCTAAAATAGTGGAAATGCCAAATCAATGATTGGGTAAAAGACTGAGTGGTGGTCCAATAATCAGATAAGATGAGGGCACTGCAAGTAGGCAAATTTCCAACTCCAAAAGGATTACATTTCCCAAAAGTATCAGATTCGTTCCCTAAGAATTTACATTGATCCATCTTTCTTACTGAAGGCATAAGCAGTCTCTGTGGCCAAGAGTACTCTTTGCCAGTTTAGGCTACAACATCACGCTAAGATCTTACTTGAAGGTGGAGAGTGTTGTTTCCTTTATCTATTCCCTAGGAAGCTCATGTTTGGATTACTGTAATGCAGGAACTTCAGGGTGCATCTACACTGTAGAAATAATACATTCTGAGACCACTTTAAATGCTGTAGCACCATCCTATGGAATCCTGGGATTTATAGTTTTAGAAGGTCTTTAGTATTCTAAGCAAAAGAGTGCTGGTGCCTCACAAAACTACAAATCCTACTTTATTAAAGTAGGATGGAGCCATGGTGGTTAAAGTGGTGTCAAACTTCATTATTTTTACAGTACACACTCTTAATTGGTTCAGAATACAGCTTTAAGACTCTTAAAAGTGAATGAGAAAGATGAGTGCATTATCACAACAGTGCTTTACCATCTTTTCTGGCTCCCAGTCCAGTTCTGAACCCAAATAAAGGTACTTGTTTTGACCTTCAAAGTCTTTTACAGTTGGGGCCATGTTTCTGATGTACTACCTTTCTCCACAGGTACTTCCCTGCACCATGAGATCTTTTTTGTCAATCCTTCTCCAGGTGCCTTTGCCAAGTGAAGTCTGGTGTCTGTGAGAGACCTTTCAATCATGGCCTTTGAGTGTCAAGTGCCTACCTAGAGAAACTCACCTGGCATTTATTTTGGTGCCAGGTGAGAACCATTTTAAAAAGTTCACAATATAGCTGATCTGTTTTAGCATTAATTTTTTATTCCTTGCAACTTGTCTTTTTATGCTGCACTGTATTGTACTTCAACTGGGTGAAATCCAACAGTGCCCATCCACCAATAGAAAGGACACCTCTGGCAGATCAAATTCCTCTTCCATGCTGCAGCCCTTATCTTCCAAGAAAATCTACTGTCTCCATAAGCAGATCTGGAGATTGTAGAGGGGAAATAAGAACGGCGAAGGATTGTAATGCTAGTGGACATACACTTCTACGGTGTTGTACCACACCACTTTTTTTTTTATCATCACTGAATTTTAAATTGTTTTATTTGCTGTTATGATCTACCCTGAGAACTCTTTTCTACGGTAGCCTATAAATACTCCATATGAAATAAAAATAAAATAATAAATAAAATAAGAATTGGATGATCTCTCTGGAATTTCATATTGGAAATGTGTCAGTGGAATAATAATCATCAGACTTACTGAGACATTTCCAAAATATGCTTTGACAGCCTTCTCTTGGAAAAACAAAGTACAAAACCTTCGGCGTCATGGACAAAGATCTTCTTCAGCAAAAAGGAAATGTCATGGACAAAGATCTTCTTCAGCAAATAGGAAATGTAAAATTAGAGTATGCACTTAAATGAAGTAGCTTAAATACTCCCATATATCCTTAAAATGTACATTGTTAACACAAGTATGGTTTGTTAAGACTAAAGATGGGCAAAAAATATTTCCTCATTTTTGTGGGATCATTTGTTTCCCATCAAAAGGCTCCCCCTTTTGGTCACTTGGGGGAGGGGATCCTTCCTTCCTTCCTTCCTTCCTTCCTTCCTTCCTTCCTTCCTTCCTTCCTAGCAACATCAGCAACAAATTGCTTCAAGTGGCAGTTTAGCAGTTCTCTATAGCCCAGAGGCACTACTGAGGCTGCCATCAGATTACAGCAGTCTACCAAGATGTCCCTGGGAATGATGTTAACACCATGAGTGAGCATTGTTCTGAGGGTCAGTCCTTTGAAATCTTGATAAACGTTACACAAATAGCAAATTCAAGATTCAGTGAATAAATTGATTTCAGGATCTATTCACCCAACATGCTTTTGACTGGATCCAGGAATTCTAGATCAATCCTAATTTTTATAATCTATTTTGCACAAGTCACTGTTAAAATAGTGGCCATCAAAGAATTATGAGCATGTTGGCCTGTTTGGTTACTAGATTTATATTGTGACTTAACCCCCCCCCAAAAAAAACCCAACATCAGGGACAGCTAACATTGTACATAAAACACACTAAAAATAATAACTTCTAAATCACAAAAATAAAATGAAAATATAATAAATCCATCAATATTTTCAGCAACAAAAATAAGCTGAGTGCTTGCCTATATTTGAAAAGCTGGCATAGAGTGGGAAATAGTGGGATCTCTACCTGAAGGAAGGGTCCCCAAGCAGGCTGTTGCCACAATCTGGTTTTGTCCATCTGGAAATAAAAGTTCTTCTGTTTACATGTTTTCCATCTTGCTCCAGCACACTTGAAAAACAAAAATGTTAAAGTGCAATTGTTTGGAATCTAAACATGGTAAAGTCCTCAACAGCCCATGTGTGCTAATCTTTGAATGTTTTACAACATGGAGTCAACCAGAGGCAAGAGGTAACTAGTAATTTAGATGCTAAGGGGCTGTGCAGATCACCTCCATCTTTGCTGGATCAGGGCTGGAGCAACCTGGAAAGGGTACAATAGCCATGGCACCATGGCTCTAAGGCACTCTTTTGGGGCTGTGTCATGTGGATGCAGCACCAGAGAAGCACTGTGACACCATGCGCTGTGTGAAACAGAGCATGGTGTCATGCCACCCTGTGGCCAGAGTTAGGGCATGCATCATGTGGACACCATGCCCCAACTTAAGCAACCAGCCAGTCTCAACATCATACTCAGTCCTGGGAAGGAAAATTTGTCAACCTGTCCTGGACAGGGTCACACTTCCCCAAAAGGACAAAGTTCGCAGTTTGTGAGTACTCCTGGATCTGTCTCTCAAATAGATGTGACGGCCAGGAGTGCTTGGTACCATCTTCTGTTGATACGCCAACTGCACCCCTAACTGGACCGAAAGGACCTTGAAGCAGTAGTACATGCTCTGGTAATCTCTCGTCTTGATTTCTGTAATGTGCTCTACATGGGGCTACCCTTGTAGCAAGTTCGGAAGCTTCAATTAGTTCTAAACATGGCAGCCAGATTGGTCACCAGTTCTTCAAGGTTTGACCACATAACACCAATTCTAAAAGATCTTCATTGGCTGCAGATTTGTTTCCGGGCACAATACAAGATGTTGCTTATTACCTTTAAAGCCCTACATGGCTCAGGCCCGAGTTACTTATGGGAACGCCTCTCCCTACATAACCCGCCCCACACTCTCAGAATATTGGGGAAGAACCTGCTGGAATTAAGAAGGACCAGACTTGCTTCAACTTCCCTAAGAGCTTTTACCATAGCCGCTCCTAGATTATGGAACAGTCTCCCAGAAGAGAGCCGTCTTACTACCTCTTTGGAGACATTTAAGAGGGCAGCTAAGATGGATCTCTTCCGGCGAGCATACCCACCTGACTCTGTATAAAATATATGGATCCATCTCTGTGACTAGGATTGGAATACCTTTATTCCCACTGTCGCTTTGATAGCGTGTTTTTAATTGTTAAAAGGTTAAACTGTTAAATGTTTACATATTTTATTGAGGAGTTCTGTAGTTGTATATTTATATTAGGTTGTAATCCCACCTTGATCCATTTGGGAGAGGCGGGAAAATATAAATATTTATTATTATTATTATTATTATTATTATTATTATTATTATTATTCTGCTGCCTGGTTCAAGGAAATATGGGGAAAACTACCCTTGGGCCCTTATAGCATCTTCTTTGCTAGGGTAGGCAGAATGCTGTCAGAGGCTACTCAGCCTGCCTTAAGGCTGGCATTAAAAAGAAGTATGGATCAGTTCATGAACTGGTTCAGCACCTGGAACCATAATGGATTTGCCTATCTAAAGTTGACAATAGGCGGTGTGTTCTCCAAGCTCTCACCGTAACGTGTAGGGACTTTACTGGTGAGTGATGCATTAATGAAATGGTAGATGCTTTCCATGTTGGTTAATTGCTGTGTAGTTCTTTATTGATCTGATAATGATTGAAGTATCTTAATCAAAGAGAGAGTAGATTATTATTATTTTTTGTTTGTTGTAAACTTCCTGCTTATACATTTGAATGCATAATATGGCTTATTTGCATCTTACACTCAGCCCTCCATATCCCCTGATTCATCTGTCCATGGCTTGAAAATATTTTAAACATATATAAATTCTAAAAAGCAAACCTTGGTTTTACCATTTTATATAAGGGACACCATTTTACCAAGGGTTTCCACTCCCAGCATTGATGATAATAGCTGCCATTCTAAAATTATTTCTATGCAGGATATACATGATGTTGTGTATCTCTAACCCTATATATATTTTTAGGGAAATTAGTGGTATTTTTCAGTAGATGTTAGCAGAGATATGTTGTAGTCAAATTTGGCTCTCAATTATCTGTCATGTCCCCTTCCTTATGGAATTTATTATTTCAAAATTTCAAAGGATAATGGCCTCTGTTTCCTATTATTTCCAACAAGTCACTGTATAGCAAAGAGCTGCAGTTGAGTTGACAATTGACCAATTACAGTTATAACACATCTTCATCTTATTATAATATCCACATGGCACAAAATAAGTAGAGCATCCCATAGCAAAACCAAACCAGAAAAGGCAACCAGTAAGTAGGGAGGAAACTCTTCCTAGATCCTAGTTTCTGCAGTAAAAAACGATGCAAGCAATTGAAAAGTGGGGAGAGTTGTGGTTACCATGCTGAACATTGTTTTCCCCTCCTCTTTGCTGAATTTCCCCACAGCATTTTTGATAGTGGAAGAAGAACATTTCATTGTATAATACTATGACATTGGTCAGGGTTTTGGGGAAAAAAAATTTGCCCTACAACTTCCTGAATTCCCCAGCCAGAATATAGAATTGCCTTTTTCAGTGGAACAGGAAAAACCATTTCCCCCTCTCCATCTGTAATCCTTTCCCAACCCCCAAACCTGCTTTAGAGGATTGGGGGATCCCCTGGAACAAACCTGAGGAAGGGCATGGGGGTCTGTAGGGCAAAGAAAAGGAGGGGAAAATCTCATTGGGCAAGTGGAAATCTCGTCTTCCTATACAAATAAACTGAATTAATATTAGGGGTTTTGCATCAAAAATAAAAGTGAATCCAGCAGTAAAATGCTCCAAAACAGGTATATCTCTTTTAAGTTAAAATCCTGAATGGAAGGATCCTACTAACTTGAAGCCTGCTGCCTTCCCTTATCTAATTACAAGTACATGATGTAGCCTTGAACATCTACTTGTTGAAATCTGAAATTGGAAGCCTGGACAAGAGGAACTGGGTATTCCTTCACCTCTTGATGCCAGGGTATTATCCATTAATTCAGTTCATAAATGTATAAATTGCCTTGCCTTCACATGTGATGTCAAAGTGGTGTGCATAATACCTTAAAAGAAGCAGAAAAACTAGGGGTCTACTTCAAGTAGGAATGATTCTTGAAATGAAATGGGGCTTAATTTGAGCAGCTCCGAGAGATGTCTGAATTGAAATTGAAATGGGATTCCTCCAAAGTAGTCCAAATCTGAATTCGAACTTTCCTGAAGATTAATTACCTATTAATCTTCAGGAAAAGGACTCATCGACCACATTTTTCTTGCTGCTGTATACTATAACTAGCATTGCTGCTTTTTTCAGACATGTATGTGGGATCTAGTACATATTCTCTTGCACAATAGCTTCTCATCACACTGCACAATGGCTCATGAGAGGTGCCAGGGTGTGTGTGTGTGCATGCATGCACATGAGCGTGTTGCATAAGCTCCCTTATGGAAGAAGAATTGCTTTGTAATAAGGCAGGGACCTCCACTTGACTGCAGTTCCAAGCAAATGGCAGTCTTGCCCTCACTGAGATTTGCCAATATAGGATTTGCCAGTTGTTACAAAGAACTGAACAGGAATTACTTGGGCATTGCTACCTACTCCACATAGCACATTTTGCAGTGAAGTCTAAAATTCATTCTAGATAAACATTGGCATTTTAGAGATCATTCTATATTCCAACATTGCCCTATTGGTATCTCTCACCATCTTAGACCTCTTGCATCAATTATATTGGTGGAATGTCATGGCTCCCTAGCATCAAATAGGATCTCAGCCACAGAGGAACCTGATAAATTTTATCCTATGTGCTGCATATAAGAAAAAGACTGGAGGGTGGTGAGGGAGAAGTGTTTTGTAAATGGCAGCTCTAGTATCTAATCAAAGTGCATCTGATGAAACATACTTAAAGCTTAGCCTACGGACTTCTTGTGATGTACTCCACACCCCAACCTACTTCTATTCCGGTCTTTAACATACAGTAGAATGTTTTTGTGTTTTGAACACTCAGGCCAAGCAGTTTCTTCAAACAATAATAAACGTTTATTTGAATAACAGAAATATATTAAGTATTTTTGAAGAACAGTTGTTATTGTATCTTTACTTGGCAAATTAATTACAGATATCACACTACTCTCTCTCAGTAGCAAACCAAAGTCAGCCACTCAGGCTATGATATCCTACAGGATATTAATCAACTGAGACCCCTCTTCCAGAGTCTGGCTAACCCTGAGTCTCTCACTACAAGACTCTCAATTGGACTATTGTCCCTTCTTGAGACTACTAGACCCTCTCTTGGTCTATAATCAAAACCCACTCTCTCAAATTATTGTTCCCTCAGGGACTCCTGGAACACAGTCCTCCCTTGGACTCTACTATTCCCCAACTGAACACCAGCTTCCTCCCTCAGGATTCCAAACCCTGACTGACTAAAACCAACTGCCAAGCGGAATCTTCAAACTCCTCAGCCAGCATCTGATTGGCTTAGGGTCTCTGGATTCTGATTGGCTGGTTTGTGAGTCAGTTCATCACACTTCTTTCTCTCACTTTGGCGTGTTACAGTCCGCCCAGAATGGGCGGTCTGCCGCCGCCGCCATTTGCAGCACGGAGGAGCCCCAGCGTCCAAACTGCATGGCTCCTCCGCGCTGCAAATAAGAAGCACCAAAATGGGGCTTCTCTTTGCGTTGCGGTTATGACGCTGTGAGGCGCCAATGGCGCACTTGCGGCATCATATGTGCCGTGTGACATGCGGACGCAAAGCGGCCGCGATGTCAAGATGGCAGCCCCCATGTGGAACGGGCACTGCCGTTTTGTATGGACTCGGTCCGTATTAGGGTTAGGGGCATCCGGAAGTGACGCCCCTTTCTAACCCTAGTACGGACCCAGTCGGTACTATAGGCCTGTCTGTAACGGGCCTTAATCTCAAAGGTGCTACAAGATCACTTTGAATCTAATCACCGACTGTGATCTATCAACAGCAATAGCAAGTGCATTTCTATACTGCTTATCAGTGCACTTAAGCACTCCCTAAGCAGTTTACAATGTGTAAGCTAATTCTCTCTACCAAACTGAGTATTCATTTTAGTGATCTGCAGAAGGATGCAAGGCTGAGTGGACCCTTGAGCCCTGCCTGGGATTGAATTCACAACCTTGTGGCTGTGAATGGCTGTAGTACCAACATTTAACCATTGCATCACAATGATTTGGAGGACGGATGTTGAAGTAATATGTTGCAAGACTGATTGAATCAGGGCTATTATAAGTTCAAGAACAGGCATGTTCAAACTCTTTTGAAGGAATCTTGTAACATGGGAGGGTGTTGCTTTCTTGGAAAATGCTCTGTCACTTTCTGTGCATAGCCATCATCCATTCCAGTCCTACTGCACTTTCTGTGACTTTGCTGCCAACTGAGTTAAAATAAAGTAAACATAGGCCCTGTGCACACAGTCAGTTTGGGCTGGCTTGGGGGCGGAATCAGGGAATAGCGTCTACATGATGTCTGCCCTGGTTCTGCCCCCAGGGTGTTGTCATGCTGCACACTTCACTGCACAGTGCACAGCATCACGATACAGCACCGAAGGAGCACTGTAAAGCTGCAGCGCTATGGCACCGTGGCTATTTCACCCTTTCCAGGGTGAAAAATGGTGCCACTTTTTGTGGCTCCTTTTTGTGTCCTGGAAAGGCCAGTTTGGGGGCACGGCGTATGGTTGCTGTGGCCCCGATTTGGCTGTGAAAGGGGTGGCTGGAGGCAGCCCCTTTGGGGCTGTGTGTACAACCTCTTAGACTGGTTTTCATTCATCATATCTCCAGAGCCACTGCAACATGGCTGCAGGTCCCTAGGTTTGTTGCTGAGGGAGCCTTCTGTGACACATACCATATTGCTAAAAAAGCATAGAGGTTAGATATCTAAGTTGAACCAAACTCTGTTGTACTTATTCTTTTGAAATGTTGAGGGTTTTTTTTGACTACTGAACAATGATATTCAAACAACCACATGAAAAATCAAAAGAAAACCAAAACTTGGAGTGGGATGTGAGCAAGTTTGTACTGTGGAACAGACCCATAAATTGTAAATGGCTGCTCTTGCAAAACAATTCCTTGCACTTTTTCTTCTGAAACTTGGCAGGCTTGATCCTCTTTGATGGGGCAACTCTCTACAAATTTCATTCAATTCTGTACTTAAATAATAATTAAAAAATAATTAGCAAAATATTAAAAATATCATCAAGATTCAAATCAGGGTGGATAAGAGTTAGCCCTACGCCAAATGTTTTCGCTAAGGCTGTTTCTGCATTCTTACCCCCTCCCCCACCAACTGAAAAACAAAACAACAAAAAAAATGTTTTTTTTCCCATTCCTGAAGGTTTATAGGAAATGTGGTTTTAGCATGGTGGTGGTGGTAGTGGTGGTTTCGCAGGGGCTCACTTGGAGAACATTCCACATTTATTTGAATTGATTTGGAGCCTGTCTGCCTCAGTCTAGGTCTTGTACAGTGTTGGGATTAGGAAATGAAAAGGTCTGTGCCTCCTTTTGCCTAACACAGAGAACTCCCAAATGGCTATACTCCCCATCCCACCCTTAGCCAGAACAAAATGAAACAGGCAGAACTATAAGCCTGTCTGGATGAATTTATAGCTGCCAAATTGCCAGCAGATAGTCCCAGGCTTCACCCTAGATCTGAGGCTACTGCCTTGCCAGTGACCAGTCCCACTGCTATAAGACAGTTGTGAATGAAATATGTTTGAAGCAATAGTAAATCCCACAATTCCATCCCTTCTTCACCCAAGTCCTGAGGCTGCTGCCTTGCTAGTGTTGCATAATACTGCCAAGAGGCTACTATGGAGGACCACAACATAGCAAAGTACAAAGGCATTGGGCCTAGGACCACACGTCCATCACAAATCACAGCTCCACATGGATGAAGGTCCATACAACAGCATTTTTCACCTCCATCACAGTTCACTGGCTGAACCATGCAGGTTGTTGACACTTGACAACCAGCCATTCTGTCTGGCAAGAGGAGTTTGTCATGTTCAGCTTCCTGGGACAGCTTGTGGGCTTCTCTAACAAAGTTTTATCACAGACCACCTTCATTCTGTGCAGGATGAAAGTGTTCTCTCCTTGCCAGTTCAGACTTCAGCTGTGTCCTTTTCAGTGTTTGAGGAAGCCTATGTGGGGGACAGAATCAGGACCAACACAAACAAGGACTACAGGAGCAGCTGCTAGGTGCTCCTTCTTTCAGGCTGAGGTCATCAACACTGCCATATGATAGCAAAAGGTGGGAAGGATAAAAAGCTGTGCAGGATGCCATTGTACTGAAGATATTGCTCACAAAGGTGGGATACAGACTGCCAATTTGGGGCAGGCTGCAGCCGCCCCTCTGCACAATGTATTGGGGCCAGGGCAGCCACAGCGGCAGCCCAAACACCCCAATATGGTGCTTTTTGGGACCAGGGAGGAGCGGCAAAATGCCACTCCTCCCTGGTCCCGAAAAGGGGTGTCCTTGGGGCTTCATGCCCCAGGACACCCTAGGAGCCGCAGCCAGAAGAGAAAGAGGCCACTTGGCCCCTTTCCCCCTGGTGCCGTTCCCACGGCTATCTTGTTGCCACGGAAATGAGGCGCCCTCCGGGAAGGAGCTCTGTTTCAGGGCTCCTTCCTGCACCGCGGTTAGGCCGCCACAAGTGGCCTGACATGGTGCCAGAATGTAACGGCTGCACTGCGCCATTTGGATGCGATGCGGTCATTACGTCAAAATGGTGGCGCCCATGTAGACAGAGCGCCACCATTTTGACGAACTGAGTATGTCCTGGGGTTAGGGAGTGTCTGAAAAGGATGCTCCTGGGCAACCCTAGCACGTACTCAGTACATGCTTCAAGGCCCGTCTGTACAGGGCCAAAGTCTCCCCAAAGGGGAGCACTTCACATTACACAGTTAGAGAAGTAAGGTTCTACCTTAGCTGCCATGGCAACATGCTATGCATCCTGGTATTTGCAGTTTAGGGAAAGAGATTTAGAATTCTCAGCAGATTGCTCTAGTGCTCCCCCATCCTAAAAACTCAATGACAGTTAAAGTGGAATTGTAGTGCTATAACTATGCAGTGTAAAAGGGCCTTGGATTCCAACTAACCATTTTTCCTAATGGGAATGATTTTTGATTTCCTGCCTCTGATTATGTGTTCCAGAACAGGGAAAAGAAAACATTCAGAACAGAGAGACAAGCTGAAGGAGGCATGAGTATGCCACAAGACATAAAACATAAAGAAAGAATAATATCACTGAAATATATTGAAGTAATATGATAAAAGAATGGTTTTCACTAGAAAAGCTGGAGAGGGAACGATCATGAGAGGAGGATGAGGTATTATTAAAATCCTATTAAAATCCTATTAAATCTTTGCTTGGATAGAATACAGTCTGCTGGAGGATCTTGGAGGAAGTGATTTCCTCTCCTCCATGCCACCCCTGTAAGAGGACATCTCTTTTCACTACTTCCTAAGGCTCTGTGTCACTTGAAACATTACTCCAGGGGGTTTCCCAGCCCACTAGAGCAGATATTGAGGGTCTGCAGGAGATACCTGAGGTAGCGAAATCTGACTCCTCCAAAATTTACTGATTGGCTTCTTGTACCTATGCAAGATGGATAGGCCTGTGGTGTGGTAGAGGTGACAATGATGATGAGATGATTATGATGATGATGATGATGATGATGACGACAACATAATGTTGACTGATGGTGATAATGAGGAGGAGATAGATGATAATACAATACAATACAATACAATACAATATTGACCAACACAAAGAATAGGAGGAAAAGGGAAACAAAATAAAATGATGTCTTAAGAAATATTTCTGGGCTAAGTCAGTGCTACTCAAAGTGGTTGTCCCTAGACAAGTGCCAGTCCCTGAGCTATTGATTGCTGGTCCCTGGAAAATTTCCAGGAAAGAAAGAAACAATTGTACCCAATAGTTACAAATTTTGTGCTGGTCTCTGGCACAAGGGGGGGGGGGGGGAAATTGCCAGCCCCCCACATCACATAGTCTCAGAAGCACTGGAGTAAGAAAAAGTGAAGGTGTTTGGTTCTTTCAGAAGAGTGAATGAAATACAAATAAAGAATGCATGACTTTATTGTTGTTGTTGTGTGCCTTCAAGTTGTTTCTGATTTATGATGACCCTAAGGCAACCCTATTGTGGAGTTTTCTTGGCACTATTTGTTCAGTAGAGGGTTTGCCTTTGCCTCCCTATGAGGCTGTGGGAGTGTGACTTGTAGGCCCACACTGGGTTTCCATATCCAAGTGGAGATTTGAATCCTGGTCTCCAGAGTCATAGCCCAACACTCAACCACTATACCAAGTTGGCTTTTAATGCATGGCCATAGGTGCAAACACTGCAATGTGCAATGTTCGCTCAGTCATGCAATGTTTCATTTTTACCTGGGATTAACAGTTGAATTTAGGCCACTCATTTCAAGACTTTCAAAACTTCCAAGACCATTATTAATTCTTGAAAACTCAACACCAGATCATGAAATACATTCTGCATCCTAGATTACTAGCTTCAATGCATGTCTATGGGTACAAATTCTGTAACATCACTGACCATTTGTTTTGTTAATTTTAAGGGAGAAGACTCATAATCTAGGGTGCAGAATGCATTTCAAGATATGGTGCTGAGTTTTCAAGAATTAATAAGGGTCCTATAAGCTCTAGATGTCTTGAAACAAATGGCCTAAATCCAATTGCTAATCCAAGTAAAGTAGAAACATTACATTAATGGAATGTACTCAAGTGTTCTTTTACTAGGGTACTATTGATTTAATGGGTCTACTGTAGTTGGGACTAACAATTGGATTTAGGCTGATATATTTTTACATTCTTGCTCTAACACATACCTTTTATATACATAACTCCAGTTGGTTATGGCCTCACCTAGCTTTCTGGTATGTACAAAATCACAATATGACTACAGAAAAGTATTAGGAAGTAAAACAAAGAAGGACTGACATTTGATAGAATAATAAACCACTTACAATTCTTTCACCTATTTGTTGTGTGCAAACAGAATAACCTGCAAATGACAGGGAAATGAAAATTGGCTCAGACTGAATGCTTACCTTTTGTACCATCTTAAAAAGAGGTATGCATTTCTGGTTATCAGATTATAATTCCTTTTTGCCACATTGCTAGAGAAAATGTCTAAAATATGGTGCCATGTCACTAGAGTGCAGATAACAGTTGCTCTTTGCTAGCTCTGGAAGAAGATTTAGATGAGTGAGTATTGCCTTAGTAAATACCTTGATAAGAATGACAGAGGTTCTGGTGATATGTGTTGCAAATTGACTTTTTTTTAAAATGTAGGAGTGGGTTTAGCCAGTAAAGAGTTCAAAAACTCTAATATCAAGAGCCAACGCAAGATGGTTAGATGACTCTGAAGATGGTACTGTTCCAGGTAGGCATTAAAACCTCAGTTTCATAGCGTGCCAGCGGGAAATGTGGCTGAGACAGTAGTTTTCAAGTAAAAAGTATTCCAAAAATAAATAGCTAGTTCTACTTCAAGGTAAAAGTTCAAGGCTCTATGGCAACCAGGATTCTGTGAGCAAAAGAACCTCTTCTATGTGTGTAATACTTCTGTAATGATAAGATCCCCCCCCCCCCATATAAGAGCAAAAAGTGAGGATCAAAACCCTGATGGTCACAATTCCCATAGCACTTTCAATTGCCTACTGGATTTCAGTTCTCAAAAACAGTATTACTGTGTATTACTGGCAAAAGAGTGTTCTGTTTTACAAAGTTTCCACATTCAGCCAATGCCAGAAAAAGCTGGAGTATTTTCTAATTTTGGAATTTGCAAGTATTCCAGGATTTATTTGGATGAAAAATACTACCCAGAGCAACATTGTTCCTGGCTCGGCTGAACTGAGCACGCTGGAATCTCCACTCCTGGAGACAACAGAGAATTCCAAAGCGAGTCCTTTGGAAGTAATGCTGCTTCATGATTCAGGCAAATTAACCATAGGAAAGGACTGTGTGCGTCTGTGGCTATAATGATACCAACATTTCTTTCTGCCATAGCAGTATATATTTCAGTACCAGCAGCATTTCTACCACAGTATTACTTATTATATTTCTGTCAATAGCTGACATTCTCTATTCCTTGAAGGGTTTCAGCATGTACTAGATCAGCTTTTCCAACCTGTGTCCTCCAGATATTTGGAACCCCCCTCCCCCCCATCCCAAGCCAGTTGTCTGGGGATGATGGAAGTGTATTTCAAACACAGGGACGCAGCTGTGGGGAAGGGGGGAAATAAGGGTATTGTCCCCTCAAATGAGAATCTTCCCCTAATGAAATTTTCCTTCAAATTTCTAGCATTGCACAGAGTGAAACACTGAAAATCAGTCACACCTAGAACTCATATTTCCTGGTTTCACCACTTTGGTACCTTTGCCTGCCCCTTTTCTTTGGCTGCTTGAACTGTATTTCTATATGCTTAACTGGAGTTTTAAGTTACAGCAATGCTAGAAATTTGGGGACTGAAGGATTTTCAGGATTTCACATGTGGCGACAGAATTTTTATTGGGCAAAGCATGTTGGGGTATGTAGAAACAGGATTAAAATGCAACATGCAGAAGACACGTACATGGAGCAGGAACGCCACTGGAAAGTCTCTGCTATGTAGCTCTGTGCAGGCTGCAAAGAAAAAAAAAATCCTCCCACGCAGAAGCTGCTGGACGGATAAAGAACTGCGGAACTGCCAAGCACTCACTAATTTTGGTTCTGATATATACAATAGACCAGACACCTATATACAACCATCACCACACTGAGCATTCAGCTCACTCTCTTATATACACATCCCCTCCTGGGGTTTTGAGTCCTTCCCCCTCCTGGTATGTCATCCAATTTCCTATCACTGTAACTCTGTAGAATTGAATGCTGCTGGTTTCACCTCCTGCCCCTCTCTCATCAGCTTCCTGTGACTCAGGGCTCTCCAAATGTTGAGTCATCATGTCTGCCACCTTAACTCAGGTTACCTTGTCACCTTTGTCCCACTTCCAAGCTACAGCCATATCTCTGACATTTTCTGCCCAGAGTGCTCTGTACTCTGACAGAGCAAATCAAGATGCAACGCTGAAAAAGCTACGTAAGTCAGTGTGTAGGTTTTAGTTAAGATATTCCTGATTGAACACCTGGTTAATGTTACATGTGATGACTGTTCTGGTTTTTAGCTCTCCTTCAAATTTGGTCTGGAGTCTTCCTGACTGTAGTGGAGGCCTTTTGGGGTGAAAGAAAAGATAACGGAGAATAGAAATCAGACACAGATACAGACACACACAGTCCTTGCCAGTGAGTGTGTTTTTTGATGATACAAGGGTTATAGATGGGGATCCAAATAATTTATGAGGCTAAAAATCTTTCTGGCACAGCTGGGGAAGATGTGGCCTCCCAAATTATGTTGAATACCAACTCTTATCAGAATTAAGGATGGAAACAAATTGGAATTATGGATTTTAGACTCTTACATTTTCTAATTATTTTTTAAAATTATTTTATTGGCTAAAAACATCAAACAATCTGATAATCAATCACTTAGCATTTAAAACATCACACAAAACATACACCTTCCAGTTACATAAGCTATGATATTTGGGGTCATAGAAATTTCATCCCTTTATATATCTTATGAATTCTCTTGTTCTTTCTTCCATTCTTCTTTTCTCTTCTTTTTCAGTACCTTCTTCTTGCATATCTCTACTTTCCATAATCCTTCTCCTCCCCCATCTACCAAATTACCCTTCATCATTTTCCATTCTTCTTACATACTAACATTTTCCTCTCTCCCCTCTCTTACATAACCTGCCTGTGCCTTCACTCATATCTCCTCGCAAACTAACTTCCTCCTCAACCCTTAACAGTTTCTTCCCCGCATGATCTCTTGGATTTCCAAAATATTCTATTTTATGTAACTTGCTTTTATCCCATAAAATTAACTCCTTTGGATCTCTGTTAATATCTTTGCTACTATTACTACCAAATATGTATTATAATCCTCTCTTTTTCAATAAAAATTTGTGGGTGTATACTCTTCTTATTTCCTATACCGTTGTTTCTAAACATGAACATAGAAAGACTAGAAATATATGTAAATAATTAACCAGTGTTAGCATACTTTGAGGAAAGAAAGATAAAGAAATAAGTAATAGGTTTAACAACTATGTTACGGAAGGTATTTGGAATCAATACTTAACTATCATGTTTGGGTTGGAGGATGTGAAGAAGCGAGGAAGGAGAGTGTGAGAGAATTTATTATATGGCTTAATTATTTACGTTTTCTAATTCTTGATGAGAAAGGCTGTCACCCAAATACTTGTCTCAGCAGATTGACACACTCCAAGATGAAAATGTTCAGCTGCTATGAGATTTTTTTTCAAATGCTGGGATTTCTTTGTGAAAACTATTTCAACCCCTCCTCCAAAATATTCTGTACAAAGCATTTATTGTATGCAAAGAAACAATGCTTTTGTTCTGGGTGCCTTCAAGCCATTTCCAGAATAAATATCTAGTATCTAGTACAGTTTACATTCCTATTTTATCTTCCATGGCAGTTCTACATATGAGGTATTGAAGCATTCTTACTGGGACATTACACATTAGCATGGATTTCTGTGACCAGACTACCCCTGTACAGAAACAGGGACAGTTGGCAAGGAGATGACACCAGTAAAAGATGTTCCATGTCCCTGGGGTCATCTGGGCACTGACTGACAAAGCTGGATACAAAAGTATTCCCAGTGAACTTCCTCTTTCAAGGGAAGTACAACCCTGTCAAAAAAGACTGAACACTAGCTTCTTGGCCTGTTGTCCATATACCTGCACAACCTCTTTTCTCTTGGGATTTGGCTTGTTTAATGACATTCTACTTCTTCCAGGTATCTGTTCAAAATCTCCACAAACTGACATTACTTAGATAACAAGTTGGAACGCTAATGGTATCTTATTCCAAACCCTTGCCATAGATGACTTCACCCAGTGACTTCATATCAATGTTAAAAGAGCCTAGGGAATAGGTGGAAATGATGCAACACTTTTGGTAGCTATTGGACTGCTGATGTTATTGGACTGCCATTCCTAGCATTCCTCACCATAGGGCTCTCCTATGGTGGGAGATGCAGACCAGGAACATTTGGAGGACTACATCATTCCCACCCCCAGCAGAAGGCTGAGATGGAACCCTGTGATATCCCTTAATGAAGACTCTGTGGTAACAAGGAAATCCTTATCCCCTCTTGTTACATGTTGAAACAGAGACTAAATATCTTTCCAATGTTCAGCAGATAGAGACCGTTGCTTTATTTTGAAGCTTACAGTTGTTAAACATTTGGGAGACTGGCGGTTTTTTACATTTGAAATGTGGTGGGGTTTTTTTTCCACATTTGTTTGCTCCCTATGAGCTGTTGCAGCACAGAGACTAAAACTGACAATCAGACAATCTTTGGCAAAGAATTTGCTTCTTCCTGGGACTCTTTAGGTGACATTAGGGAAAACATTCCCCTTGAACCTCAGCTACATCATTTAGGAATACTGTCCTGCCTGACGAGACTGCAGTAGGGCTTAGAAAAGCACGTACGTGAAGCCCTTTGAAAACTCCCAAGTGCTATATAAATGACAACTATGAACTAGCTCAACTTTTGAGAACAGCAAGTAGATGTTTAGTATTTTCTTTGCAATCACAATGCTGAGATATTCAAATGTGAGTACTGTTTGCACTGTTGTTACACCGCAGCCCCAATCTGCCTTTTTGCTGGTTGAAAAAGGAGAGGCAAAGAGCCATTTCTTTTGGGCCAGCAAAAAGCTGGCTGTTTCGCCCTGTGGTGGTTGGAAGCCGACTTTACGGTGCTCCAGAGGTGTACGGCATATAAACACACCACCAGAGTGTCTGGAAGCCAGCTCCCATGTAAACAGCTGGGTGGCTTCTAGTTGGCTTGGGAGCCTTTTATGCTTTGGTGCTAAATGAGACCTGAAAGAACTGTTGGAAAAATATTGTAAAATGTTGGTAAACATTCAGAACAGTGATAGGATATACTTAGCTTACAGGTCTGATCTGGTCCATATCTCAATGGGGCCCACAGAGGGCCCCTGAATCATCTATCCCTACATTATCTCTCTGGTCCCAGACCCTGGCTGAACAGCTGGCTGGAGACAGTATCAACCTGGATGAGGGGGAATAGATCAAGTGTTTTAAACTTCTGGTACCATTTCACTGTCTTTTACTATGAACTACTTGGAGATTTTGCAATATTCTACAGAACAGAATTGTTATATCCAGCAGACTACAATTATTATAACCACGTTATTTTGAAGTTTCAGTAAAGGTGACCTGGGGAACTAGTGAGCTGGAGGAGTGTACCATACACTCTGTCCACACCCACTTGTTCGATCATCATCCATCTTGGAAGAACACAGATTGACCAGTTCCAATTTCCCATGGTGAAACAAACTGAACAGATTGTGCAGGGGAATTGTGAGCATGCTGAAATCCCAGTTCTTCTTTCCCTTATACTCTTCAGTATTTACCTGTAACCTCATGTTAAAGTTACATGAAGTTTTGAAATGGAATTACATCAATACTGTTGTGGCATTTGAATTTTACTGCATTATGTAATATTCAAGGTCAGTGACAGCATTATGTTGGTGTTTATTTTAATAAATAACTGGATGAGCACACAGTGCTTAATTCTACTGTTGGTTAATGGCTTATTCTCCTGAGAAGATAAGTGTTCAAGCTATCATGATAAGAATGACTTGCCATAAAATAGTCAGATTTGAAAAGGGGGGAGGGAGGGGTATTTATCCAGCTCTGTCACTATGATCTGTGTAAGATCACTAGAGACTGGTCTTTTACCCCTTCTGAAGAGGAAAAACCTGGACCATAGTTATTCACAGTCTCATAACTTCCACACCCCACATTTACACTACTATAAGGAATATTCAGAAGCAGCAATTGTATTTTCTGCACTGTTACTGTGATTCAGGACTGGGAATACATCAACAAGAACTATGTGTTTGAAACTGGACTATTTTATTCATTGTTAAAACTATATATATATATATACATATACATTTTGAAATTATATTAAGAATTCAGCATTACATGTAAAGGGTCAAATATGTTTTAATGTTATCTATAATCCAGCATTAGTTGAAAATTTTGATTTATGCAGCAAATTTACTGTTTGGGAATGGACACAAATAAAATATACTGTGAACAGCTCAACACCATAGTTGAGATATTTAATTAGAACAATGGCTTTTTTGTAAGGTATAGAGTTGAAACTATCAGCAGCTGGGTTTTAGATTTTGGATGCATCTTTCTTTTATACCCACAAAGAGAAAAAAAAAACCAAACACAGCAGATCATACAGCTTGACTGAATGCTGCAATCACAAATTATTAGGATGGTTTTCCCAAAATATCTTACAAATACTACCTACTTTTTCTACATTGATTTAACAGCACCTAAGAAAATGTCTCCTGCTTTCTCCTTCTGTTACAACAGAATCTGATGGTATATTCCTCCTCTTCTTATATTGTGAACTTACCCCTTAAATTGCATTTCCAAACAATTTTGTTTGATACTTGTGGCAAATACCTCCACCCTCACACCTCAAAATTATAAAAAAAAAAACAATAGCATAAAGGTCTGGACAGTTCACATCAATGGATCAGAAGTACTGTACTCAGAACTTGCACTGTGAGTTCAAATCATTTTCCTCAGATGGTTCCTGTTACTTTGTCAAGAAGTAAAGGCAGGCCATAGCTCCAGACTGTAGAAAGAATCTGATACAGAAGCAGATTTTGTTTTCTTGTCAGAGAAATCAAAAAGTTTTGTGTAACTGTGTTTGTTTGACAGGTTGAAGGTAGGAGTAATCGACTGTTAGTTCTTTAAGCATCAGTCAAAGACAAAGACCTCATTCTTTGCCTGTAGTCAGCAGCTTGAGGGCTTTTTGTAGATTCTGCACAGCAGTGCTTACATCTTCATATTGCAAAGCACTGCCAGCATATTTGCAGTATTTCTGGGCCTTGGCAAAGTCTTCAGGAGTCAAACGAGTTTCCCCTATGAAAATAAAGACCAAGATTCAAGGTCACTACATAACACACATATTTACTTAACTACTTGAAATGAATGGCTAATATCAATTGTGAATACTGAAGTTGCCTGATACCCTTAATGAGAAAGCTAATACTTTGAGAGAGATTTGCCCTTTATCGGAAGCCACTAAGGAAAGCTTTTAAAAACTCCAGTCAGCTAAAGCATCATCATGTTACAATCTGCACAAAGATGAAGGACAATGCCTCATGCTTTAACCTTACATTTCCCCTTTCCCCCCTCAGCTGGGAACACAACTGAGGCCATTCATGCTGCCTCTGCATAATTTGTCTAGATAGGGGAACATCCCTGTTACAAATACACTCATTCAGCAATGCAAGATATGCACACTGTTGCTGCATTTTCTTTTTCCTGGCAGGTGAAAGAGAGCCAGACCTGTATTTTGTATTAATAATGCAGCAGCAACTTGGTACAAACAGTGGAATATTTTTAGTAAGGAAAAACATAAGGAATGTGCTCAGTTAAAACAAAAATATATTCATCTACATTTAGTATCTTGGATGGCCAAAAAGACAAAACAAATGGCTCCTTGAACTAGACATTCCCTGAAAGTCAAGTTGACTAAATTAAGCCTGCCCAAGTAGTTAATGCCTCGCTACAGCAAGTCAGGTTTCCATCTTGCCAGTGATGAGGCCATTATTGGGGGGTAAATAAAATTAAAAAATCCTCCTAGATAGCTCTTCCATAATGGAGAGCTGCTGTCAGTCTCCAATATTCCATTTTTGGGCAAGATTCTAAAGCATGTGGTGGAGTTCCTGGATGAAACGTATTATCTAGATACATGTCACTCTGGCTTCAGGCCCAGCTATGAGACAAAAACAGCTTTGGTTGGGCTAACTTAACTGATTTAGGAGTTTTTTGACACACACACACACACACACACACACACACATATGCAGGGAACTAGGTAAGAGGAGTGTGATGGAATCTGGGGGCATAGCTTTACAGTGGCTCTGGTCTGTCTTGTTGGGGTGGCCGTCTTCTTGTTATATTATATATTATATTACTTCTGTATTTGTTGGCTTTCTTCACTGTACAGCTCTCCCATTAATATATTATGATGGGGATTGGGTGATCCTAACTTTAGTATTCAGTGTTGTATCTTTGTACTACACAGTGAGAAAGCCTGAAATATAGGCATTTAGGGTAGTTTTCACAAACATTTAAATTAGGAGTAATGAAGTGTGGTCTTGCAGATATGGATGACTTTCTATTCCCATCATTCTTCATTACTAGCCAGGGTGGCTGAGGCTGATAGCAGGTGAAGTTCAACAATATTCAGGGGGCCAAAGGTTCCTCAACCCCAATTTAAAAATGCTGTCACTCTGTTATGTTGTACAATCCTGTGTGTTTACTTGGAAAAAATTCCAGTGAGGCTTACACCTTATGTTTAGGACTGCAGCCTTAATTTCATTTTTCAAAGATGTATAACTGAAAACTTATCCTGATGTTACAGGATGAAATCTGATGAGAGATAAATTCAACATTCAGCTCCAACTGGAGCAGACCCACTGAATCAGTGCAATTTATTTCCATTGCTAACAAGTTCCCATTGATGCAGTGGGCTTACTCTAGTTGGGACTAAATTGAATTCATCCCAGGAACTTTTACATTTATGGACATATTACATAACTGTAATTCATTCACCATTTGAGTTACTTCTACTGTTGAAGAACTAGATTTATTTATGCAATTAGTGTTAAGTGTCAAATATGGTGATTATTTATTTATTTATGTTATTTTGGTTTTGTTCTAATGAAGTTAGTGAGTTGGATTTGAATATTTCCTTCTGTGACTGGAAGGAGTCTGCCTTTGATAGATGGACACATTCCACTGGTGGAAGCTTCTTCTGGTGTGAGGAAGGGAAACTTTATAATCAACCCAATATATTTGACAACTGTCAATGGGCTAGATCTTGTTTTGTTCAGTTCACAGCCCAACCTTTTTAACAACTTATAAAAATACACAGCAGGCAATATTCACTTCATTGCACACCACTCCAACTGTTCCTGTGAAAAATACTAAATTTCTGTCAACTGTAAGTTTAATACTGAATCTGAAGGGTTTATTTTATACAGTTATATTTGTAATATGCAGCTGGATATCCAGACGTTTAAGTCCACATTTCGCTTGTAAGATCTGGTCAGTGGTGACCTCCTTCCATTTGAAAAAACACAGCAAGAACAAATTACCCCAAAGACTGTCTCAAGCACATTTTGTTTTTTTATATGAAGATGCCAAAAGCAACTTGAAAATCATTCTTTTAGAAAACAGAGAAGGCATCAGTCCAGTATTCAACTGATTTTTTTTGGAACAAAGCCTAAATTAACCAATCTAATCTTATTTTTACAGTACCTACTCTATTACATGTTCTATTGGCAACAGGCCTTTTTATTATTGAGGCCTACTTCAGATATCATTATAGTAACATATCAGGAAAAGGGTTTACCATTATTTGTAAATGACCAAGAAAAAGCTGGAAATATTTCAAAAAAGGAGCATTTAGAAACATGAGAGTTAAGTATATATGGTAGATTCTTTTCATCTGCATCAATTGAAAGAACTGGATTCTGAAATACCAAAAATATTGACATATGGGTAAAGCTGTGCCTTATGCAGCCTAGAAAAAGCCAGACTCTCTGCAAATCCAAGGATAATATTAGTATAGTAGTTATATTCATTTCTGCAATGTAACAGTCCACAGTTAACTTCCACCAGCTATGGATCTTTCAGCTAAACAGTTTGGAACCTGATATAGAAGCTGAAATGGATTTAGGTCAGGGATAAAGAAATTAGGCTAGTGAGGAAGGAAAGCAGTTTAATGTGTCTGACAAAACGTGTAACTATTTAAGAACTAGCTATTTAAGAACTGTGGAGAATGGCAGGATATCAAAGCAAATCACTGTAAAAGCAGCACAAGATATCTCCCTTGATGTCCCAGACAATCTGGTTATGTATCTAGACCAGGAGGTCCCAAATTTGGGCCCACAGATGTTTTGGAGTGCATTTTCTAGAAGCCCTAGGTTGTATGGCCAATGGATAGGAATGCTGGGAGTTTAAATTCAACAGTCTCTTTAGAACCACTCATCTAGATTTTACCTAAGGTTTGATCAACTCTAAAGACTTGATTTACCAGGAAGTGACATCTTTTGGAATGCCCACTATGCTGGGGCACAGGTGGAAATTGGAGAGGAACAGACAGGCAGGAAAGAGCAGCTAGAGGTTGATTCCATCCAGAGGGCTGTGAGATTGCAACAACATGATGTTGTCCTGATGCTGACCCCTGTCGCGGTCTCAAATGGACTACCGCAAGGAGTGGAAAAGATCAATTCCTTTTGGGGCTGGGTTTGGGCAACCCCGGTGTGGCTTCCACATGGGTTGGGGGTGTGCATCATCGAAATGTCACACCCCCAAGCCATGTGGAAGCTGGCTTTTTACATCCATCTGTTTTGGGTCATAATTGGGTTTTATGTTTTTATATTACTGCATTCTGTTATTGTGTGGCATACAACTATGATGAACGAGTAAATGCTTTTATATGTTTTTGTGTAGGCTATTCGAGTATAGGTTTCTAGAACACTTTTATTTTTATTATTTATTTATTTTATTTATATGAAGATTTCCTCCTGGCACTGGACCAAAGGCAGCTCATAAAAAGGCTAAAACAAGATAAGCTAAGAACATTATAGGGAATACTTAAAATATAATTGACCAAGTTATCATATTTAAAAATCATTACATTTTAAAAAGTATTACTACAATAATATTACAATATTACAATAATAGCTGATAATCTGAGATTGTTATACTGTCATCCACAGAAGAAAAAACATTGCCTCTTCTCTGATACATAACTAACATGTCAGGTCCTTTTGAAAATCTGTATGCGGATGTGTGGGCATGAAAAGCCAGTATGCTTGTTTTCAGTATACTGATCACAGCCAGGCTTTTCTTAGGAAGTCTCCGGCAAATGGCACACTGGTGAAAAGCATACATAGGCCCTTGGTATCTATTGGGGTTTGGTTCCAGGAGCCCCATGGATACTAAAATCCATGGATGTTCAACTCATATTAAATACAATGGATAGTATAAATGGTTTCCCTTATATAAAATGGCAAAAATTAAGGTTTGCTTTTTGGAATTTATATTTTTAAAAGATATTTTCAAGTGTGGATATATGAATCTGTGGATAGACACCATTGCTATGGAGGGCCAACTGTACCAGTTGTTATGTATCATAGTGGGTAACATTTGGTGGTGTTGGCTGGGGAGTGGGAACAGCAACTTGCTGCAGGTTGCACCAACCCTCCTTACCCCTAAGAGCTCAGTAAAAAAGAAAAACAAAACAGGAAGTACCCATTTGATCTCTTCCAATTTTGATTTTTCATTTATGGACTGGAGTTGTGGAGGACTCCTGATGTGGCAAAACCCAAACCAATTGCTTCTGAGGCACTCTAGAAGTAGTAAAAATCATTTGTTTCCTTTGTTTTATTTCTCAGGAGAGGAGAAAGTATGTTATTAAAAAGCCTTGGGAGGTCATGTGTGACCGATGGGACCCATTCCATCAGCCCCATTATGGAACTTCTGGGTCTCTAATATATTTTATCACCTACCATTTGACTAGTTTCCAAGCTACTGGGGCATGCATATAGATGCCAGAATTGTAAACATGTTTTGGAACTGGGAAACATCCAAAGTATTATGTCATACCTTTCAGATGTGGATGATACATATTGCCTTATTGGGCCCTTCTCACTCAACAGAACTAACTGTTCATCCATGGCAACATTCCCATATATTACAAAACACACAAAACAGATTTAAGTGTGGAGTGGGAGCAAAATGCCTTCAAAACATGTTCTAGGATTAAAAATTCAAAATGACCTGAATAGACTAGAAAGCTGGGCCACAGCTAATAAAATGAACTTCGACAGGGAGAAATGTAAGGTACTGCACTTAGGGCGAAAAAATGAAATGCACAGATATAGGATGGGGGACACCTGGCTTAAGGAGACAACATGTGAAAGGGATCTAGGAGTCCAAGTAGACCACAAGTTGAACATGAGTCAACAGTGCGATGCAGCAGCTAACAAGGCCAATGCGATTTTAAGCTGCATCAATAGAAGTTTAGTGTCTAGATCAAGGGATGTAACAGTGCCACTATATTCTGCTCTGGTCAGGCCCCCCTGGAATATTGTGTCCAGTTCTGGGCGCCACAATTCAAAAAGGACATTGAGAAACGAGCGTGTCCAAAGGAGGGCGACTAAAATGGTGAAAGGTCTGGAAACCATGCTCTACGAGGAACGACTTAGGGAGCTGGGTATGTTTAGCCTGGAGAAAAGAAGGTTAAGGGGTGATATGATAGCTCTGTTTAAATATTTGAAGGGATGTCATATTGAGGAGGGAGCCAGCTTGTTTTCTGCTACTCCAGAGAGTAGGACCCGGAGCAATGGATGCAAGCTGCAGGAAAAGAGATTCCACCTCAACATTAGGAGGAACTTCCTGACAGTAAGGGCTGTTCGACAGTGGAACACACTTCCTGGGAGTGTAGTGGAGTCTCCCTCCTTGGAGGTCTTCAAACAGAGGCTGGATGGTCATCTGTCGGGGATGCTTTGATTTGGATTTCCTGCATGGCAGGGGGTTGGACTGGATGGCCCTTGTGGTCTCTTCCAACTCTATGATTCTATGATTCTATGTTTTGTGCAAAATGACAAAATAAATTCGGACCCAGTTATGGGGGCTCACACAAAATTTTCTATCTAGGAAAAGGTTTTAAAAATTTAGCTTTGTAAACAAGTTTTGTACACAAGATCTGGTTGCTTCTCAAGGCATTTTCTGTCAACACATGGCTACTGAGCAGAGTCTCACACAGGCTAGCTCTATCAGAAGAAAGAACAGCAAAGGAACTATGCTGCACACAATCCACTAATCCTAACTTGCGTAATGCTGACTAGTCTATCAATGTTTTGATTCTACAATAAACTGGAAGAATAAGCATATTAAACATTTAATATATACTAGTAGCAGGCAATGTAAATCTGACCAGCCAAATTTGGAACTCATACAACTGCCAACACAAGTTTTTATGTATATTTTTATAGTGGTTAAAGTACTCTAGCCTTAGCCAAGCTCCCAAAGTTTCTCCTTTCCTCCCTGAGAAAACAATGCCTTCTTGGTTAGATTTTGTTATCTGACTAAATATCCAAGGCTGGTGAATGTGTGTGTATTTCTGAGAGTGCTTTCAAATATAATTTCTTCAAGACTATCTTGATGTAACATCATCATTTATGAACAAAACAGGAACGTCTAATATAAATGAGTATTTTAATGTTAGCAATGCTTTTGCTGCTGTATTGACATCACTCAAATTATTGTCTCTTTTTTAAAACAATGGTTGTTAGGTGAATGCATTCCACTTGCTTTCAGCTACTCAGGTGTTTACAGCTCTGTGTAAAATTCTGCAGCTAATGCTTTTCGTATGTTGTAAACTGATACAGAAAAACAAAAATCTTACCTCCAGGCTGGACATTATAAAGTGAAGGGTCTACAATTGGAATATTTTGAGGAGTGGGTTGAACTGTACTGCTTGTAACACCTGTGGGTAACAAAAAGAAACAAATCCTATTTATTTATTTCACATAGCTGTGCTCCAGTTCAACTTATTTCACAAGTTGCTGCGAGATGTGTAAAGCATACCACAGAAACAATATGAATTGGTTTAAAAATTAAACATGAAAATGTAATTGATATACAGTGTCTATAATCTTCTGTGATTTTATCGTAATTGCAATGGAGGTGTACGTTTAAAATTTCAACATAATTTCAAAAAGAGAACATTAAACCCATAATTTATGAGTTATGAGGCATACATTATTAGCATATTTCATTAAATATTTGATATCCATTTGTGCCTTTAGTAATTCAATTACACAAACATGCAAAAGGTGGTATTAAGCAATATAAACATGACAGAATTACATACCACACAAAGTGGAGAACAAGAAAAAGGGACCATACAAGCTACCCTCTTTTGTTTTCATATACATCCCCCTCTATGATAACTGTACTGGAAGAAGACTGGAAGGAAACAATTAGGCTCCTTCTTTGGGAAAACCCAAGTCAGTATTTTAAATAGCAACAGCCATGGCAATGAATCCTTCTACTACTTATAAAATGTAAGTACAGAAATACAGGAAGAAGGAAATCCCACTGTTCAGTGATGTGTTTGTCAAAGTTGCGCCAATTTGCAGATGGTTGAATCCGCTGCTCACTAGCTTGCCAATATGGCAGACTCATTGTAGCATATTATTCAACGGCGCTTGTGTGTACATGGACATATGCACATCACCACAACTGAGAAACATGGGCCTTGAGTGCCTGCATTTTGTCTCATCTGAGAGGGATCCCAGAACTCAGAACCCTCACAGATGGGAAGGTCCCACAGTATTAAAATTAAAAGTAGAATAAAACTTCACCATCCAGGATACTCTCTCACTGAACATAAAGTAGTGACTATACATCAAAGTAACTTCAATCTGAGAGGCTGTCAAGTAACAATTCATTAAGCAACTCTTGTCTATCACCAGTATCTTGAACTGGGATAACTCTTATCACATTAAATTTGTTAACTGGTCCACCCAGTGCCAGAATATTTGGTCAACTAGCAACTGTTGTGGGGATGACCAATACTAATAAAGTGATTGTCACAGTCAGTAAGTACTCTCTACATTTAATTGCTACCTCACTGAATACAATCTCACACTCTGACTAACACTATAGTACATGAAATCTTAAGCTAGAATAAATTTGTTAGTCTTCACAATGCTATTGCAGCCTTTTTCAAAATGATTTTACAGACAAATAATAACTGCAATTCCACCTTATACTACACTGGTTAAGGGCACAATTCAGTGTTATGCTGTAGTTCCCTTTCATTTCACTGGTTCTGAACAGAAGATGAGAGACCTCTTCACTTAATCTTCACATTACTATATATTCAGTAAATCTATTGAAAGTTACTGCTGAAACGTACATTATAAAATAGCATACCTGTGCTGTGAGGCACTTCAGCAGGAGTGTTAGCTGGAGCATGAGCACCAGGTGGGATTTGTATGCCAGTGTAATTGCTTGTGGGCACGTTGCTTGTGGGCACGTCAAAGGTGGATGATGATGGTTGTGATTCTTGGTTAGGTAAAGCTGGAGAGCTAACGTCCTCATTTTCATCATCTAGTAAATAGAAAACAGGGACTTGCTGATTATTTTAATGAACTACCACTGAAATTATTTAGATTTATAAATATGTGATATACTGAAAACAGATGTCTTCCCAGCTAACGTACTTCACAAGGTTACTTGTGATGATAAATGGAAGACATCCTGGAAGATTAATGGCTCAGCTGCATATATACAAATAAGAAAAATGTTAGGATAAAAGCTTCCCCATGTATAGTCAATATACACCAGCTGCATAAAACCATTCACTGGAGTATCATGTAAGGATGTCAGTGCAATTCTAGTCACTTAAAATACACTGCAAGAGAATAAGATGCTATGACGGCACAATGACTCTGTTTGAAAGACTGTCAGCAACAACTGCTGCTTGTCCATCAGGTGCTGTGCATGTGCTATTTGGTGATTACTTTGCTACAAAGCAACTGGCCATGTAGTTTAATATACATATTGCAGAATAAAGTGGTTATTCCGGGGTCATTTTGTGTCTGAGTTTTACTTTACAGTATGGTTTTCATGAATTACAGGGAGAACACCACTTTGTGAAAATATGGCATTCTGTCAAGCTATAGAAAATGAGTTTCAGTCTTTTTCAACACTTGTCTTTTTCCACTTGCAAGAGAAGGAAGAAAGTGAGCAAGCAGAAAGGAATGGGGGAAGTCCTCCAGCACACTTAAACAATGCTGCTTTTCTTTCTCATTTGCACAAAGCAGGAATTATGAGACGTTCTCAGGGTATTTTGGAATACAAATCCTTTTCCATATGAACTTTGGCACTACAAGACCCTAAAAGTTGTAGCTTATATATCACATACAATACAACTTTAAGAACATACTGCAAAACTGATTTTACTGTTTTTTTTAATCGCAGATAGAATAAAACTAAATGATTATTATATCTATCAACCCACTGCTTTAAAGGAGTTATCAATCTCACCCAAACAGGTAGTAAATTTTTAAAAATGCAGGGTTACATGCACTTCAGTTCAGCTTAATGCAAGTCAAAAACACTACTAATGAATGCAATACTTCAGTTATATATTTTTAAAATCAAGTGTTAAGTGTAACATACTCAGCAGTCAGTTTTCAGAGAGATTATGTATTTAAAAATTGCTCCTGATCCAGGACATGATCTTGGATGGAGTTGTTAACTAGTTTATAAAGACCTGGCTGGGTAAAATAGTCTGTCTGTGTGTGTTTAACCTGTTCCAAATTTGTCCCCCTAGGTCTCAGTGGAGAAGCAGGCTGGGAATTGGGAAGGTAGAGTTGCAGTAGTCTCTTGGGATTCCATCTCCCTCACCAGATGCCCAGTCTCACAATGCTGAATTTGAATATGTGTACTTAAAGGTTGGAGGCTGGGAAATAGGGATTCTGTTGGTGGACTGCTCACCCTGCTGAAGCAGTCTCCCTTCCTGATGGTGCTGAGTCCCTGCAGCTATGTATTGGGGGGCTTCGACAGTCAGGTGGAAACTACTATGCCTGGAGCAGCTCAGGACTTCATGTCCACCATGACAACCATAGGTCTCTCCCAAGTTGCATCTGGTGCCATCCGTGCTGTAGGACACACTCAGGACTATTTTCTGCATAAGGTTAGATGATGGTGATCTGAATGTGAAGGAACTTTCCACAATTCCATTGTGAAGGACAGACCATTACAGTGGTGCCTCGGGTTACGAAATTAATTCGTTCCGCCATTCCTTTCGTAACCCGAAAATTTCGTAACCCGAAACACTTTTCCGTTAGCACTGGAAAGCCTATAGCTGCACTTTGCAGCATTTGAATTTCGCGCCGAAATGAATTTCGTAACCCGAAAAATATTTCGTAACCCGAAACAGTTTTTGCCAATCCAACTTTTTCGTATCCCGGAAATTTCGTAACCCGATCATTTCGTATCCCGAGGCACCACTGTATCTGGTGGGGTTTGGACTAACTGGATTTCAGACATAAAGGGGTGGGGGTTGATTAATACAGTATGTCATGGATCAACAAGTTTATGGATCCAGATGGATTCCTGATAGCTCCTGGGAATTTCCCTGTTATCTTAGCAGGTGAATCCTTGGCTGATCTTATGAATAGGGAAATGGCTAGGGCAGTAGACACAACTGTTCCTAAAAAGCGGGCCTGGAGCTCACAGAGTGGAGCCAAGCAAGGGCCTCGGTTCCCTAGGGAGCTGGTGGTGATGAAGGGAGTGAGATGGAGACTAGAGTGACAATGAAGGAAGACTCAGAATCTGACTGAACATGGGCTAGAGCTCATTGAAAAGCCTATGCTGTGACAATGGTACCAGCTAAGAAATCGTTCATTGCCAACCACTGTATCCCCAGTATCATCCAGAGAAGCTGTGTCTAGTGGACACAATGGAAGCCCCCAGGCTGTTTGAAGGTGAATGACGTAGCAGTGGAAGAGGCAAAGAGACAAGGCCAACCACCTATCACATCGTCTTCCTCGTCCTCTGCTGCTTTGTTCATCTTCAAGTGGCATGGGGGTTTTTGCAGGTGGGCGGCCTTATCTCTTTGCTGTGTCTCCGACTCTTCCACTACATCGGCCATTAGCAACAATGGAAACCCCCCCAAGCTGCCTGAAGATGGACGATATGGTGGAGGATGAGGAGGAGGCAGCAAAGAGATGAGGCTGCCTGCCCACCGCATCCTACTCCTTGTCCTCTGCCACATCATTCATCTTCAAACAGCCTGTGGGCTTTGATGGGCAGGCAGCTTTGTCTCTTTGCCGCATCCTCTTCCTTCTCCGCTGTATCATTCATCTTTGAGCAACCTAGGGCTTCCACTGTTCCTAATGGCTGCGGTGGCAGCGGCAGATGAGGCAAAGGGACAAAAACGCCACCCACCAAACACCCTGGCCGCTTAGAGGTGAATGACATAACAGAGGAGAAGAGGCTGTGCAGCTCTGCTGCATGCTCGCTGGCACCAAGTTGAGATTGCAACCTAGCCTGGAAATCCCCTCCTGGTCTCATGTAAACTTAGGCCCGAGGAAGCCTCCGCAAAAGGTGGTGGCGTGCGCTGAATGACTTTTGGGGGTCCAGGAGCAATGGGCCTGGAGCTCACACGTGGAGCCCGGGAACAAAGAAGGACTTTGTGGGGGGACTCCTCTTGACTACTGTGAGTCTATTTTAAATATTTTACTTGTTACAAGTTTATTTTACTTATCCTCCCATCCCAATTCCTTCAAGCCCTCGTATTTTATTTGCATTGGTCTTTCAAACTGTGAGCTTCTTTGAGCCTATTGCCCCCAATGGCAGTGAGGCAATCATATTTGCCACTTGACATATCCACAGGTCTTACAAAAACCCCAATTTTGCCCCCAAAATGTATCCTCAACTTATACATGAGGCCGATCTATAGTTGAGTATAAACGGTACTATTACTGCTTTTCATTCATATGAGCACTTTTGCTTTCATTGGCAGTAGTAATGAAAAATGAGACTGGCTAACTTTATATGAGGTGGCTGGATAAAGCACTGACAGTACCTTTCCTCTTATATCTTTCAGGTGTAAGAAGGACTTTAAAAGCAAACATGCTAGCTAATTATTTAGCGGAAAGGTCTGGAACATTCCAGGGGTGAGAGGAAGCTCACAGAGCAATCACAGTGGAAGTTGTGAATTTAACTTCCATGATACAGATACTGGCAGGAATGTGTAAAAGTATTGTCACTGAAGTGCCAGCTATCAACAAATATAAACCTGCTCTGGCACTTAATATAACTAAGAGACATTTGCAAGGTTTCTGCATCTGCTACAGATGTAGAACTGGCTAACAGTATTCAACACAAAGAAAATATCTCTTCCCTTTGCCTGACAGGAGGGAGTAAGACTACCCTTACAGAATTGAGTGTCAAACAGAGATGATGTGCATCACAGATAACATGCTGGCACATTCCATTTCAAGTCTACCAATTATCTGTCAAGTCTGCACATCAATGACACATCCACTCAGATCTCTACATGCTGGTAAGTAGAAAAGGGAAGCACTAGCATCTTTCTGAAGAAAACGATGTAATTCTCTCTTTTGCAGCAAAACTGGCCCTTCCTTGAACGTAAGGGCTCCTTCTGTTTCCAGAAGAGATTGAGATGCAGCAAAGACTCCTGCTAGAATGGTTAAGTGTGTGTGGTGGTGATGGTGGGGGAGTAGATGGAGAGAGTTTCAGTGATTTTGCTTCTGGGTCTAACCAAAATAAATTGGATCTATATGCAATATTTGAAACAAGGATTACAGAATTCTCCTTCCAATCCAATAGGTCCAGACTGTGGAGTCTCTCCATTCTTTAGACAATTATGAATATAAGCTGCCTTCCATCTGGCATATTTTCTGTGCTGAACATTCTAGAAAAATAAAGATAAAATTAAAGTTAAATTATTTAATTTCTTAGTCTGTGGAAGTCTGTAATTAAAAAGTAAAGGTAAGCAAATGTCATTATTTATACTTTTATAAGATTCTGCTTTTCTTCTGTTTCTGTGTATTAGTTACCACCATTAAATGTCTTTGGACTAGTCTTCTAGCTGGATGTTTTATAGAAACTCATTTTAAAAAAGATATTTCAGTTTTCTAGTAAGATTTGTTGATAGTAACACAACATAATATGCCCTAATGAAATACAGACATGCTAATTAGCAACAGGTTCTGAAAATATTTACCTCCTTCTTTCAAAAGGATCAATGAGTATGATAGGCTAAAATGCTTTTCTTAATTTAATTTGTATGGCATTCTGAGGCCCTATAATCATGATGTGCAATTGTGTTTTATACCATTTTGGAATGAAAAGAATTTAATACATATCTGTACATATTCTGAGCAAGTCTAGAAATAAGTACTTTAAAAAGATGAGATAAAAATGTATTATATAGTTAGCCTTAGTGGTGTAGTGGTTTGAACATTGGACTCTGGAGGTTCAAATCCCCGCTTGGCCATGGAAACCCACTGGGTGACCTTGGTTAAGTCACACTCTCAGCCTCTGAAGAAAGCAACAGCAAATAAAAAAACAAAACAAATCAAAAAACCAAAAAACCTTCTAAAGAAATCTTGCCAAGAAACAACAGTAATAGGTTCACTTTAGGATCGCCAGACACCAGAAACTATTTGTACACAATGATGACAACAACAGAACAACCATCAGTTGCACACTACTTTCTGACTTCTCACCCCAATTATCATAAGTGCTTAACAGTGAGGGGTGGAGACAAAGATGATGTTTGTAAAGACCAAAGATAGTGGCTTGAATCCTCTATCGTAGTTACAAATGCTTAATCCAGAGTTACGCAGTTGTGGACCGTTACATATTCATGACTATTATGTATTCACTAGTTTAGAGTCTATGTAGAGACTGTGAAAATATCTAGTCCCTACTTCCCGGACAGCAGCAGCTGAGATCAACAGAGGTCTATTGTCTATTGATCAGTAAGCACCTGGCTGAAATTTCTAGTCCCCTGTGGTGCAACCCATCTTCAGTGTGAGGGGGATTGCAACAGGTGTCTTTCTTCTGCATGACACACCAGAGATTGCTCATGGGAAGGGGCAGAAATGGCAGTCAGGTCTTTCAGTTGCAGTGGCTGCTTTGGGCATATGAGGGGCTTTGGGCCAGAGTTCATTGTGCAGCCCCAATTAGAGTGCTTATGCATACATATCTCCCGTACAGGATTTTAGCCGTTGAACATGTTTAGGGCACGTTTTAAATAGCATTTCAATTATACTTAATTTATAGTACATTCAATGATATGTGGGAGTAACATTATTTATTTATTTATTTATATCCCACTCTTTTCCCAGGACTGGGACTCAGAGCGGCTTCGCAGCATTAAAAAACAAACAAACAAACAAACAAACAGTACAATTTAAAACATTTTTAAAATAAATAAATAAATGACGTACATTAAAAAAATGATTAAACTAGTCCAACATTCCAGCCTGTCCTTATAGTAATTCCTTAAAAGCCTGTTTGAACAGGTAGGTCTTCGCCTGCTGTCGGAAAGCCATCAAGGAGGGAGCCGTTCATATCTCCCTGGGCAGGGAGTTCCAGTGTCTAGGGGCAGCCATTGAGAAGGCCCTCTCTCGTGTCCCCACCAACCGTGTTTGTGATGATGTTGGGACAGAGAGAAGGGCTTCCCCAGAGGATCTTAGAGTCCAGGCCGGTTCATACCAGGAGAAATGGTCTGCCAAATAGTGTGGACCTGAGCCATGAAGGGCTTTGTAGGTTATAACCAGTACCTTGAATTGTGCCTGGAAACAAACTGGCAGCCAATGAAGCTGTTTCAACAGGGGAGTTGTATGGTCTCTGTAATCTGCCCCTTTTAACAGCCTGGCAGCAGCTCTTTGAACCAGTTGAATTTTCCAAACACTTTTCAAAGGTAGTCCTATGTAGAGCCCATTACAGTAGTCCAAATGGGATGTAACCAAGGCATGTACCACCGTGGTAAGGCTTCTCAAGGAACGGGCGCAGTTGGCACACAAGTTTTAAATGTGCGAAAGCACTCCTGGCCACAGCAGAGACCTGGGCCTCCAAGTTCAAAGCTGAGTCCAAGATTACCCCCAAACTGCGAACCTGTGTCTTCAGGGGGAGTGTGACCCCATCTAACACAGGCTGGATCCCTATTCCCCGATCTGCCTTCTGACTGACCAGGAGCACTTCTGTCTTGTTTGGATGGCAGATCGGGGAAAATATCTCCCTAAAATATCTTAGATGTTACCCAAAGTAAGACTTTTTCAATTTTATAATCTTTCTGTACTAGCTTAGAGACAGTACCTAGCTGTGCAACACTTATTTTACATTCAGTCAAAAGCTCAATCCAGTAAAATTTAGAAAGAGATAAATTCCATTCCATGGATTTCATTACAGCTAACTTTCTTAGATTGTGTTCAAATTCTACTATCCCTTCTGTGATTAGTAGTGCCTGACATATTGTACATACAATCAAAAATCAAAAAAGAGAAGTTGTAAATAAAGCAATAATATCCAGCACATATTCAGCAGAGACAGCAGTTAATTACATAGAATCAAGGAGGTTTTGCTGTTTAATAACTATTATAGATATTGGTGACTAGAATATGGGTGTTAGTGCCTAGCTAGGAAAGTACTTTGTTTTTGACATTAACTTATAGAATAACTGATATTTATCTGAGAATTATATCTTTTTAATTCCTGACCCTTTAGATTTGTCCTGGAAAGTTGCAAACCTTAAATAAAAGCATAGTACCAGGTCTTGAAGATGTTTAAGGAGTTAACTCTATACACAGAATATGTGTGTTCATCAGTTTTTCATCCATTTCCCTTTCCTTCTTAGCCCCCTGCATCAGAGCTCAACCCATTCAAGAGGTTGCCCTGACCTTCAGTGGAAGAAAGGGGGGGCTTTCCATTAGCCCATTTCTTCTGGCACCTGGCAGAATGCAAAATCTTTGAATAACAACGAACTTTGAAAGAGGTAATGATTCTCAAGTGATATCTGTAGGCTGTTTTCCCCCACTAGGACTGAATATTTGGAAACCAGATAAATGTATTAACTTGATAAAAGAGTAATAGACTGAGGCCCCGAGATTCCCTTCTCTTCAGTTTTTCCAATCATGCCTTTGGCAATTCAGAATTCTTTGGGGTTAACTAGTTCAAGTTTGTTTTCCAGCACTACAGACTTGCAATGTGCTGCTTCCCACTGAATAATCAAGAGCTGTTGGAAAACAGACAGCATTTGTGAAACTTCTCTCTCTTTCCTTGGCTCTTGCTGTTATGCAGCAATTAACAATATGCAAGCTTCGAAGTTTTCTACTTTTTTTTTAATTTCTAGAAGGTGGTTCTTTCCTAGATAAATTTTAACAGGAAACAGTGACAATAACAGGAACGCAGTCCATTTCTTACGGATGCTGGGTTATTTGCTCCTTGGAACATTTGTGGTCATTGGGAGGGAAAATCAAAACTTTGCCTCTTAATGGGAATCATCTGTCTTGCTTCAGAAAGGCACACTAATTGATGTTTCTGTACATATTTTCTGAGCAAATATAAAGTTCTGACTTTGCAATCTTCTAATCGCCCACTATAAATTACCTAGAAGGTATAAAGAAGAGGCTTACTAAACTATTCCTTTCTCTAGTAGGAAGTTGTTGTTGTTGTTGGTACTAGTTGATATTGTTGCTATCATCATCATCATCATCCTGCCTGCCTGCCTGCCTGCCTTTCTCCTGATATAGCCTAACAATAAATTTAAAACAGTACAAGTTAAAAACAATACAAAACCATTAAAATGTAGATACAAAGTTTAAAAAACACAATTAAAAACACTACACATTAAAATTTAAAAACTTATGAAAAACTCTATACAAACTCTAAAATCTGAATTACACAGCATTTAAAAGGCCAACTTTAGTCAGTTTGGAAAAGCCTGATGGCACAAGAATGGTTTTTACCTGTCTGTCCTAGAAAGGAGAGCAGGGATGGGGCCATCCTGAGCTCTCTAGGGAGGGAGTTCAACCAATTTCTGTGTGCTGTTTTTGTCAAGATATGTTAAGTATATTCATTGGAGGCAGGCAGTTCAATCTCAGAGCTCTAGGCGTCATTCATAAATTGAATTCATGTATCCTGCTTTGGAGATGTGAATTACTTTAACATGGGTTCCACTAATTTTATAGGCATTCCATAGCTCCCTTTGACTAGCTTCAGAATTCGCCTACACTAACACAATGGATTTTATTATTTCTGCACAAGGCTTCCAACATTTCTGGCATTCTTTTCCATCCAGGCCTCTTCATTTTGTCCATTTTTACACAATTTCTCCAATTTTATTTTCCAAAAGGGAAATGCCAGAAAATGGAATATCTTGTTTAGAATTTATCTATTCCAGCATGTCCCAGACTAAACCTCTTGCAGAACATGTGTCTGCAAGAGAAATTTATGGTAGAATTGGCACATATCTTTATTTTAATGCAGACGTTACGATGGTTTCCATTTTTTAACTTTTAAGAGGCATACTTAACTCTAATCCTGTACAGCCAAATTAAAGAGCTTTAGTTTAAATATGCTTTAATTGTATTTACTCTAGTTTGTCAAAAGCAGGGACAGGTCATGTAAAAGGCACCCAAGAAAACAGGGTTACACATACAGTGTACACGTAGTCTAAATTGCCAGCTGAATTCCTTAGAATTGCACTGATGTTGTAAGACAAATAGAATTCCCTAGGAACTAGTCCCAGTGGCAACCAAATGTTGTGAAAGGAGCCAACTTCTGGCATAAATTCTGGATTTACACAACTAACTTCTATATGTGTCTGTCATGTTATTTTTCTTTTTTAAAATTATGTATGTCATAAAGTGGATCCTTCCCAGCCGTGGGGGGTATGCTTCCATACCCCCCCCCCTGCAGTGGGAAAAAGTGCTGGAGCTGAAGCCCATATTAGTCAATGAGTGGCAACATACATGCACCCATGTCAGCATATCCATGGGTGGGTGCCACCACTGACTATTATGGGGCATGGCAATCAAATCTGTAGATGGCTAGTCGTCTGATACAGCAGGCCTTATAATTAAAGCCTTATAATTTTCTTATGCAGGAAGGCAACATTGGTTTTGGGTTTGTTATTTTATGGAGATCAGAAGTAGCTAGGAGTACTGGAACATCTCATCTTTCATTCTCATATCCTGTTGACAATGATTTGTTGGTACTAAAATATTAAAAATCAAGCTGGAGCATCATACACTGCTCTGTTTTGTTCTTCTCTTTAACCAAATGGATCTGTCCTTGTAATCAACTGCTTTTTCATACATATACTGCACTCAGTATCATGGTTGGAAATGCAGCTGCTAATCTTAGTTAGATATTGGCCACACTCCTTAATCATGTCATGATTCTGCATCATGTTCACATCATCCATTTGAAGGGAACTACTGTAATATATTTCCTTGTGGTCCAATGGACTGAGGCCTATGTTACCTCCCCTACAATTCTACATAAACACACACAAGTAGGATAATATTAAGCATAAGCTTATCTAAAACTTAACTGAAATGCCTTTTATAGTTTACATCTCATCTTTGACTACTCAGAATACATAACATGACAAATAGAGAATCCAAACAGATAACTATGAATTAACAACATGATATAAATGTGTGTTCTAAGGACATTATCACATCAATCTTGTGTCTTGTGGCAATCACATTATAAAAGGAAACATAATGTGGAAATTCCTTCCATGGAAGGCTAGCATGGCATCCTCCCTGCTTTCCTTTCACTGGCAAGCCAAAAAATTTTTATTTAAGTAAGCTTTTAATGCTTAAGCAGGGGAAGTTTCTAATATAGGTATGTTTTGTCTCTTGTATAATTTTAATCAGTTTTATAGTGTTTTAATGTTGTGTTTTTAAACTGCTTTAAAACTTTCTGTAAACATTTTAACATTTAACATTGTTATGGAAATTGTCTTGGGTCTCTGACTGGAAGAAAGGTGGCATGTAAATAAATAAAAATAACACTGACAAGTCATGAAGTTAGCCTTTTGGGAAGGAGAGGTGGAGAGAGAAGGAGAATCAGGTCCTGTCCTGCTACATGACTGCTTTAATGCCTGAACTGAAATGAAGGGACTTTTACATCCATTCAACTGCACTATAATAGGAACATTTCGAGCTATTGATAGGTTTTGCTCTTCAATAAAAAGGTGCACTACAGTAATGAATTGAATGCAGAGTAGTAGCAGGATGGACATGACATCATGTGGTAAGTATTGACCAAAAACGCTCTTATCCTGTTAAAATTCAGCGTTTTAGCTTCATGTGTTAAAGTTCATAGAGGATGTTTTGCTATCTGAATAACACCTAACTTTAGAGCAGGTCTCTTTTTATAAGATCTGTTTAATGGCACGGATCTTCCATAGATATTATCTCCTATCTAAGGAATGTTTTCTTAATTCACACTGAAAATGCAAAACAGTAATATCACAATAAGACTAAGCAATTGAATTTTTGATCATTTTGATTAATTTTGTTAAGCTTGTTAAAACCAATGCTATTTCTATTTTAAATACAGCAAGAAGCCATTCTAAGAAGTGTGCTGAATCTGGGATTAATAATAATAATAGAGTTTATTTAGATCTTCCCGCCTCTCCCAATTGGATCGAGATGGGATCACAACAGAGTTTTAAAAATATAATTAAAACATTACAATATTATTATCACACAAGTTAAAACCACAGTTAAAAACATAAAATCAATAATCATAGGGTCAGATGCTGTCGTTCCATACAGAAACAGTCTGTAATTCATAGAAGGTCAGGTGAGTATGCACGTCGAAAAAGCTCTGTCTTAACCCCCTTCTTGAAAGTTTCCAGGGATGTAGCAAGGCGGATCTCCTCTGGGAGTCCATTCCATAGTGTGGAGGCAGCTACTAAATGCTTTTTGGGAAGTAGAAACATATTTAGATGCTGGTATCTAGGGAGATGCGTTCCTGTAAGTAACTCGTGCCCAAGCCATGTAGGGCTTTAAAGGTAACAACCAATACCTTGTATTGTGCCCGGAAGCTAATTGGGAGCCAGTATAGATCTTTCAGAATATGTTATGTGGTCAAATCTCGAGGATCCGGTGACCAACCTGGCTGCCACATTTTGCACTAATTGGAGCTTCCGAACTTGATACAAGGGTAGCCCCATGTAGAGCGCATTGCAGAAATCAAGACGAGAGATTAGCAGAACATGTGCTACAGCTTCAAGGTAATTTTGGTTGAGGTAGGGTCGCAGTTGGCGTATCAACCGAAGTTGATACCAAGCACTTCTGGCCGTCGCATCTACTTGAGATGACAATCGTAGAGATGGATCCAGAAGTACTCCCAAACTGCGAACTTCATCCTTCAGAGGAAGTGTGACCCTGTCTAGGAGTGGTTGACCAATTTCCTTCCCCAGGCCTAAGGATCCTATGGCAAGTACCTCTGTTTTCACTGGATTCTGCCTGAGTTTGTTTTTCCTCATCCAGCCCATTACCGACTCAAGGCAGGGATTCAGAGGGGAGATGTCATCCTTAGTCACTGTAACAGTCGGGGACATAGAGAAGCATATTTGGGTGTCAGCATACTGATAACCCCGCACCCCATGTCTCGGGATGATCTCTCCCAGCGGTTTCATGTAAATGTTAAATAGCATGGGGGACAAGAGGCATCTTGGGAGACGCCAGATGTTAGCTCTTTTCTAGAAGAGCAACTGTCCCCCAGCCTCACCATCTGGAACCTGCCCGAGAGGTAGGATCTGAGCCACTGGAGCGCAGTACCCCCTATTAAGACTTTTTGCAATAACCAATTAGGCTGCTTTCGTGGACACCAACCCTGTTCATATTACTATAACATCTCATAACTACAGTGGTCCCTTCCTTTACATGAGGGATCTGTTCCGGATCCCCCCATGTACGGGAAATTCCATGGATGCTCAAGACCCATAAAAGATAATGGGGCTTGTGCCCATGGCAGCATGCACCATTACTTTTTCCGGTATGTGGTGCCATTTCTTCTGGCACAGCCTCCAGCATATGACGCAGGCACACTGTACTATAGTACTTTGAATCAGCAATTCCTATTCGATGAAGCAAATACTATGCCAGGATCCAAAGAATCATGGAAAAGGTTCTGTCTCTAGGGTGTGTAAGGGCTTCTGTTTCTCAAACAGTAGTCTTCAAACTATACAGTAAATTGTATTACAGTAAAAGATTTTGTAATTTTAAGCTAGGACGTCCAAAAATGTCACTGGAAAGCCTGAACCTGAGTTAAACTAGAGATGGATTTCAGCGTCTAAGAGTTTTCAATATAGAAAGACTGCAATTCAGCTAAAGTTAATTTGAGCAAATCCAACTGACACAATGGAACAAGTTAACAGAAAACCCATTGCTTTTAATGAGATTTAGTTATGACTAACTTTTGCAGGGTAAGAGACAAAAATCTGTTTCTCTGTATTCAGCTGTTAATGATACATATTACTTAACTGTGCAACTTACCTCATCTGTTAGTTCTCCAAACACAGTCAGTACATCTATTAGGAGGCTTGCAGTATAAAAAGACTTAATCATGTTTCTGGAGAGAGGAAAAACATTTTAACTTCTCAAATGTTTTTTTAAAGGCACTGCTTGCACGTTAACAGAATGTGAAATGGAATAATTTCCCCACAAGCTAAAGAGGACAATAAAAGGCTACTTCAGGGTATCTGTGTCTCTTAACTGCAAAGTTGTTGTGGATGTTCAAACCAGTAGCTTGCTAAAAGTCACTCATCTGGACTCTCTGCATTGTTTAAATAAAATAAATAAATAAAAGTTTTATTTATATACCGCGCCTTCCTTGGATCAGGGCGGTTTACATACATTATACATTATACATACAATAGGTTAAAAACAAGACAGAGCATTGTACAATAAAAATAAAAACAACAAGCCCCAAATGCCCAAGGCTAAGCTGGTGAATTTATTTTGATTAAATCGGTAGGGTTACTCTGCTTCAATTCCACATTTACCCCAATTACAAGTTCCAATATAAATTGCCTTTTCTAGGCCACTTACTTGTGAAACCGCCCAGCTCGATCTTCATTATCTGCATAAAGAAACATTTTCAAAGCATAATTCTCCACATGGGCACAACCAACTATTTCCTGAGTAACAGCTTCATTATCACCCAGCTGCTTCTTCATCTGAGAAAATACAGAGGTTCAAAAGATTATTTACATTTGCCCATAGAAACTGAGCAGCAAGGAAATACTGTATCCTAGATTTCTAGCTCTCATACCTCTTGCTTTGAGTTTCCTTCAGAGACAAAGCACCTGCTATACTCAAAACCGTTACTGCATGTCTGTACACTGGGGCAGGGGGTGCCAAGAGAATGAGGTTAGCCTACACATTCCTTTCCTGTCAACTGTGGTGCTCTTGTTATGACTCATGCTATGGCAATGGATAGTAAGAATCTTCTGGTTTGAGGGGAGCTCCCACTGATGGCTTGTTAAAAGTAAATTGTTCCTGAAACTGGGCCCTTGCCTTCTTGTGCAATCTAGCTAGATTCGTGACATTACCTGAACAGCTTTGTCTACAATAAGTATCATCATTTTGGTCTTCAATACAATTTACAAGCCACTTACTGTCTGGATCATTGTCAAGTGTTAAAGGTGTAAATTGTGTGGGAAATTTAAATGTTTTCCTAGAAAGGTCCTGGAATTCAACAACTGTACTTCACTTCTTTAAAAAAATCATGGTAGCATTGGGAAAGGTTTTGTCAGAAAGTGCAAAAACACAAAAGGAGCATGTACAACAGAAGAAAAAATGGTTGTGTGGGATGGTGACCTTATCAAAGTACTGTTCATAATTCTATACTGCGTTTTTTGTGGGGAGGAGACCCGTCCCCAATGCTGTTTTAGTTATTTACTTTACTTACTTCCTTAAAAAAAGATGAAGTAAAAAAACATTCTCATTCTTCAAAAAATAAATACATACAGTACTATGTTACTTAGCTAGAGTAGTATAGCTAGAGTAAGTCATCACAGTCGGGATTCTAGCAGTTCTAGCACTTTTGCCCTCTTGTGTGCCTTCAAGTCATTTCTGGCATGGTCTCCTGAGATGAACTTATCACAGGGTTTTCTTCTTCTTCTCCTAAGATTTGGCTCAGAGGTGGTTTTTTTTGCTTTGTCTTCCTCTGTGGTTTAGAGACATTGACTTGTACAATGTCACTACTCAGTGAGTTTCCATGGCTAATGGGGATTTTAACCCTAGGCCTCAAGAGTCATAGACCATGTTAAAACCATACAACTACTTTGCTGCCTATCTCACACCTTAATTAGCACCTATATAGAATCAAGATTTTCTAACTCGTAACTTTTTTTGGTAACCACTGAAGGTCACCAAGCTATAGAAGTTTCTTCCTGTGAAACAGCTTGGAGCATTTAATATAAGATGAACGAATCTGAATGAAAACCCCTCGTTCAACCTACTGACTCTTGATCACTTCCGGAAGATTTTCTCTGCTTCTTGAGTCAAGCAGTGTCCTCATAAACCAATCATCCGAGCCTCTTTTCATGTTGATGTACGGTCCAGAAAGCCTCAGGTTTCCTATAAATCAGCAAGTAAATACACTTACAGTTACAACAGGTGGATTTAAGCACCTGAATAGACTTACTGTTGGCATTTAGGGAAAATTCTAGTTTAGCTTACAAAACAAAAACAAAGGATTTGGACCTTCTCTTATATTCTGTGTTGTTGCCAAAAACTAAGAAAATATGAGAATGGCAGTCTATTTCTAACACCAAGTATGGCCCTGTGCAGACTGGCCTAAAGGCTGGTTTGGAGGTGGGGTCGGGGCATAGCGTCCATATGATGGCATGCCTGCCTCCGCCCCTAAGACGGTGTGACACATCACACACACCCGCATGCCATGTGGCATTCCTCTGGCGCTGGCTTCATGATGCAGCACTGAAGAGAGCACCGTAAAGCCGTAGTCCGCGCGTCTACCACTTTTTGCGGCTCCTTTTTCACGACCTGGGAAGGCCAGATCAGGGGCCATGGCACGTGGCTGCCACAGCCCCGATCTGGCTACATAGTTTCATACGTTAACTAAATAGAGGCCCTGTAATACTGAGGACTGACAGTAGAGGGGTCAAGTTCAGATGAAAATCTGATACTTCTTGGAATATCAACATTTAATTTGAATACAATACATTCCATTCCTACCCATATCTTCTCTATCAGTTTTCTCCCCGCATCCAGGATTTCTTCTAACAATCTGATATCTATCCATGTCTTCCTTCTTCGCAGCTTCTCTTTTCTTGCCCTATGGAACGAGCTAAAGTTGCTACGGTTCATGATTTATTATTTCTCTCCAGACATTTTCACCTCCTTGCTCTTACCCAAACCTGGCTTCTTGCTCGCCCATGGTACTGTACTTCTTCAGCTGCCCACTCCTTTGGAGGACCTCCTTTTCTCCAGGAGGTAGGGGTGAGGTGGAGTGAATTTTTCATACTTAGCTCATTCCAGTTTTCATTTTTTTTCTTCCACCAACCAACAGTTTATCTTCTTTTGAGGCCAATGATATGAGATTCTTTCACCTCGGTGCCTGCAGTCGTTGTCATTTAATGTCCTATCTGGCCCATTCAACTTTTATTTCTGATTTGATTCTTGGTTGATTTTCCTTTCTCTCAGATGATATTCCCATTGTTATTATGGGTGATTTAATATTCAGGTGGATGATTCCAAAAATCCCCATGCTATCTTTTTTCTTTTCTTCTTTGACTTTTTTCTGGGTTTCAAGCTTAATACCTGATACTTTGGCCACTGTTTGATTTTGTTCTTATTAAGTATTGTTTCTCCTATATCTTATTTGAATTTTCTTTGATCTCATCTTTTTTCTTTTGCTCTTGCTCATAGTCCCACCCCTCAGTACTCTGTTGCTCGCTCCTTTTGAAAGCTTCATTCTGTTAATCCTGAGGGCTAATCACAAGCATTGGGTCTCTTCCTGTTTTCCTTCAACTCTATTAGTTCCTTGGTCTTAGCTATTTCTTTACCCAAATGTAACTTCAAACTTCAATAGGTATATGCATATGTATGCTGTAAACCGCGTTTGATCGTAGAGGAAAAGCGGTATAACAAATAAATCATATTATTATTATTATTATTATTATTATTAATTATTTATAACTCTTGATAGTTTCGCCCTTTGTTTGTCAACACAGTATGGTGTTCCTTGGCCTATGGCCCGGCCTCCCCAGGTGCCTGATGTTGGGGAATGCCCAAGCAAGAGGGCCTCGGAAGGCTGGCTTCGACTCTGAGGGAAACCTCCCCCCACCCCCGATTCTCAGCTGGCTCTTCTCGGGAGATGGATTTGGGAAGAGAGGCAGTGGTGCTAGAAAAAGAAGAGGAGGAAGAAGAATAAGATGGGAAGGTAGCAAAGCAGGAGGAAGAAGAAAGAGGAAGATGGAGAGGGAACTGGGAAGGGGGATGAGGTCCCCCTCAGTTTGGTGCCATGCTACTGCTTGCTACATCGCCTCACACTGCTCTGGCCACCGACCACAGCCCAGGAATCTGCCACCGCTGGCCGCAAACCACCTCGTGACATGGTTTCCCTGAAAAAGGGCATGCCATGGTGGGTCAGGGGTCCCTTCTCCTCCCCCACCAGGTTTTCCTGGGATAAAGTGACTTGGGGCCCTCCAAGCATCTGCCAACCCTTTCCCGCGTCCCTGGACAGCACTTCTCTCCTGATTCCAGGGCTGTGCAGATGAGGCACCCCAGGCAACAGCAGGAAACCCTTGATGGCCACTTTCTTCATCCCCCACTTCATCCGCCTTTTTCTTTCTTGCTGTTCCATGACCGGGGAACCTTCCTCTCCCAGGAATCCTGCTGGGCTGGTCACCACACCCTTTTTTGAGACTTGAGCATCCGCCATGGATTTGGTATCCATGTGAGGGTCTGGAACGGATACCCTTGGATAGTTACTAAAAATTGAAACTTATCTGTTCTGATATTGCTGCGCCTTCTTCATTACCCACATATCAAATGTTTGTTTCGTCTAACGTTCCCCTCAATGTTTTGGTATGCTGAACTGTTGATGTTTCACATCTGTTCTACTTGCTTTCTAGATCTTGTTCCTTTGGCTTCTGTAATCACTGCTGCCCCGGGATCTCCCACCTCTGTCTCCATAGTATTAATGTCCCCCTTTCTGGCTTATTTCCTTCGAACATAAACTGCGATCATTTCTCTATTTTAGAGCCTTCACTTGATCCATCTTCTAAGTATCATCCTGTTTTCAACGACTGCGCTTTTTTCTCAAAAGCTTAGGAACATGTTACTTATATATATTGCTTTGACTGACTTCGTGTATTTCTGGAATGGATCCTTTTCAGTCTGGATTTTGCTCTCACTCTGCAGAGAGAGTTCTTACAAAGACCGCAGATGATCTCCTTCACGCCAAGTCAAAAGGCCTATAGCAGTCCTTACCTACCTTGATCTCCCTCAGCCTTTGACACAGCTGATCGTGCTCTTTTGGGGGAGCACTTCACAACCTAGGGTTTACCTTAGTCAAGTCCTCAGTTGTGTTCTCATCTATCTCTAAGGCTGTCCATTCATGTGGTAACACTGGAGGACATGGGTCTTCTTCTGTTTCTTTCGAGGTGAAGTTCCACAAGGTTCTGTTCGTTTGCGCCCTTTGTTTGTTTCCTCCGCGTATATATACTCTCTTTGGGCATTTTAGTTTGTACGGTGTTTCAATATCATTTTTATTCTGATAACTACTCAGATGTATTTCTCCAGAATGCTCTTTGACGTTGAATATCATCTTACAGTCATGTCTTTCAGTATCTCACAGCATGAATGCTTCATTGTCACCGAGACTTAACATGGCAAAGACAGACCTACTATAATTTTCCTCTAGAATTGTCTTTATAATATACATTCCTCTTTCATCACTACTACTACTAATAGGTTCCCATTTATCCTTGACTTTATTTTTTTACTAGAGAATGGAATAGAATCACGAACTGTTACTTTTTCACAGATATTACTAGTCACAGTTTGGAACTGTGACTGGCTTGCAGGCAAAACTGTGATTTTCAGTGACGTGATCATTCTGTTACTGAGCTCCAAACTGGATTTTCACAGAACTGCTACTTTTTTCGTGAATGTGATTCATGTCTGCTACGCGAGCCTCCAAACTGTGAACTGCTACTTTTTCTGTGGCTGTGATTCATTCTGTTTACTGACTGCTCAAACTGTGATTTTCACAGAACTGCTACTTACTTTTCAGTGACTGGTGATTCCATTCTGCTACGAGCTCCAAACTATGATTTTCACAGAACTGCTACTTTTTGCAGTGACTGTGCTGCAATCCACACGCAGAAATAATCAGTTTGGCACCACTTTAAATGCCATGGCTCAGTGCTGTGGAATTATGGAAAGTGTAGTTTTGTGAGTGAGACATAGGCTTCCCTGTCAACAAGTTCTGGTGCCACAACAAACTACAAATCCCAGAATCCGTGGGATGGGCCATGGCACTGAAAGTGGATTGAAACGGATGATTTATATTTCTGCAGTGTGGATGCAGCCACACATTCTGCTCTTGAGCTCCCAAACTGTGATTTTCACAGAACGGCTACTTTTTTCAGTGACTGTGATTCATTCTGCTACTGAGCTCGCAAACTGTGAACTGCTACTTTTTCTGTAACTGTGATTCATTCTGCTACTCTGAGCCTCCAAACTGTGAACTGCTAACTTTTCTGTGACTGTGATTCATTCTGTTACGAGCTCCAAAATAGTGTACAGAGCACAGAAATCAAGTTTTGAAATCACAGGTATTTAAAATCACAGTAACAGTTTTCACTGATATCTGTAAATCACAGTTATGTTATTCCATGCTCCTGTGTTTACTCTTGTTTTTGTTTTTCACATGGAGGATGTAACAAAGTAATGTCAACTTTTTTCTTTATAACACTGCCAAAATCAGACCTTATTTTTTCCTCCTGACTCCTCGGTAAGACCTCATTTCATGTCCTGGTAATTTCCTTCCTGCCTTGATTATTGTAATCTTCTGTTGACTGGTCTTTGATTATCTTACTTAGTCCTCTGGTTTCCATCAACATTCTGCTGCTAAGATTATCTTTCTGGCCTGTCGTTTTGCGCATGTTTCCCACGTTGATATCACTTCACGGGTTACCCATATCTCAGTTAAGCGTCTTGTTAACTTTCAAAGCCCTACACAACCTAGCTCCCCCACCATCTTTCACAGCACTTATTTTACCATCTTGCTCAAGATCTGAATTCTAAGAACTCTAGGCTTCTCACCCAAGGGTTTCCTCCTCTTTGGCGGCTCATTCTTGTGTTGTTCAGTTTCATAATCCTAGAATGCTTCCATGAATGGATAGCAAGACTGCGTTTCCCTCATATTTGGAAACTCAATTAAAACTTCTGTGTTTTTCAAAGCTTTGGAATCTTTAGGCCCCTACAGATGGGCGTAAAGTACGTCCTGGGACGTACTAGGGTTAGGGAAAGTGCTGCCTTATGCACGCACCTAACCCGCAATACAATCCCCAGGCGTACAAAATGTCAGCGCCCGTTCCATACGGGGGCCGCCATTCGACGCTCACGAATACACCGCCTCCAAACGGGCGGCGCGGATTGTGACTTCTTTTGCTCTGCACGAGGGCGAATAGAAACGCCCTTTCCGCGGTGCTAGAAGGTAGCCGAAAGGAGGCTCCGAACGGAGCTCCTCCCGCGGAGTTTGTATTGTGGTTTGTGTGTGCGGGCGCAGCCTTAGATGGCTGCGCCAGCGACACAAGGGAAAAGGGGCTGAGCGGGCCCCTTTCTACCTCCCCGCCCGCCACCCCGGGGAGTCCTTGGGGCTTGAAGCCCAAGGACACCCCTTTCCAGGCCGGGGGAAGCAGCCTGGAAAGTGGCGGATCAGGCTTGGAGGCTGCCGTTCTGGCAGCTAAGGCCCACGATCCGGCGAGGAAAGGACGCCTACAGGCCGCCCCAAAGGGGCAGTCTGTAACACCCGTTAGTTTAGATTTTTTTTATAATCTTGTATATTTTAATTAATGTGTTTTTGACAGTTTTGCTTTATTATGTTGTATTTTAACTAGATAATCTGTTACAATTGGATTGCAGACCTTACATTTTTTATTATTTCTATCTTCTTTTCTTGCGCTCTCTTTCTGTATAAAGTTTAGATTGTAGGTCTTTGGCAGGACCCCTTTTCCTTGTAAAGTGCCCCATAATCAATGGTGCTATAAAATAACCGCTAACAACAACAACAAAGCTTCTTGGGTTGGTTAAAGTGGACAGACCATTGTTACAAACACCCTCCAATCCTTGATACAATTGGGCATAGAAACCAAAACTTGTTATTTGTGTCTAAGTGACCATATGCCCCTATTTAGATTTTTCAATAAATGAATGGATAGGGAAGTCTGCACAGCTGTCCAAAGCCCTATAATAAATCCAATTATTCTGAAGTAAGCAAGTTCAGGTGAAGTCTAATCAGCTTTTTTATATGGATGAAACACATTTCAAAAGATCCATATACATAATGTGAGCTCAAAAATATTTTTATTAGATCAGATCCAGCATGATGTAATGGTTTTTGAATCCGGTACTCAAATCCGTGTTCAGCCATGGAAACCCAATGAATGGCCTTCGGCAGGTCACACTATCTCAACCCCAAAAGAAAGGGATAGGCAAGACACTCTGAGCAAATCTTACCAAGAAAATCCCCTCGATAGGTTCACACCTTAAGGCTGCCATAAATTGAAAACGACTTGAAGGCGCACAACAAGATCTGAATTATCCTTATACTTGCATCCCCCCTCACCATATCATGTTGGCTTTGAGGATAAGCAGCTTACACAGGTCTTGGAATCTCACACAGCTCCCACCACTCTTCCTCATAGATTGGAGGGCCATTCCTGCCATCCCATTTCTTTGCATAAGGCCTAAACATGCTGTGAGGCATTGCAACATTGCCCCACATACTCAGAGTCAGTAATGGGCTGGAATGAGGGAAAACCGACTCAAACTGAATCCAGAGAAAACGGAGGTACTAGTGAGAGTTCTCCTGGTCCAGGAATGGCGGTGTTTCCACCTGTCCTGAACGGTTCACGCTCCCTGTGAAGGACTCCGTGCGCAGTCTGGGGGTGCTTCTGACTCGTCGCTTCACCTACTGCTCAGTGAATGCGACGGTCAAGACCCTGTTATCAGCGTTCGGTGATTGACAGGTTCCCAGCTGCGCCCATACCTGGCCCAGAGGGACCTAGAAAACTGTTGTACATGCTCTGTAACTTCGAGACTGGATTTCTGCAATGTACTCTACATGGGGCAACCCTTATACCAAACTCGAAGCTGCAGAGGGTGCAGAATAGGGCACCCCGGCTGGTCACTGGCGCTCCCAGGGCCAGCCATATAAACCGGTTCTAAAAGATCTCCATGGCTGCCCATTCGCTTCCGAGCTCAATAAAGGTGTTGGTAATTACCTATAAAGCCCTAAATGGCTTGGGCCCAGGAATCCTAAAGGACCCGCCTCTCTCCCCGTACATCCGCCTCGCACCTCAGAAGTCTGGCACAGCTACTGAAGGGTGTCTGGGGCTAGGTTAGCCTCCACCACCGGAGACATTTTTCCATAGCTGCCCCAGCCCTTTGGAACCGCGCTGCCCACAGAGCTCCGCTCGTCTACTACACTGGGCCCAATTTAGAAGGATCTAAAACCTCCTATTCCACAGCATTCCCCGAATAATATCCTGTGGGCCTCCCTCTCTTTCGCGTGGCCAAGAGGTTGGGCTGGGGCTTTTTTGCTGTTTATTGATTTAATCTGTGTATTAAATTGACTTGTCAATTGTTTTAATCTGTTGTAAGCCGCCCTGATCGTATGAGAAGGGCGGCATATAAAAAAAATTTTTATTTATTATTTTATTCTTGGATCAACAAGGCACTTTTAAATCAGACCAAAATATGGGGAAAGGTCTTACTGGACTCCCATTTTAATCAATACAAAGGGGTCATTTATAACCAATACAAAGAAGGCTACAAGGTACCTTTGTTTGAATACAGAGCAGAATGGGTATGGGGTAAAAATTTAGACTCAATCCCAAAAAGGCAAAACTCTGTAACAACCTGTTTGGCATGCCTGTACCCTCTCTCTGACAGAACAAGTGTATAGTTTGGAACTGTTCTTGGAGGCCAAATTGCTGCCTTGGCCAGAGCAGAATGCTCTTTCTCAGCTTTGAGTAGCACACCAGCTAGGCCCTTTATTAGGGAGGACAGAACCAACACAGAGGTTTACAATTAGTTAGTACTGCAGTGTACTCTTTGCTAGAGGAGCATGTTTAGTCTGGAGAAGACAAGGTTAAGAGGTAGCATAATAGCCTTATTAAAATATCTGAGAGAGGGTGTAATATTGAGGATGAGCAAGCTTGTTTTCTGTGTGCTCCAAATTAGAAATGGAGCAACAAATTCAAGCTACAGAAAAGAGATTCCACCTCAACATTAGGCAGAATGTCTTGACAGTAAGAGCTGTTTGACAATGGAACACACTCCCTGACAGTGTGTGAAGTCTCCTTCTGTGGAGGTTTTAACGAGGCTGGATGGCAATTTAAAGAGAGTGCTTTGATTGTGTATTCCTCCATGGCAGCGGGGCTGGACTGATAGCCCTTGTGCTCTCTTCCAACCTATGATTTGAGCCTGCTTGAAATTTATACACCCCCAGCAGAGGTTCCAACTGCATGGTCCTACACCCTGTGAGACAAATTGAAGCACACAAAAGGCCTTTCTCTGGTACAGGCATACTGATATAGAATCCCTTCCAAAGGACAGAACAGACTGGTTCCATCCTTTTCAAGCTTCCAGTGGGCAGGTAAGTCCATTTAATTTCTCATGGCCTTTGGCTTTAAACCAGGGGAGGGGGGGCGGCTCTTTTTAAATTGTCTGTAGTTTAGGCTTTTCTTAAGACAATGTTTTAGCATGGTTTCAAATGTGTTCTAATGAGCATTTAATGTTAAACCATTTACCTCTTGTAATACGCTCAATGCATGAACTGAAGTGAAAGATAGATACTTCAAATAAATAAAATAAAATCAGTGTTACCACCTCCGTGGTACCCGGGTACAAAATAATCGTTCCGGCGGCGCCCTTCGTAACCCGAAATCTTCGAAAGCCGAAAAAGCCATAGGCGCTAGCGCTGGAAGCCGCGATTTGGTGGCGAAAAAGCGCCGAAAAGCACCAAAATTTTTTTCGAAGCCAAAAAAAAAAAAAAAAAAAAAAAAAAAAAACCGTAAACCCGGAACAGTTTTTTTTCCTATAGAATTTTCGTATCCCGAAATTTCGTAACGCGGTGCTTCGTATCCCGGGGTACACTGTAGGTTAACTGGGGGCTCCATGTGCAATAAGCCATGCTTTACCCATCCTGGTTTAAATGCTGCCTATGAACTGGGAATCAAACCAAGGTCCAAAATGCACTGCAAAATAATCCAGTTTGAGACTGTCTTTAACTCCCCTGGCTCAGTAACTAAGGAATCTCGGGAATGTTAGTTATTTTGGCATCAGAACTCTCTGACAGAAAATACTAAATGTCTCACAAACAGTTTTCAGAATTCCTTAGCATGAACCAGGCAGTTAAAGTGGTCTCAAAGATGGATTATTCTGCAGTGCATTTTGGACCCAACATTTTTTCCTTCTCTTTCCCTAGCAAGCACGTTTTTCTCAAATAGTGGGGCCGCCCCCCAGGGGGGGCGCGAGGCTCCATAAAGGGGGGCGCGAGGTTCTTGCTGTTCAGGCTGGCCTGGCCAATGGCTGGACAGCCTGGCTCCTGCTGCAGGACCTGCCCCAGCCCAGTCTTCCCCATTGGCCAGCCAGCCTGAAGAGAGGAGACTGCCTCTCTTTCGAGCCTCGCGCGGGCCCAAGGCTGGAGCCTGGAGAGGGCTTTGAAAATTGCAGGCAAGCTGCTTACCTCTTTTTCCCCCTGTTCTCTTCCTCTTTCCCCTCCTCCTCCTCTATTCTGTTTCTCCCTCTTTCTCTCCCGACCTCCTCTTCCGCCTATTTTCTTCCCCTCTTTCTCTTCCTCTTCCCCTCCTCCTCCCCTCTTCCTTTTCTTCCCGTTCCTCCTCCTCTGTTTATTTTTTTTCCTATTCTTCTTCTTCTTCTCCTTGTCTTCTTTTTCCCTTTCCTTCTTTTTGCTCCACCCTCCCCCTCCCCTCCTCTGTTGTTGTTGTTGTTGTGTGCCCAACTCCCCCCTTGGCCCAGGCCTGCATTTCCCAACAAGAGGGAAGGCAGGACTTGTAGGGGCCATGAGGGGGGCTGAGGGGGAGGCAAAAGGGAGCCCAGGAGGGAGCCCATCACGCTGCATCCACACTGGAGAAGTAACCCAGTTTGGCTGGCAATGCTTTAAATCTTTTCTGACTCAAGGCTATGGAATTCTGGGAGCTGGAGTATGTCAGAATTTCTGGCTTATGGCAACCCTGTGGGAAACCCTCCAGGAGAATGCCTGTTCTGTTTCAAATGCTAAGCGTGCTTGTGAGTGGGACATGTAGTTTGCCGGCACAAGAGGCCGCCTGTTCTGTTTCAAATGCTAAGCGTGCTTGTGAGTGGGACATGTAGTTTGCGGGCACAAGAGGCTGCCTGTTCTGTTTCAAATGCTAAGCGTGTTTGTGAGTGGGACATGATACTATTTACAGTCGCGTGGGGGGCGCGAAATGTTTTCTTCTTCCTAGGGGGGGCATGACAGAAAATAATTGAGAAGCACTGCCCTAGCATAATACTCATTCAGCCTTTTCCTCCTCTTACTCTCCTTCCCTTACTATAAATTCTTCTCTCTCTGTGAGATGCTCTGGGGATCCTGCAGAGAAAAGTGCCATGGAGAAAAATATAATGAAGGAAATAGCTGTTAGTAGCAAAAAAAAATTGTATTCATGTTTATGCAAGAAGATATACAAAGCAATTGTCTCCATGTTTCTATAAACAATACCAACATTAACACCAAAACAGATTTACTTACAGCTTCAAGTTGATCCATGAGCTTGCACAAAAATTTGCGACATTCTGGATTTTTACTATCAATCTTCATACCTGCCTGCATAGCATACAAACGGCCTGTAAGAAACAAGATTCAATGAGGATGACAGATGAGCATACAAAACATATGCCATACTGAGATTTCTTAATCTGATACCATGCCAGTATCATGTGTTTAGTAACCATGGCCCTGTACAGATGGGCCTTTTAGTACATCCTGGCGACATACTAGGGTTGCCTGGGAGCATCCTTTTTAGACGCTCCCTAACCCTAGTACGTCGCCAGGAAGTCAATATGGCGGCACCCTGTCTACATGGGTGCCGCCATTTTGACATGACAGGCGCGGCGCATCCAAATGGCGTGGCATGGCCGTCACATCCTGGCGCTGCCACAGGGCGCTTGTGGCGCCCTTTCAGTGGTGCTGGAAGGAGCTCTGAAATGGAGCTCCTTCCCAGAGGGCGCCTCGTTTCTGTGGCAACTAGATTGCCAAGGGAATGGCACCAGGGGGAAAGGGGCCGAGTAGCCCCTTTCTCCCCTGGCTGCGGCTCCCGAGGTATCCTGGGGCATGAAGCCCCAAGGACACCCCTTTTCGGGACCAAGGAGGAGCGGCATTTTGCCGCTCCACCCTGGTCCCGAAAAGCGCCGTATTGGGGCGTTTGGGCTGCCACTGTGGCTGCCCTGGCCCCAATACGGTGCGCAATGGGGCGGCTGCAGTCTGCCCCAAATTGGCGGTCTGTATCCTGCCAAAGACAAACAAAAATATGGACCTGAAATCACCACCATACAACATGATAAGCTACTGAAAGTGGATGGATGTTTAAAGAATTTGAAACTCTGTGTAGCAGTCTGAAGGGTCAAACAAACAAATCAAAATGTCCCATCTGTGCTCTGAGATTATTATTTTATTTATTTATTTATATCCTGCCTTTCTCCTGATATAGGGACTCAAAGAGGCTAGCAACAAATTTTAAACATACAAGTTAAAAACAATATGAAAGTATTAAAATGTAGATACATTTTTTAAAAAACAAACAATTTAAAAAAATTTAAATTTTAAATGGAAGGAGAACAGGCCACTCTAGATACCTTCATTTGGGAGCAGGTGGAATATACAGTTCTCAAAGCGTACCTTTTTAAATGGTCCCAAAGAATAACCTTTAAATGGAATGGAAAGTCTTTGATGTTTTATTTATTTTTTACAAATGTTGCAAAAAGAACCAGTGCAAAAAAAAATAAAAAATAAAAATACAGTACCAGCAGCAGAGTAAAAATCAACAATGCCAACAGTGTGAACAATCTAAAGTGAACAATGATCTATAAAATTATATGGTAAATCTAAAGTTTACAATGTTGTTCATATATTTCAGCCAGCTGAAATAACGCTATGCTGTTAGCGTGCAACCATTCTTGGCTTGATATGTTTACAATAAAGGTTACATTAGGCCTGTCAACTTCATCATTCAGTGCTATTTCACTGGACTGTGTTCCAATACTGCCATAGAAATCAACACCTGCAAATTACCTTTTTAAAAATGGACCTGCTCAGAAGCAAACAATATATATCTTAACTTGTTGATTAAATACATGAGATGCTATGCTCTGTATCAGTGGCCAGCTCCTAAAAACTTGCTATTTAAAGCTGGAATGGGCAACCACTTCAAGTAAGACAGCTACAAACAACTCTCATGGGATATCACACAACTCCCTTTAAATTTCTTTCATTTGGTTACGTCAAAATACCCCCCTGCACCCATTATGGGGTGAATGTGGCAAACAAAATCCTACCCTATTATCCTGATGGTTTCAGGCCCTTAAGAGACCTTTTAAAATCAGGTCACTCCTGATTCTGAGGGGGAAAAAACCACCAACACCCAGAATATAGTGCCACTGTATTTTGCTTTGGTCAGGCTCCACCTGGAATACTGTGTCCAGTTCTGGGCATCACAATTCAAAAAGGAAATTGAGAAACTGGAGCGTGTCCAAAGGAAGGGGACTAAAATGGTGAAGGGTCTTGAAACCATGCCCTATGAGGAATGCATTAGGGAGCTGGGGATATTTAATCTGGAGAAGAGAAGTTTTAAGAGGTGATATGATAGCCCTATTTAAATAATGTCATATTGAGGAGGGAGCAAGCTTGTTTTCTGCTGCTCCAGAGAACAGGATCCGTACCAATGGATGCACTCCATTGCACTTCAAGCCCATCCTCCTCATACATGGCAAAAATTATGTTCCAATCCCTCTAGAAGGCAAGAAGAACATTTCGAACGTTTTCAAAAATCTTGTTTTGGAGAGGGGCTCTTGAGGGCCTTTCAGTAGCTTCTGGGGGGAGCATGCTATTCATAGCTTGCTCTTTCTCTACCTGTTATTTTGAGGAACAGTTACATAACAAGCATTGTCAAACTATTATGCTTGCTTAGACAAAAGCTTATTTAATCAATCTGCTACCAGCCTCAGTATTTCAGTTGAATATATTTTATCCATAGTTTCTCTCTAATAGTCATGCCCAGCTCCACAAAATACCTTTCAGTAAAATCTCAGTTCCTGGACTCTATTAGAAATGGCACGACAGCTGCTATGCTATGCAATCTCATGGCGTCATGAGACTGGTTTTTAAGAATTAATAAACTACAGAATACTTCTTCTACATGAGCTGTTTGATCAGTGAGCTGATACTGCCTACATGTGGAAACCTGTTCTAATTGCTTCTGAACAGTTTAGACAGTATACTGAAAAGCAATACAAATCGCAAACATTTCAAATTTCAAAAAACAAACACAAACACAAACCTCAAAGGGGGGGACCTGTTTTTAACAATCTGAGTAGATTTCACTCTTAAACAGCTCTCTGACAAGCTGTTAAAACAGTTTACAAACAGGCAAAGTCTCTTCTTCAGAATAAACAAAACAAGTGGAGAAAGATTAAAAACTCTAAATGTTATTGGTGAGCTAGGGCCTAAAGTAGCTTTAACCCATAATAATAGGGCCTAAATATTTCTCTTGAATTTATTTTTCTGGAGCATTGAGAACATTGCCAAGGAATGGAAAGGGTGATGGGAACAGTTGTTTACACTAGTCTTTTGCTCTAACTATAGTCGCCCCTCCTAACTCACGGATCTGGGATCCACGACCTTTAATACTCACAGAGGGGTGACCCCCATTGTTTCCAATGGGGTGTGCTCCTGCGGTGCACGTCCTGTGTGCGCTTGTGGGCACATGCCCCATTCAAGCCTATGGGGCTTGGATATATGCATACCTCTGTTTTCGTGGGGTGTGTGTGTCCGGAACGGATCCCCTATGACTGTATAACCATACAGTGCTACACTAACTTCTAGGGTGAAGTATATTTTATGGTTGATTGTTGCCAGAAATGGAAGCCCTAAGACAAGCTTTGGCCAACCTTCTCTATAAAATACAAATTATCCACTGTTATCATTCTTTGCAAATATGTGATCATAAGGTTTTCAGGACCTCCCCCTCCCTTTGCCTCAAAACATGCTGTTGAGGGGGTTCCCTTGCTCTTCACACACATTTCTGAGGTGTTTTGTGCACCTAATGGGCCACTCTGGATCCCCCCCCCCCCCCCCGTTTAAACTAGTCAATCCTCCATATCCATGGATTCTTTAACCATGGATTCAAGCATCCACAGCTTGGAGAGATTCAAAAATTATATAAATACTGAAAAGCAAACATTGATTTTGCCATTTTATATAATGGATACCATTTTATTATCCATTGTATTTAGTGGGACTTGAACATCCATGGATTTTGGTATCTACGGGATGTCCTGTAACCAAACCCCAGCAGATACCAAGGCCCACTTTACAAGCACTAAACATTATTTTGATCTCACTGGCAACCAAGCCAAGATGTTTAAAATCACCCAACACTCATTGTGGATCACCTACAAACTTTTTTAAAAATGCATACTGAAAGAGCTGAAGGAAAGTGGCAGAATTGCAAAACAGACCTAATTGTGTTTTCAGAGGTGTTGAAAGGATCTCAGAGCAGAATTGTCATTCACTCCCTGTACCACTGCTATGTGCAGGCACAAGGCTGCCAACCTCTGCACTGGACCCAATTATTTGCTTTTGAGGGACAAGACAATGTTCAAAACTGTGTCAAATGACTTACATATGCACTTTAAGAACTATGAACTACAGTAGAACATGATGTTCTTTCAGGGAAGCAGCTTGTTTTACAAGACAATTAATTGAAAAAATGAGTTACACATGTTACCATAAAGCTTTGCAAGTCTGAAATGTAATTGGTAAAACTAAGAGGATTTAACTACTTTTCAAAATGCAATAGAAACCATTTTCATCCTTTTTTTTTTTTGGTATGTTATCACTTTTAACCTCCTTGCCATTCTTGCAAGATGCATCAGGCCATATACTGTAATGCTACTGACAACGTCTGCAGAACATTATTTCAAAGATGATGTGTGTTCTAGTGGTTTCAGTGTTGGGCTATGACTAAGGAGGCCGGGTTTCGATTCGAGCTCAGCCATGAAATCCATTGGGTGACTTTGGGCAAGTCGCATGCTCTCAGCCCAAGAGAAAGGCAATGGCAAACCTCTGAACAAATATTGGTAAAAAAATAAAAAATAAATAAAACCATGATAAGTTCCCTTTAGGGTCACCATAAGTCAGAATTGACTTGAAGGCACATAACAGCAACCAAGTATGTTCTCATCTGCATACCTTAGATGTTAAAATGCAGCCTTGCCTCACCGCCTTGCCAACTGGAAACCATTCCATCCCTCCATATTCTGCCCTACACTGACCTTGTCTCTTGAGTACAGTATAGGTTTTACAACAGGATAGTGAAACATTGTTGCACACTAATTACTTTAAGAACAATGCATATGTATGTTTTCACACAAAGGCTTTGCTATAATCCATAAAGAACAAACTGATTTTCTTCTTAAACCTTTGGTGTGCTCCATTATTCAGTGTATGTTCACAATATGATCCAAGTGCCTTTTATTCCTCTGAACCCAGCTTGAACATCTCTGATTTATTGCTTCATATATGTAAAAATCTTTCTTTGTAAAATTTTGAGCATCATCTTGCCTGTATGGGATATTAAGGCAATGTCTTGCTGATTGCTGCACTCCCTGATGTCCCGATTCCTGGGGATTAGAATGTATATTGAATATCTCCAAACTGCGGGCCATTGTTTCGTTTTTCATATTTTAGTTAAAATTTGAGTGATTTTTGTCTCTGTAGCTTGAAACATCTCTAATGGCATGCCATATGATCCTGGTGATTTATATCTCCCAAGTGCTTTAAGTGTACCTTCCACTTCACTCTTCAAATTGTTCTCACTTGATTGAATCTGTTATCTTTTCATCTCTTTTACATAGTTCTTTAGTGTATTGTGTCCATTGACTTTTTATTTCTTCTTAATTATCTCGTTTATTCCCCTGCTGGTCATCTATCATCCTACCCTTGGTTTAAATTTCCCTTTGAATTCTCAGATCTTGTGGAAGGTTTTCTTCTACTTTTTTTGTTGTTTTCACCTCTTAGTTCTCTGCAATGATTATTATATTAGTTCCTTTTGTCCCTATGCATGGGTTTCTAAATAGTTGCATCATCATCATCATTATTATTACTATATTTATTTTGTATCCCACTCTCTTCCCAGAACTGGGACTCAGAGCAGCTTTATGATATTCAAAGAACAATTAAAAACATAAAAAAGAGGTTCATTAAAAAGAATTAAATTATTACAATGTTAAAATAGACAGCTATTTAAAGAATAAAATATATTTTAAAAAGATAAAACCGTATAAAATATTTAAAAATGAAACAACATCCCAAGCCAGTCCTTTACAAACATTCCATTTTAAAAGCCTGTTGAACAGGTAGATCTTTGCCTGTTGGCGGAAGGCCAACAAGGAAGGAACCATTCTGGTTTCCTTGGGAAGGGAGTTCCAGAGTCTAGGGGCAGTCTCCAAGGTTCCCACCAACTGTGCTTGTGATGGTGGTGGAACGGAAAGAAAGGCCTCTTCATAGGATCTCAGAGCCTGGGTCAGTTCATACAGGGAGATACGGTCTGTCAAATAGCGTGGACCTGAGCCATATAGGGCTTTATAGGTCATAACCAGCACTTTGAATTGTGCCCAGAAATAAACTGGCATTCAAAATTCTGATACTACTTCTATCACCATTTACTTTTGCTTCTCATTTGTCCTTAACTTTTTGAAGAGGTTCAGTTGTTATCCAATGTGGCTTCCCTGTCCTTTTTGCTACAGACAGCATCTTATTGTATTCTTCCTGACAACATCTCTGGCTTTGCTCTAGAATTTTTCTGCTTCCAGTTCAATTAAGCTTAATAGTACAAATATATATATTTTTACATGGTCTTTAAATTTTTCAGGACCGTAGTTCATGTCATATTTTGGTGGCGCAGTGGTTAAATGCCTGTACTGCAGCGACTCACTCACAAACCACAAGGTTGCAATTTCAATACCAGCCAAGGACTCAAGCTTGACTCAGGCTTGCATCCTTCCAAGGCCGCTAAAATTATTTATTTATTTAGTGGTATTTATACCCCGCCCTTCAGCCTTAAAGGTTCTCAGAGTGGCTTACAATTATTATTATTTTTAATTACACGGTTCCCTGCCCTCAGGCTTGCAATCTAAAAAGACATGACATAACAGGAGAAGGGAATGGTGGTGGGGAAGGGTGATCAAATCCAGCTGTTCTTCTCTCCCTCTGAGGCCTGGACCAAGGAAGATGGACTGGAGGGAGGGCTCTGCTGCTTAATCTAGGCCAGGCCCAATGGAGCTGGGCCTGCATCTCTCCCTCTGTGGTTTGATGGCACCAGATGAACTGGAGGGAGGGCTCTGCTTCTTAGAAGGCACTTGGAAGGCAGAGGCCCAAGCAGGAGTAGCACCAGCAGTATCCAGTTTGTTGGGGGCAACTAGGTTACACATTTTAAACTGCTTGGGGAGTGCTTAAATGCATCTCAACAGGGACCGCTCTTTTGAAATCCAATACAGTGCGCCCGCATATAACGTGGGCGCGCTATACGCGGCTTTGAGCGTATGTGCTCAAGCTACGCGGGAGCGCATGGGGCAGCACGTCCCATCCAGATAAATGGGGTGTGTGCCTGCGCCGCCGCACCACCACATGCACAAGCCCCATTCAAGTGAATGGGGCTCAAGCATAGGCGGAATTCGCCTTACACGGGGGGGGTGGGGGTCTGGAACTGACGTAAGGCAAGGATCCACTGTATGTCTCCATTCCAGTGAGGTCACATGCCTCTTTGTAGGCAGAAGACAATGGATTCCCCTGTTGTAGCTACAATGTGGTATTTCCCCCCCTCCTATTTTATTTGTAACATCTTGCCTGATAAAGAAGCCCATGGAGCTTCGAAAGCTTACAAGTATATTATGCATTTTGGATGGCCAATAAAGGTATCACTGGTGGATTTTTGTTTGTATTTGTTAACTGGCCAACATAGCTACCCCTGAATGTTTTCTGTGATCATGTGGCCAGCATGGCTGCATGGAACACTGTTACTTTCCCACCAGTACTTATTTATCTACTTGCACTTTTACATGCTTTCGAACTGCTAGGTTGGCAGAAGCTGGGACTAGTGATGTGAGCTAGATCATGAAAGGCTATGGAATATCCTTAAAAGATGGGAGTGCCATCACATTTGATAGCCTGGATGAGGAATCTGTATTTAGGACAACAGGTTACTATTAGAACAGAGTATGGAGAAACAGAATGGTTCCCAGTCAACAAAGGGGTCATACAAGGCTGAATAAATCACCCTACCTATTCAACCTATATGCAGAAAGTATCACATGCAGAGCAGGTTTAGACTCAGGAACAGGAGGAGTGAAGAGCTGAGGAAAGAATATCAACAACTTAAGATAAGCAGATGGGACAATACAGACGGCCCTCCATTTTCGCGGGGGATCTGTTCCGCCCCCCTCCCCCCGTGAAAACTTGCCAATATCCAAGCCCCATAGCCTTGAATAGGGCGTGTGCCTGCAAACGTGTGCGGAGCGTGCGCTGCAGGGGCACACCCCATTGAAAGTAATGGAGGTCACCCCTCCATGAATATTCAAGACTGGGGACCTGAAGTCTGTGAGAAAGGACAGGGGAGTCTACTACTAACATAAACCAACAAAATCTTGGAACAATTACTGAAGAAGGCTAAGAAGGAAATTGCCAAGGTAGAATTAATGCTGAATGTTAAAAGAAAACCTAAAATAATGACAACAGAAGTTCTACAAGAATTCATCCTAAATAATGAGAAAATAGCCAAAGAGTTCCCATATCCTGCATCAAATACTGATCAAAACAGAGGCTACAATCAAGAAATTAGAAGAATAGGAATGGGAAGGGAAGCTATGAAGGAACTGAACTGAACAAGATCCTAAATGTAAACAGATAACTCTGAACATCAAAGTGAGGATTGATCAATGCCAACTGTATTTATGTATGGATGTGAGAGCTGGACAGTGAAGAAAGAGGGTAGGAAGAAAATTAATTCATTTGAGTTGGAAAAGAGTGCTGGATATACCATGGGGAGCCCAAAAGACAAACAAATGGGTTCCAGAACAAATCAAGCCTCAACTTTCCCTGGAAGCCAAGATGACTAAACTGAGGCTGTTGTATTTTGGCCATATCATGAGAAGGCATGAATCATTAAGACAGACAATGATGCTGGGGAAGGTAGAGAGCAGTAGAAACAGAGGAAGATCACACGCCAGATGGTTACTCAATGAGGGAAGCCAGGGGCCTGAATTTACAGGACCTGAGCAGAGCTGAGGACAGGGGCCCTTGGAGTTGTCTCAACCGCAGGGTCACCATGAGTTGAGGTGGACAAATGATTTGCAACCTGAGACTCATATCTTAAGTTGAACAGGTCTGTCCAGAGCACTGACGTTAAGTGTGCATGAGGCAAAATGGGGTTCACAAGCATTGTATTGCAATAAAGTGGGAGAATCGAGTCAAGCAAAAAAGCTTCTAATATCAGAACAAAATGTACTCTGCCTTTTTAAAAAAAACCTGACAGTCACATCTGACCATGCTCAAAATGGCGATTCCCTTTCACCACAAACCTGCGTGTGCCTGTGTCCCGGAGTCCTCTCACATGTTTAAAGCACCTTCCGTGGGGTGTCTTCATATGCTTTTAGAGCCCAAACAGACAGGCCAAAATAAAGGTGCTTCAGGTCACTTTGGAGGTAAGCTGTTTAAATGACTCATGCATCTTAAGAGGCCAGAAGTTGTGCCAAAGGTGAGCTGCAGTCCTTAGGACTGGAGTATGTATGACAGCCTGGCAGCAGCTCTTTAAACCAGCTGAATTTTCCGAATAATTTTCAAAAGCAGCCCCATGTAGAGCCCATTACAGGAGTCCAAACGAGATGTAACCAAGGCATGTACCACCGTGGCCAAATCTGGCTGCTCAAGGAATGGGTGCAGCTGGCGTACAAGTTTTAGATATGCAAAACAGCTTCATTGGCTGCCAGTTTGTTTCCAGACAGAATTCAAGGTGCTGGTAATTACATACAAAGCCCTACATGGCTCAGGGCCACACTATTTGGCAGACGGTTTCTCCTTGTCTGGACTGGCATGGACTCTGAGACCCTCTGGAGAGGCCCTTCTCTCCCTCCCAACACGGCTGAGGGCCTTCTCAGTGGCTGCCCCCAGACTCTGGAGCTCCCTGCCCAGGAGATGAGAAGGGCTCCCTCCTTGAGGGCCTTCCGCCAGCAGTGAAGACCTAGCTGTTCACACAGGCGTTTAGGGAATCGCTATAAGGACCGGCTGGGATGTTGGACCAGTTTAAAAATCCTTTTCAATGTACTTTTAAAAATATATATATTATCATATAAATAAATAAACAAATAAACAAAATCTGTATCTTAAAAGTTTGCATTTTGTTATGTTTTATTGTTATATTTGTTTTTTGTAATCCGCCCTGATTCCCTCAGGAAAAGCCTAAACATAAATAAATTATATTGTTATTATTATTGTTATTATTATGTTGGAATTATGATTTGTCGGGGGGACAATGGGATTTGTTTTATTGTACTGTATGTTTTTTATTATTATTGTAAGCCGCCTCCATCTTATAGAGGCAGAAATAAATATTATTATTATTATTATTAAGGGATGCGGGGGCTTCGTGGGGGATCTATAACAGCTTTCCAGGACTTTCACCGCAGATGCTACAGCAGCACCCTTAAGTGTCCCTGCACATGCGCACTCGAAGTGCGAAGGGGGCGCCAGCAGGAGCGCCTTTGGCTCCTCCCACTAACGGAAGAAAGGGAGGGGGCGGGGCAGCGCGGCCCAAGTTCGAAGTGGGCGGGGCCCTTGCCGGCCGCTGACGCCTTTCTCACTTACAGTAATAGGCCACCACAGGCTCGCGCTTCTCGAGCTCCTGCGCGGTCCTCAGGAAATGCTGGACGGGCTTCAGCTGCGAGGGCAGCGGCGGGAGACTCGAGGCCGCCATAGCGCTATCTGTATCACCACTATGACTAGGGTTTCCAATCTAGTCTCTCTCAGGCACTTCCGCTTCCGGTGGGGTAGCTGAAGAGTAGGCTTAGCCTGGCTCGGCTTAAAAGGCGCATGCGTATTGTGCGAATTGCACCCCAAACGCGGCCGCAGCGCCATCTAGTGAGCAAATGAGGGAAGGACCAGCAAAAGGGGTCGCGTCGCGTTACGTTATTCTCTTAAGCTTTCAATAGACACTTCCGGTTTCCTTTTGTGAAGTGAAACGAATCCCTCTCTTAGGCTGCATCCACAGTGGAGAAATAACCCGGTTTGGCAGCGGTTTAACTCTTTGTTTGGCTCAAGGCTATGGAATTCTGGGAGCTGGAGTTTGTTGTGGGCCCAGAGCTCCACAACAAACTCCAACTCCCAGAATTCCATAGCTTTCAGCCTGATAAAGCGCTAAAGCGCTGCCAAACCGGGTTATTTCTCCACAGTGGATGCAGCCTGAGAGTAAACAGGGGACATAAAACCAAAACATCTCTTAAAATAATTCTAAAATAAACTAAAGTATACATACATATGCCTTTTTTGGCCATGATTAGTTTTGTATAGGATACCATTTTTTTAAGAACTCAAAAAATCATTATATAAAAACAAATAGGTGATATCAAATGAATAGAACACAAAACGTCAGCAACAGCGTCATTTGAAAATACAGAAGGGAAATGTAATACGACCGCTTTACATTCTTGCTTAAAAGTAATTTTTGTATCATCTTTCCTAGTCGATGTCTTATATCTAAATTACTTCTTATAGCTGCATTAAATAACCATCAAATCAGATTGCGAATTGGAATGCTTCCCTCCAGAAGTGCATCAGAAGCTGATGAAAGAGACAGAGTGACCTGAGGTCCTCCTTTTCCAGGACCTGTCCTCCATTTCTGCCTTCTTTCCTGGAGGAATTCCAAAATGGCCTCCATTTTGAGCATCACTAAGAAGCAGGGGTTTACATTTATATTACTGTTTTTAACTTTTATTTGATCACGGCCAACTTTTTTGGTTCCCAATAGGCAAAGGGATCAGGCAAGGCTACATTATCTCACCCTATTTGTTCAACTTGTATGCAGAAAATATCATAGGAAAAGCATGTTTAGACTCATGAAGAGGAGGAGGAGGAGTAAAGGCAGGAGGAATGAACATCAACAATCTAAAATACCATACCATACCATACTACTAGCAGAAAACGTCATAGACTTGGGACAAATACTAAGAAAGATCAAAGAAGAAAGTGCAAAGGCAGGCTTACTGCTGAAGATAAAGAAAACAAAAATAATGACCACAGGAATTCTACACAAGTTCAACCTAGATTATGTATTTATTTGTTATTACTATTTATATTCTGCTCTTCAGCCACAAAGGCTCTCAGAATGCCCTACAGATTGTTTATTTGACAGTTCCCTGCCATCAGGCTTACAGTCTAAAAAGATAGGATACAAAAGGACAAGGGCGTGGCAATGGGGGAGGAGATCAAGTCCAACAAATACTGCCAGTTCTTCTCTCCAAGGCCAGGATGGTGGCAGTTGGTATGGAGGGAGGGTCTTCTGTCTGCCTCTGGGGCTAGGTATGGTGGAGCTGTGCCTGCCTCTTCTTTCCCCCTGAGGCCGGGGTGATAGCAGCTAAGATGTAGGGAGAGCCTTTCAACTTCCTCTGGGGAAACTGAAATGGTTAAAGTGTTCCCATACCTTGGATCAAACACTGATAAGAATGGATACTTCAGTCAAGAAATCAGAAGAAGACTAGGAATGGGAAGGGCAGCCATGAAAGAACTAGACCAGATCCCAAAGAGTAAAGATCTACAACAGAGCACTAAAGTTAGAATAGTTCAATCCATTGTGAAATGAAATGAAATGAAATTTTATTTATATCCCGCCCTTCCAAAAGATCAAGGCGGCTTACAAAATACAAAACACAATACAATCAAATTACAAAAGATTAAAAACATACAATAAAAATACAGCATCTTAAAAACAGATAAAATGCCCCCAATAGCCCATCCTCATGGCCACGGAAGAGGAGGGAGGCCCACAGGATCTTTAATCGGGGAATGCCTGCTGGAATAGGAAGGTTTTGAGGTCCTTCCTAAATTGGGCCAGGGTGGTAGATGAGCGGAGCTCAATGGGCAGCGTATTCCAAAGGGCTGGGGCAGCTGTGGAAAATGTCCTCCGCGACGTGGAAGCTAACCTGGCCCCAGGCACCTTCAGTAATTGCTGCCCAGATGTTCTGAGGGTGCGAGGCGGAATGTACGGGGAGAGGCGGTCCTTTAGGTATCCTGGGCCCAAGCCATTTAGGGCTTTATAGGTAATAACCAACGCCTTATATTGAGCTCGGAAGCGAATGGGCAGCCAATGAAGATCTTTTATTCGCCATCACCACATACGGATGTGAGAGCTGGACAGTGAAGAAAGCAGGGAGGAAGAAAATCAACTCATTTGTGCTGTGGTATTGGAGAAGAGCGCTGAGGATACCACAGACAGCCAAAAAACAAACAAATGGGGTCTTGAACAGCTCAAGCCTGAACTCCCCCTGGAAGCCAAGATGATCAAATGGAAGCTGTTGTACTTTGGTCACATCATGAGATGGCATGACTCACTAGAAAAGACAATAGTGCTAAGGAAGGTAGTAGAAAGAGGGGAAGATGGCATGCTAGATGGACGGACTCAAGTCAGAAAGGTTGTGGGCCTGACGTTGCAGGACCTGAGCAGAGCAGTGGATGGCAGAGGGTCTTGGAGATGCCTCATCCACAGGGTTGCCATGAGTCACAGTTAACTTGAGGCAGTTAACAACAACAAATTACAGAAATTATAGAAATAAGTTACTTGGTCAGTAGAAATAAATTAATAAATGTACAGTATTAGCAAATGAATTTGCTAGATAGTAAATGATAAGAAAGGGTTGTCTTTATTCAATTGCTAGTGTCCCCTAGCTTCTAAAGACAAAGTAGTGTAAATGTTTAGATCCTTTGCGTTTCAGTGCTTCAAAAAGCATTGTTTTCTGCCATTATTTTAAAAGGAGAAAACAAGTTATGAATGGGAGATGTCTGGGGTAAGGTTACTGCTTCTTTCATAGCTTATGATGTGAGTGGAAACTGAACAGGTACAGACTTTAAAATTCTGCTTGATTTTCATTTTCTGCCAAAGACCAATGAGGATTTCCCAGCTAAGCCCAACAATATGTTTGCAACAGCTAAACATTACAACATGTTTCTACTAAACATTTACACCCCGATCTGACACCTCTATTTAATTTTTGATGTGTACATTTTAGAGATGTGAAGTTTATGATGGAAAAGTATTTGTCCATGTAGGCTTTCTGTGCAGGCTCCCTCAAATCTTACTTATCAGGTGAGTTGGTACCTTTCCATTTGGAGTTAGCATGCTAAATAACCCATCTGTTGGGGCTCTTGACAGTTGTCACTAAGAACTTTATCATACGGGGAAAATCAGGGGTTTAAACAGCTGATTATCTCGTGCAAAATATGATATCACATTTAAGATTTTCAGTCACACCTCTATTAAAGAGGCAATAAACAGCAATAAAGAGCAACAAATCATTTTTGGGATTTCCCCATGAATGATTTGTTGCAATTTATACCCTTTTTATTACCTCTTTAATAGCAACATTATGTGAAAATCTTAAATGCTATATCACATTTTACACGGGATAACTGGCTGTTTAAATCCCGATTTTGCCTTATTTCCCCAGTGTGATAAAGTCATAAGCTCGATACATTAATGGGTTGACTCACATGACTTCTAGTTTAAAGAAGTCACTGTATATAATGGTAGCTGCTAATGACGACCACAGTGTTGCAGTTAGTTAATGACTGAATCTGGATGCAGGGATCTTGCAGACTGGTATCTTTCTCCTAAATGTGTTGAACCAGCATTGCTGCATTTGTTCTACTCCACCCCTCTTATCTTGTTGAGTGGAGCCCTAGGCATGTGCAACAAAGTCTTGCCTTATCACTACTGAGTGTAAATTGTTCTGTATAGCTATTAGTCATACTTCCAGTATTCTACTTAATAGAAGTTACAGGAGTGGGGAGGAATAATGTGGTATACCCATAATGCCTTCATGGGGTGCTTGTGGACAACCTAATTGGCCAATGTGTGGATTAGGACTAGAGACACCCTTGGTATGATCCAGAAGTACTTTTTTAAAAGTACACTTGGCCCTTCACATTCAGGAGGCTTAAGGGCACAAGAACCCTGCGACTGTGAAATAACTGCAAATAACTCCCTCCCCCCCGGAAGTAGGCTTGCCATAACCCGGCTGCCCCCGTGAAATTCACGGATTGGAGGGTTTAAAACGTTTCCTGCCCGTTTTGCCCTTTCAATCCCGGGTTCCTGCTGACTCCAGGCCAGATTTTGTCAATCCCCAGTCAAGACTTTTAACTGACAAGCTCTGCCTGCCTGGAAGAAGGCAGGATTGGCTCCTTCCCCCCATGGGACCCCCTTAGTCACGCCTCCTTCTCCTCCTCCTCTTCAGCCAGGACACAGCTCAGGCAGCAGCCAAGATGGCTGCCTCCAGGGTGAAAGAGAAGGGCGGGGGGGGGTCTCCTGGTGTGGCAGCCTCCCTTGCCCCCCAGCCTCCCTCCTCCTCCTCCTCCTCCGTCACCAAGGGCTCAGCACAAAGGCAAAAGGCAAGGAGGCAGGCACCAGGGACACCCTTTAACATTCGTTGCTTTGCCTTTCCTGCTCCTCCTTTGGGGCTTCTCTCTACTCTGCGAGTGGCTGGCTATGGCTTCTGGGGAGAGGAGAAAAGGGGAAGGAGGAAGGAGAAAAAGCCCCACGCCTAGGGTTGCCATAAGTCAGGACCTCCAAACCGGGACAAATGTAGGACAAGTGTAGGACAACATTTCTAAAAAATGGAGGACACACGGAAAAAAATGGTGATTTTAAAAAAAATGTTAATCTAAATGCATGTTTCTTAGGCATGACCAAAATGGAGGACATTTTGACATTATTCCTGGACAGATGCCAGGAATGTATTTTCCTTTCTGGCCACATACACACCCAATTCTAAAACACACACACACATAGCACATTTACACTATCATTTTTTCTTGCTTTCTTGCTTCTGTTGGATTTTTAACACTTTTGCCTGATGAAGATGTCAGTGGAGCTTTGAAAGCTTGCATGATATATTTTGTGCATTTTGGTTGGTACTATACAGGTATCACTGCATAGTAGATTTTGGCTGTTACTGTACTTGTGTGTCCAATTTGTTAGCATAGAATGCTTTAATATGTGTGAACATTCTTGATAAGTGTAATCCTGAAAGATAGACGATGTGAAGAATCATAATGACAATACTAGAAGGTCCAAAAGGTTGGAATTAACAAATAGAGTATGGGGAAGTCCTAATCTCAACTCTCTCAGCCTCAAGGAGAGATGATAGGTCAGGCAGCAAACTCTTCAGAATAACATCTTGCTAAGAAACCCCAGGATAGGTTTGTCTTATTATGGTCTCAAAGTGCTTTTCAGTTCTAAGTCTCTGGTGCCACAGCCATTCTGCAAACTACAATTTCCACATCCAGGCAGGGTTGGCATAAGTCAGAAAGAAGGCACACAATAACAACACAAGAAATAGGAGGAGGAAAGAAAAGAAGGAGGGGGGAAGAAGAGGGGGCTGGCTTGGTGGCTAGAGAATTGGAGGAGCCAGAATGGCCATGCAAATCCAGTGGGAGACCTTGGGCAAGTTACACTCTCTCAGCCTCTTAGGAGAAAGTAAAGGCAATCCTCCCCTCCTTTGAAGAAACTATGCCAAGGGAACTCTGCAGGGCTGCCCTAAGTCAGAAAGGAGTTCAGGGCTCACAATTACAACAGAAGAGGAGGAAGAGGGGAAGAAGAGGAGGAGGAAAGAAAAGAAGAAGGGGGAAGAAGAGTATGAGGAAGAGGAAGAAGAGGAGGCTGCCTTAGATGGAGGAGAACGACTGGTGTGGGGCTTTTTCTCCCTCTTCCTTCCCCTTTTCTCCTCTCCCCCAGAACTTAGCCATAGCCATCCGCAGAGCAGAGAGAAGCCCCAAAGGACAGACTGGCGTGGCCAGAAGCCAGTTAAAGAGGTTGGGCAGGGGAAGAGGAGCAGGTGTGCACACTTCTCTTTTCCTCCCACCCTCCAGTCCCTTTAATTGGCTCCCCATCCCTCTCCCAGGTGGATGGATACCCATCCACCTGGGAAAAGGAGGGATGGATTCATCCCCTTCCAACCTCTTTCCTGGGTGGATGAGTGCCTGCCTTCAGGCACTGATCCACCCAGGAGAGGGGAGGAGATGGATCCATCCTTTCCAAGCCTCTTTCCCAGGTGGATCGATGCCTGGCAAAGGTAGTAATCCGACTGGGAAAGGGGCACGACTGGTGTGTGCACCCTTCCCAACTTTTCTCTCCTGGCTTTTTCCCCCCAAGGGGAAAAGCCCAGGAGGAAAGAGGAGTGCACATGCACCCTGCCTTGACCTCGTGAATAATCAAAATTGCAAGTGGCTAAGACGTGAATGTGGAGAGCCAAGTATACTACTTGCAGGAATAGGGTGTGAGTAGAATGTTTTTACTAGTAACCATGACTGTACACATTGTCACTATGTCTGTTTCAGCCCTTTGTTTCTCAAGCGTCTGTTGGACAATCTCCTTTTCATTTTCTGGCCAAACCCATTCTCATTTTACTTTTCCATCTAGTTCTAAATGTCCACTTCAGATCTTCTTCATCCCCCTTCCTCTCTAGCAGATTATGTAATCTGAATTGGGAAGGACCATGTTGCTTTAAATTTTGCCGTTTACATAGCATTGCTTGAACAGAGGCAAAGTAGGGTATACTTACCATATATACCCGACTATAAGTCGACCTCATGTATAAGTCAAGGATAGGTTTTGGGGCCAAAATTATGGATTTTGATATGACTCATGGATAAGGATAAAATTTAGTGGCATGTAACAAAGGATGTAAAGAATGATGTTTACTGTCTTCATACAGAAATGTCTTATTCAGATCCTTCTAAGCCCAATTCCTCTTAGCATTCCTATGAGGGGAAGCACCAAAGAGGTGCCACCATTGCCATTTTCCCATCCAAGCATTCAAAAAAGCCAGACGCAGCATCCTGGTGGAAAGAGTAGAGGGATTAGTGGGCTTTTTTGGGGTGCTCCCAGGATGAACTTACCTTTTGCCACTCTACTCAGAGAAGAAGAGTTAAAGTACACTACCTACATTGACTTGTGGACAAGTTGGCCCAGCTTTTGGGGGTCTCATTTTTGACAAAAATGTCTAGACTTATACAGGTACATGAGTATATACAGTATTCGTTATCACTGTTTATGAATACCCAGTTAATTGATGTTGTACAATGATTAACAATTTCTTATTTTTTATCTGTTCATCTCCCTTCTTTTTACATCCCCAATTGGCCAGTTTCTTCATTAAAAGTCACCATGTTCCCAGCAAGCAATTTTTATTCCATAAAGTAATAGAAAGCAGGAAGCAAAATAACTTTTGCAGTAGTGAAAACATACAGTAGTTATTTAAGCCTGCATCATGTTTTGTTCCTGTTTATACGTCAATTCCATTAACCGGTAATAATTTCCATGGTTTCCCCCCATCACTCATCTCCCCAACACAAGGAGTCTAATCATAGTTTCATATGGGAAAGAGTACATAATACCCCCAGTATCCACTGGGGTTTGGTTTCAAGACACACACCCCTCCCATGAATGCCAAAATCCATGGATGGTGAAGTTCCATTATATGCAGTGGTATAGTAAAATGATGTACCTTTTATAAAATAGTGAAGAAGTCAAAAGATTTCCTTTTTGGAATTTTGAATATATTTTCAAGCCATGGGTGGTTTAATCTGTGGATATAGAGAGCAGACGGTATAACAAAAGAGATGGTTGTATTGAACCATCACTTTCTGGTTTGATTTTGGATATACATTTAAAGGAGAGGGTTGTAGGATTTCATTTAAGTTTTGCCCAAAACACACTGCAGAAATAATCTAGGTTGAGACCACTTTAACTGCCCTGGCTCAGTGCTAGGGAATTGTGGGAATCATAGTTTTTTTGTGGCACCAGAGCTCTTGACAGAAAATGCTAAATGTCTCACAAAACTACAGTTCCCAGAATTCTCTAGCACTGAGCCAGGGCAGTTAAAACAGTCTCAAATTAGATTATCTCTGCAGTGTGTTTTTGACCTTTGGTGCTGGAGTTCAAGCTTTCTTAGGCATTTCATAGAATGGCAGAACTATAGAGATTCATGGTACCCCAAAAGTAATTTAGTCCAACCCCTTGCTGATCCAGAAAATTCTTGCAAAAGCATCCCTTTTGTATTGCCATCCAACCTCTGCTTAAAACCCTCCCATGAAGAAGAGTATGTTTGAACTGCACTTTTCAATGTTTTCTTCACCACTGGCTTTGCTGACTACACTTTATAATAAATAATAAATAATAAAAAATTTTATTTATATACCGCCCTTCCTAAGATCAGGGCGGTTTACATCATAATAAACACACAAATTACAATAAGAACAACAAAAATCAAATACACATCTAATATAATAAAACAGAATAAAACAGAATAAAAGCCCCCGTTAGTCAGTCCTCCTGCGGAATACGGAGGAGGGGAGGCCTACTAGGACTCTAATTGGGGGAATGCGGTCTTAAATAGAAAGGTTTTTAAATCCTTTCTAAATTGGGCCAGGGAGGTGGCTGAGCGGAGCTCTGTGGGCAGCATGTTCCAAAGGGCTGGGGCAGCGATAGAAAAAGACTTCCTCGTGGTAGAGGTAAGCCTAGCCCCTGGCACCCTAAGTAATTGCTGCCCAGATGTTCTGAGGGTGTGGGACGGAATGTACGGGGAGAGGCGGTCCTTCAGGTATCCTGGGCCCAAGCCATTTAGGGCTTTATAGGTCATCACCAACACCTTATATTGTGCCTGGAAGCGAATAGGCAGCCAATGCAGATCTTGGAGCACCGGTGTTATGTGGCTGGCCCTGGAAGTACCAGTGACCAGCCTGGCTGCCATATTCTGTACCATTTGTAGCTTTCGGGTTTGGTATAAGGGTTGCCCCATGTAGAGTGCATTGCAGAAGTCCAATCTCGAGGTTACCAGAGCATGTACGACAGTTTCAAGGTCCCTCTGGGCCAGGTATGGGAGTTTCAGTCCAACAACATCTAGGGAACTACACTTTGCCACCTATGCCCTAGGAATAATCTAAAAAGCCCAGTTGTGTTGCTCCTTATCAGTGCTAGTAGTTTTGTATCTCTGTCATAACTACATCTTTTGTAAAGCTAATGGGTCTTAACTGCCTATTTAAAACTAACCCATCAAGAAGCACTTTACATTCCAGTACAGGTCTCTCCCATCAATATACTGTTGCTGTGGAAAGCCATTTCCTTCCTAGCTACTGTAGGGACTGCAGTTAAACTCAGAGAAAGTAGGAAAGCCTGAAGTATGTGTTTCTGCTAATCAAAAGTCACTCTCACTCGGTGAGCCCTAGCCCCACTACACCAGTGCATTTGTACTTTATGAAACTTTGTCTTCCATGCACAGAATTAGGATGGCTTTGGCTATAATCTAATTTACTTTAACCAGAATAGGCAGTGTATGTATAGCTTTTGTGTAATACATTCACATACCCCATATTGTTGTGAATAAAAAGTTTTTATTGTACCTGAGATTATACATTTGGAATCTGGGGGGAAACGACAACGTCTCTGCTTAAATAGAAACATGGATGGATATTTGATAAAACAATAATCATTGCTTTGCCACTGAACAAAAGACATTGCATAATATAAAGTAGCATTGACAGCTGATTAGTAAACAATATCTGGCCAGTTCTTGTCCCTTTAATAACAGTTTGATTTCCAGCAATTGGCCAAAAAAGTTTTTAATAGTGTGAGGATAAACATTATTGCCAAGTGACATAATCAAGCTGCTATTAAAAGCAGGGGGTGGGTTGAAAAAAAGAAGCTGGCAAGCCACATTCACAGCATCCCTTTTTACATGTAGATCTGCATAACACATAACTCATATCTATGCAGAAACAAAGCATTCACCTATAACATAAACTGTCTTGGGACTTAGAATTGTAATTGTTATATTTTGATCAATATAAGTAGATTCTGACTTTCTTCATTCAACCACTAAGAGTGGTGCTCCATTGAACAGCAGGTCAGGGATCCAATAGAGATTATTCACATGTTGAATGAGATCCAGTGTGGGGCAGCTGCTTTTCAGATTCCACTCATCTGTGAAGTTTACTGGATAATCATGGGTAAGCCACTCTCTAACCTATAAGGTTATTGAGATGAAAAAAAAGTGTCACTTTGAACCCTTGGAGTGATGGGTATGTCACTATTGTTTGAAATAAGACATTGACTACTTGTCAAAGCTGGGCTGGGATGTTTCTTGAGACTTTAAGAAATAGGTTAACTTTAAAAGGTATCTTTCTCTTTTTAATGGATTCTAATCCATTAAAAGTGTTGTACATAGAATGTACAAAATACATAGATACCATTGTGAAGTGATATGCAAAGGAACTGCTTTCTCTGTTGCTTTCTTTTCCAATAGTTCCTGGTGGCTTGCTTTAGAAAATCAATGATTGCTTTTATTTTGTATTTCTATGTTTATAAAAGTACTGAGTTATGCAAAGGCTGAGAAGTTGGACTACTGCTGGGAAGATTATGAAGAAGCCAAGAGCACATGCTGTTTGTATTTCCTTTTTGTTTGGACTTGGGAGCATGGCCATGGTGCATTAATGATCTAAAATTACTGCCAAAGCTATACATAGAGATGCCATGCATCTATCATTGGTGTAAGAGGAAGGGACTCAAAAACAGAAAGGAGACAACAATGCTATGTATTATGTTGAAAGTAGACTTAGGAAAAGAATGTAAGAAATATCATACATTGCCTTCACATTAAACCTTTGAAATTTATACTGTGCTGTGAATTTAACACTGTGCTTGTTATGAAGCCTAGCTGACCTGAAGTATCTAGGTTAGACATAGCTATGATGGATCATACAGTTCTATCTAATCTCTATTTGTTTTTTTTTTTGGGGGGGGGAGTAATGAGCTGTTTTGTATAGTGTGTTTGTGCTGCAATCAGTAAATTGAACTGGTTGTTTTAGCTTATGATCTGTATTTCAATCAAGGTTTAGTGATGGAATACTATCAATTTTTTAAAAAAGAAAAAGAAAATAAAAATCAGTAGCAAGCTATGTGTGGGTACTATCTATGTACTTCCTTTCTATTGATATTTATTTAGAAATTCATTTGGACTACTGGATTGGGCATATATAAATATCACAGAAATATTCAAATACTGTATGTTTGCGAGATACCTTTTCTGATCATACACAATAGCCCTTAATTTTAAATAGCAGTCCATAAAGAATCTGTTGAAAAGGTAATTTACTATGCAGGAAACTTCAACTATTACTTGATTATTTCTGAAGTATTTGAAATTAAAGCATGAGGTCTGCATTTTGGTCAGCATGTATATGGTTTTCAGTGCAATAAGAGGAAGCTTTTCTGTTGCTAAAACCGTATGAAGTATTTATAACCTTATAAATATAGAAACAATATAGAAACATGTCCAGCAATTTTCCCATTACTGTGTGTCAGAAATATGGCAGAGTTGTTTGACCTCATTGCTTTTCTTATCCACTATCTATGAAACTAATAAAATTGGCACAACATGATTACATCCTTCCTCCACTCAGAAACATAATTTCATACTGATAACTAAACAAATTGGAGCTCTATTATTATCTTATCTAAAACTACAGGAAATACTGAATAAAGTCTCTTTCATCCCACCAGAGATAATTTTCTGTGCATAATATATCTTCAACAAGTTCCTGTATTAATACAAAATATAAAACAAAAGAGGAAATAAATTATCACTATCTCTTATTTAAGATAAAGAGATAGTATAGAACAAGGAAAAATAGAATGGAAAACAGGACAACATAAGAACAGTTTCAACATGGTAGCTTAAAAGTACTTTACAAGCAGCAAACAACATAGCTCATTCTGTTTATAACAGAAACTACTTCATACAATTAAAAGTGGTGTTATAAAATGGAATCTCAATGAATATAATCTCTTGAGGTATAGCCATGTTAGTTTATGCAACAAAATCAGCAAGGAGGTTTTTGGCATCTTAAAGACTAACACACTTATTATTACGAACTTTTGTGGACTACATGCATCTGATGCAACAGGTAATTGTCAATGAAAATGGTTATTCTTCTTGCTCTATATGAGGTTTAAAATAAAATTCCCTAATTATGACCAACCAACCTGCTCTGTTGGAAAACACAGAACATTAAAGTTAAAATGTATTTCTGATTTTTTTAAGTATATTTTTTTCTGGTAAGTCTGTCTTAAATGATATACAAGATTTAGCATCTTGTTTGTTTCCATTATAGTCAGTAAAGTTATAAATATCCTTTGATGTTTTTATAGTGTGATCCTAGGTATACTTACAGCCAAAGTTACAAAGTTTACTTGGAAGTCTCACCTGAGTTCAGGAACATTTGATTTCACTTAAAATTTTATAATATCACAACTCAGCCTGGAAATAAGCCCGCTGCATTTACTTCAGTGTAGGAAACCAGGGTTTGAATCCCAGCTCAGCCATGGAAATCCACTGGGTGGACTTGGGCAAGTCACACTCTCTCAGAGAAAGGAAAGGGCAAATCCCCTCTGAACAAATCTTGCCTTAGGGTAAGTCAGAAATGACTTGAGGGCACACAAACAAGAAGAATGTTTCAAATCAGGATATTTTATATATCTATGTAAATATAGATATACAACGTGTGTTCAGGTATTCAAGAATTCCTTGGTGAAATATTCAAAGAGTATTTTAAGGTGCTAGCTGCTTTTGTTAGCCTTTAAAGAGTCACCAAACTTTGGTATTAGAAGAAAGTAATTTCTGTTTAAAACAGAGAACTACATTGTACATAAAAATATGTGTTGATGAACAAACAGGATAAATTAATTATAACAAAGTTATTGAGTATTCAGGAAGCCTAACCTTCTATACAAGATTTCAAAAATTTCTGCAATACATAACATAATTGTGATCACAGTAAATGTGTACATAGCAATAAGGAAGATGGTCTTTTCAAAATGTTCTGGTACCATGCATCTGGTAATATTAAACTTTTTATCAAGGGCTCCTGCATCACATCTGTAGAGTGGGTTCACTTGGAAACCAAAGAGCTGACTCTGAAGCCAAAAAGCCACAACTTCAAGGATGATCCTTAACAGAACAGAGAGAATATAAAAAACGGTGTAGGCAGGTCTTTGAAGGATATCTTCCTGAGCGATGCTTTTACATGCAGCATAAAGATGGAAAATGGCTCCAGGTACCAGTACGGTCACTAGTTGTAAAGCCCAGAATACCTAAAGTGTAGCAGAAACTCGGCTGTCAGATCATTTATGACTGTACCATATTACCTGATACAGACATCCTTCTGAGTGCCTTGAAACTTTTCTTTTGTTCTTTGTAGATAATCTTAAATTCTAATTTAAACATAGCATTTATATGAAATATGATATTATAATTTATTCCAAAAGATGTTTTCATTATCAATTAACTTCATTTAAAATTTCCCTATCAACATTTTGAAAATTTGATAATACTGTAAAACCAAACTGACAGTTTTCAGACTTTCTGCCTTTGGGAAATCCTTTACACATGTTGTAGAAATTTCTGGATCTTGCTCTGGGGAATATATTAAATTCACTGAATGAGAATTAGCTTGGTTGCTGGGCCATGTGTGAATGGAGAGTGTGTAAAAGAATGTTTCTGGAAACACTGGTAATGGTAAATAAATTGTTCTTCAGTACTTACTTTATTACTATCATAGAAAAGTTTTCATGAAACAATCTTGTACGCAAGAAATACTACATACTATATGGATGCTGTTACAGGTATATTAGTAGCAGCTATAGCAATATTAACATCAACATGTTGTGCTAGTCGTGATATCAAAATCAGGCTGCAAAACCAGTATAGCCAAATTCTGAAGTGAATTGGTTGGTTTGGATCAGGTCTGGATTGGATGGGCTGGATCCAAAGCAGAAAGCACAGTCTGAAATGATTTGTACCATTCTGGAAATTTGGATATAAGTAGTAAGTAGAAAAAGCAGAAGGTTGTCTCCATCACAACTATGAAAAAAAAAACACCAACCCGGTTGGGATATGGAGGAGGGAAGAGTGGATTTGGTGTTTGCTTACTGACAACTCTCCTGTCTAATCTGGAGCAAGAATCTCATGAACACTCTCTAATCATAGTGTATATCAGAAGGATTTTGTGAGCTCACTGAAGTCATGCAGGTCTTCATTCATTTGCTAGATTTAGCCATTATTGAGAGATTGTAACATGAAAGAGTTGTGATAACAGTTGTTGTCTAAACAACATGGAAGGGATTCCACAACCGTAAAGAAGCAGATAAGGATACTTACAAGGTATACTTGAAGAATCATGCATTTTTTAAAATCTCTGCATATTTTTAAATGTTAGAATTAACATTTACAAGATTATTAGTAATGTATCTATTTTGGGCGGGGGGGGGGTCTGGATGGCTTCTATCAATATTGAATGGATGGGAATTCATTGTTTAAGAATTGGCAGGCTACCACATCTATTTAAACAGAAGTCTTCATATTTTGCTTATTTATTGGATATAGACAAATTGCCTAGAGGGTCAGTAAACTACTCTACAGGATTGCAAATACCATATCCCCAAATATAGGCCACCCCTGGCTGGAGTGCAACAACATTTACAGGGCCACATAAATTGAGCATGGAGTGAAGTGCATTCAGTTTACAGTATAGCGGGTTTCTAATCACTGCTTTACAGGGAACTAATTGCCTTCTCTCCAGTTCTCTTTTTTTGTACTGTCTATATTTTACATTATACTTATATGATTAATAATTACTTGTCGGGCTCTCAGATCAGTACTTCTACTTTTGATATTCTCAAGAGAATTCTTAAACATGAAATGAGGGAAATAATAAAGCTAAATGTGCATCTGTCCAATTATTCTTAATTCTCATATTATTTTTTTTTACAGACATGCAAAAATTTCTTGCAGTCAAGCATAATTATTCACAGAAATGATGTCTACAAAGTCTAGATCTGCATCAGGACATTGAAATCACATGTTACAATGTCCATACACATTCACATATTGGTGCGTACTCTCAGACTGAACCCAGAGAATATTCACCAATGGTTGCTCTTCATCCTGGAGACAATTGATGAATGGGGTGACTTGGGGTTCTGTCCTGGGCCTGATGTTGATTAACATTTTTATAAATGACTTAGAATATGGAATAGAAGGCAGGCTTATCCAATTTGTAGATGACACCAAATTAGGTGGAGTACCTAATGCCCTGGAGGACAGGATCACCATTCAAAATTACCTTGACAGATTGAAGTACTAGGCCAAAACTAACAAAACGTATTTCACCAAGGATAAATGTACTACATTTAATCAGGAAAAATGAAATGCAGAAGTTTAGGAGGGTGACACCCAATATGTGTGAAAAGGATTTACTGCTCTTGGTAGACCACAAACTAAACATGAGTCAATAGTGTGATGCAACAGCCAAAAAAACCCAATGCAATTCTGGGCTGCCTTAAAAGGAATATTGGCGCGTTATAGACCGTCGGATTGCGGCGGTCTGCCGCCGCCGCCTGCACCATTCAGGAGCCGCAGCCTTTAAACGGCACGGCTCCCGGACGCTGCCGAGAAGGAGCGCGGACATTGCGCTCCTTCTGAGGCCCCGGAAGAGGCGCTGCAAAGCGCAAGGGGCGCATTTGCGGCATCATTTCCGGGGCGACACGTGCGGACGCAACGCATCCAGCACATAAAGATGGCGGCACCCATGTGTATAGGGCGCCACCATCTTTACGCCCTGGTCACGTTCTAGGGGTGAGGCCGGTGTGGACGCTAGGTCCTCGGCCAACCCCTAGCACGTGACGGGGGCATATTAAAGGCTCGTCTATAACGCGCCATAGTGTCCTGATTGAGGGAAATTATTGCCACTCATTCTACTTTGGTCAGACCTCATCTGGAATACTGTGTCCAGTTCTGGGCAGAGGGTATGTACAAGATGGAACGTGTCCAGAGAAGGGTAACCAGGTTGACCAAAGGTCTGGAAACCAAGCCTTATGAGGAATGACTTAGGGAACTGTGTACGTTTAACTTGGAAAAGAGAAGGCTGAGAGGGTAACATGATAGCTATCTTTAAATATATGAAGGGATGTCATGTAGAAGATTAAGCAAACTTGTTTTCTGTTACTCCAGAAATTAGAACACAAGCCAATGGATTCAAATTGCAGTAAACAGGATTCCACCCAAACATTAGGGAGAGCTCTTTAAAAGTAAGAGTTGTTCAACAGTGGAATAAATTGTCTTGGAAGGTGGTGGACTCTCCATTTTTTAAATGTCTTTAAACAGAAGTTGGACGAGCACCTTTCTTGCATGGCAGAGGGTTAGATTACATGGCCCTTGTGGTTTCTTCCAGCTATAAGATTCTATGATTCTATGACCACAGCCAGTGGTAAACCATATCCTTTGCATGCAGAGAGTCCTAGATCTGATACTTGCTTTCTCAATCTAGGAGCTGGGGGAGCAGGAACTGATCTGAAATCCTAGAGAATAATGGCCAATCAGAATAGACAATACTGAGGTAGGTAGACAAGTGACCAAATCTGACATTGAGGAGCATCCCATATTCAGACCAGTAACGATAATGACTTACTTGGAGTACTGTACCAAGAATATTGTGACATTTCTATGAAGTAATTATATGTAATGTCAGGATCCTTTAAAGTGTAACAGACTTTACTTAATACTTATGAAATGTCTTGTTGAGATTATTGTTGGAGATTTGAGGGCATTTTCTATTTTTATGTAATTTTTGTAAAAAAGATAAAACTATAATAATAATAATAATAATATTTATTTGTATCCTGCTCTTTTCCTCAGAAGTGAGACTCAGAGCAGCTTAACAATATTAAAAGAACAATACAATTAAAAGAAAAACTACGAAAAAGTAAAGTGCTATGTTTTAATTTGTCAAGTAATGGCTAATGCAGATGTGTGACATTTTAAATATACAGTTCCAAGCTGATGTCATGCTTCTTTGCAACATTAAGGAAACATGTCTCTCTACCTCTGTCTGATCAATCACTGACATTTGTTAGGTATCTACTCCTGTATGACCCACTGTTAGGAGCTGTACATTACCTGGACAAACAGAAGAACGCACTCTCTATTTTGGCCTCCAATTGTGGTATGCCTTCTCCTTAAAAGTGTCTGGCACCAGTACTGATCTCATTTTGGCACCAAGTTAAAATTTGGTTATTCATTCAAGTTTTTGGGCCTAGTGATCATGGCTTGTTTCTTCCTCACTGGCTGGTGGATTTCTATCCACGGTTGTTTTATAAGTGTCCAGTTTATAATTTATAAATTGTTTTATTGACTCTACCCTACTCTGAGATCTGTAGATACAGGGCAGGATATAAAAAATTTGATAAATTACCATATATGCTTGATTATAAGCCATGTATAAATTGAGGGCAGGTCTTGGAGCCAAAATTGTGGATTATGATAGGACCTGTGGTTAAGTCAGGGGTAAAACCTAGGGGCATGTAACAAAGGATCTAAAGAATGAACTGGAGAAAAATAATGCCAAAGAACTTACAATGTTCCAGCAGGCATAATTCTTTGTGCTCACACTAAAGACTGCTTGGATGAGAGAGTACAAAGGAGCATCAGTGATTCTAAGACAGTTAGACTCTTGCTTTTCACCAGGGGATGGTTTCTTTTTTATGAGTTAAAGTACGGTATTTGCATTAACCCATTAATAAGTTGACTCAGGTTTCTGGGGTCAATTTTTTGGCTAAAATTTCTAGACTTATACATGAGTATAGTAATAAATGCATAATAGTAATGAATAGTTCATAGTGCCCATGTAGAAGCCCTAAAACAAAATACCTTCAGGATGCAATACATATATTGTACAAGTGCACTCAAATATAGTAATAGAACAGCAAAATCAAACTTTCAGGTCAGGTACACCTCAGCAAGTGTACGATGAATATATTCAGTAATTTCTCACTTTGCCAGGAATTGGCTTTTTGATAGGCAGGTATAGTTTTGCATGCCCCATCCACCCCATGGAAACTGGTAGGAAACAAAAGCTGCTTCAGTGCTTACAAATATCCTGAGATTTTTGGAAAGCTCTGTGTAGGAGAGGAGGAAATTATGTGCTACATCCTAAGCTAAAAACACTGCCAGTTTTCAAAATTTTAAAAGAGTTATACTTTTGGGGAAATCAAATGTTTTACTCTAGCGTGGTTTGCCTGTGCTGAAAACTCCTAATTTTGTTTTAAATCTTGCTTTCTGCTAGCATCATATAAAATAAACTTTGTATAGCATTGCCCCACCTGTTAGTACCCTTCATAATCAGTACATCACAGTTCTGTGTCAGCATACTAATTTATCCTTTACAGTGTGTACAGCAGATCTATTTTTTAAAATTGTCAGTTGAGCATTGGTATCAGCAAATAAATTAGTCATAAAAGAGAAAAATGTTTACCTGTGGGGTTATAGGCCTGAACTGATTGTAACAGAATAGATTAACTTCTCTCTTGTCTGGCTCACAGCTGAAGTGTAAGGCTTCGTTTCCATAAACTGCAAAACCCAAAACACCAAGGAAAAACATTCGGACAGAGCCAAAGAAAAGTGTGTGGAATTGTCCAATCACTGTAGGAGGCCTAAGCTGTAAAGAATGATATGAACAGGAAAGAACTCAGAAAACAAAATGAATAAAAGCATATTTCATCAAGGATCATCTTCACTCCTCATCATTCCTTCACCATATTGCTTAGTACAGATGTGAAAACATATTCTACACCTGTCTCTAAAGTGATCATATGAAAACTCTGTTGGGTGATGGATAACCAAATAAATGATTGAAGTCTCATGGTAATCTGAGGCCAAATGTAGATTTCAAAGGTCATTTTCTATATTATGTCCAAGACCTGAACTGTACTCCCCTATTTATGTTAATCGATTTCCCACTTCCAATTGCACTTAGACACCATTTGGAAGGCCTTTGGGATCCAGATCAGTGCATTACGAATCATGCTATAAGAATCTCTTGTCCCAATAATCATTCCAATACTAAGTCAAACATGTTCTAATTATAGTAAGAACTGTAAAAACTAAACAGTCCAGACAGACAAGCCAAACAAATTGATAAGTGTTTCAAATATGGTTTCAAACTTTATTTTAGGCTCCTAATGCAACAAATACACATTATAATGAAGTATTGTTTGATGTTAAAGTAATGTTTGACAGCTTACATGTGTCATTTGTAGCTTAGTATAGATTTATTAAAAAGTAGAAGCTAGTAGTAGAATACAAATTTCCTTTTAGGGACTATTCCATTCTGTATATTGGGGTAAGGGGGGAATTGAGTCTCAGTATTTACTCCATGGCTTGTAACAAACTGTCCTTTTGAACCCTCATTATCCCCCAATAATGAGAACATATTTTTTTCTAGAGCACTTCTAATCTCATTCATACTTACACATCCTTCATAGAAGTTCTTGATGTAATTTAAAGACATGTCTTGTAAGATGTTCTCCTAGCGCAATTGTGGAAATAATTCCTACGCCTCATTGCCAATTTGCTGTCATTGGGCTCATTCTGATGCTATTACTCTCTCCTGACCTTTGCTATGGAAAACTCTTGTCACTGCACAATTTTGCTGTTTTATCTCTGGGGCCCCAATTAACTTTACTCTTTCAGGGAGGGAGGGAGCAGGGGGAAGCCCAAACAAAAGCTGTGTACATGTGGCCTGCCCAATAATCCCCCATGAACACAGTCAGCAAAAACAATCTCAACCCAACCTCATAAACGCAGCCAGCAACACAATGGTGAACGTGCAACCGGCAACCGTAGTCACCTTGTTATGTTGTAAACACACAGCACTTCTGCCTTTGCTGCGAGGGCTGGTCTAGATGGCAGCTTTGCCCAGGGTTAATTTTGCAAAATAGCATCCAACTAGTTTGGCTGTACTATGAGAAACTAGCATACAAGAAATTGCTTGGAACATTGCTACTTGTATTGTTCCTCATAGGGACCCCCTCTACTCATGTGGGGGGGGGGGAGTCTACAATATTCCTGTATAGATGGAGAATGATGGATGTACTGACATAAATTTATTTGCTCCAGAATATCCTCAAAAACTCCACACACCTGTTTTCAGGATGTACACATCAGTCTCGTATATATTTTATTAAATAAACCTAGAAAATGTCTCCCCCAGCTTTTAACAATATTGTGACATTACCATTCTGTAAAATCATTGCAGTTATATTGTACAATAATTTTTAAACAACATGGGGAGGGCAGACATTTGAGAGGTTTGCTGTGTTCATTGGCTTAATTTTTCATCTTCCGCATGCTTGCTGTCCAACTAAAATCACAACCTGATATATCTGTGTATTTCTACCCCCATTTCTAGGCATGTTAATTCGTTTGAAAAATAAATATATCTGTAGCCCCATTCTTTATGTATCCTGCCTTTTGGTGGCAACCCCTTTCTTATTTCTCCTCCTCTCATTCTATTGTCATCTTGCCCACTTAGGGTTGCCAGAGTGAAAATAGGAGATGGCTCCTGCATTGCTTGTCACCCAACCAGGTGACAATCATTATATTTTTAATATCCTGCTTTTTTGCTAAAGTTGGAACTCAAACTATTATACAATTTAAAATAATACAATTAAAAACAAGCAAGAATATAAAATACAATCAAAAACAAGCAACATCTGCTCAAATTTCCTTTTCCATACAACCATTAAAGAAACAGAAACCATAAAAGGTACCCTTTTTAGTCTGAGAACCCTATACCCACCCACTCCCTTCCTTCTTTTGACTTATTTGTTGTCATTGTGTGCCTCCAAGTTGTTTCCGACTTCTGGTGAGCCCTAAGAGCCAGTCTAGCATAGTGGCTTGTGTGTTGGACTATGAGTCTGGAGACCAGGATTCAGTTCCCAGCTTGGACATGAAAACCCACTGGGTGACTCTCAACCTCAGCAGAAGGCAATGGCAAAACTCCTCTGAACAAATCTTGCCAGGAAAACCCCATGATAAGTTTGCCTTAGAGTCACCATAGGTCTGAAAGACTTGAGGGCACACAACAACAACAACAACCACTGTAGAAATAATGCAGTTTGTCATCACTTTAAGTGCTGTAGCTCCAAAACAAATTCCCTGTTTGTATATAGAAGTTCAGGAGGTAGATAAGCAGCGTAGTGCTTACTCTCAGAAGGCAATGGCAAACCTCCTCTGAACAAATCTTGCCAAGAAAACCCCATAATAGGGTCGTCATTAAGTTGGAAACAACTTGAAGGCACACAACACACCACACACACACACACACACACACACACACACACAAGGCAACCTTATCACGGTTTCCTGGGGCTGAGAGTGTGTAACTTGCCCAAGGTCACTCAGTGGGTGAGGGGGGGAGAAATGGGTTTCTATGGTTGAGCAGGGAATTGAACTCTGGTCTCCAGAGTCATAGTCCAACGTTCAAACCACTAACTCACACTGGCTCTCTGCAAAGTAAATTTAGGTCTATCACAGGCAGGGTGACCAGAGGTCCTCCTTTTCCAGAACATGCCCTCCATTTCAACCTTCTGTCCAGGAAGAATTCCAAAAGGGCCTCTATTCTGTGCATGACTAAAGAAGCATAAATTTACATTTATAGGAATGTTTTTTAAGGCTTTTGTCACATCCAACATTTTTCTTCCCTATCCTACATTTTAATGTGCCTTGTCCTCCTTTGCACTTAGGATAGCTGATAATGGGGTTTTCTCAGCAAGATTTGTTCAGACATGGGGTTGCCTTTCCCATTCTCTGAGGCTGAGAGAGTGTGACTTACCAAAGTGGGCTTCCATGGCTGAATGGGCGTTCGAACCCTGGTCTCCAGAGTCTTATTCCAGCTACTACATTATAATGTCTCTCAAAGTGTCATCCTAAATCAGAAATGACACAACAACAACAATGCTTCTGAAACATCTTTATTTACTTCTGCCTTGTTTGTCCAATTCAATAGAGCGCTGGCATGATCTACATTGCCACTGACAGCCACTAGGAAACCATAATGGTTGCAACTTTCACACATCCACATAAAACTGGGAGACAAAATAGGCTGCAAAGAGAGGATAAACTTCGCCATTTCATAGATATCAAAGATATAGCCACGTTAGTCTTTGGAATCAGTATGTAGCGAGATCTTGTAGCAACTTTGAGACTCACTGAAAGAAAGTAATTGGCAGCATGAGCTTTTCATAGACTTCAGCCTACTTCCTCAGATGCATTAACGCATTAATGCAGAAATGCATCTGAGGAAGTAGACTGAAGTCTACGAACAGCTCAGGCTGCCAATTTCTTTCTTTCAGTCAGTCTCACTCTCAGAGGTGCTACAAGACCTCTCTCCTTTCTTTCAGTCTCAAAGGTACTACAAGATCTCTCCCATTTCTTTTCGTCTCAAAAGTGCTACAAGACCTCTCTCCTTTCAGTCAGTCTCAAAGGTGCCAGGAGACCTCTCTACACGCCTACATAGCTACAGACATGTTTCACTGCTTGATTTCCAGAGCTAGAGCCCAGCAGCACTCATCCCACTCCACCAGGCTGGCTTGAGCCTCCTTTTAAAGCCCAGACTCTGCTAAGGCTCGGGCCCCTAGTTTTCCCTGGCCTCCTTGGCTGCTGCTGCTGCTTCCAAGGGAGGAGGGAGAAGGCGAGGCCATACGCACCAGCCGCAGTCCTGGCGTGGCGTTGCTGGGGTTCCCCATCCTGAGCTGCCACCATCCTCCAAGGCAAGGGCCCTCCGAAATGCCGGGCCGGAGAGCTTCCCCGGGCGGCTATTCCCCCGCCCAGTGGGCATTATCCCTCGCACAAAGAAGCCAGCGAGGGAGGGAGGCAGGGAGAGACACAGAGAGAGACAAGGGAAACATCCCGGGACAGCCAGCCCACCAGCCATCACAGAGCCTGGAATGGGGGACCTTCCAGAAAT
>NC_056522.1:90558827-90646280 GCF_019175285.1 Sceloporus undulatus
ATCATCATCATCATCATCATCATCATCATCATCATCATCATCATCATCATCATCATCATCATCATCCATCTAGGGGTAGCCGTGTTGGCCATAGAGCAAATCCTATCACATCCAATCAATGGTACCTTTACTGGGCCAACCAAAATGCACAATTACATGTTGCAAGCTTTCAAAGTCCCACCGGCTTCTTCATCTAATATTGTAATGTTATTCTAATATTGGCACTGATTTGCATGCTTTACCGCTACACCTCCTAAAATTTTCCTGATGTGAAATGTGAAGCCTTCTTGAGAAATTCAGTGTTCCCTACCTACATTGGAGCCTCAGGCTTCACAAAGGAAGGAGGCGTGCTGGATCCCAAGAGCACATCTTCCTTGAATTGCAAATGGACACTAAATTTCTTTGACTTTCAAAATGTCCCTGTGACTGCATGCCGCCCCAAAAAAGAGGGGGTGCTAGCCTACAGAGAAACACCAAAATGCAGACCTATGATTTACATCTTCAATGTTTATTTCCTGTTTCCCTGATGAAGGAGCCAGTGTGAATTCAAAAGCTTGCAACATGTAATTGTATATTTTGGTTGGCCCAATAAATGTATCATTATTTGGATGTGGTGGTGGTGGTGGTGATGATGACGACTGATTATGATGGAGAACATGACCCAGTAAAATACTCAATATAAATATCAGTTCATTTGATATGGTTTATTTACAGAGGTATATACACACACACTCTGTGCACCCATGTGTGTGTGTGGGGGGGGGGGGGGGGTAAAAAAACTTTTTTATTGTAAGTGAAGAAACATGTACACAGGACACCAAAACAGCAAAACCAAAAGCTTCACGATTTTGGATTACAGTTAAAAGATGTGGGTCTTCTTGAGTTCTGTGTCATTTGAAATGAGTATTTAAAAACTATATTACATATTTTGTTGTTGTTGTTCTGCTTTGGGACAAATCAAGCATTGGGTTTTGTGTCCTTTTCATGTAACCTCTACAAAATTATAAGATCTGTGTAAATATGTTATGTTGTTGTTGCTGTTGTTGTGCACCTTCAAGTCATTCCTGATTTATGGTAACCCTAAGGAGAACATATTGTGGGGTTTTCTTGGTAAGTTTCTTGAGTGAGGATTTGCCATTGCCACCCTCTGAGGCTGAGAGAGTGTGACTTATCCAAAGTCATCCAGTGGGTTTACATGGCCGAGCTGGGATTTGAATCCTGGTCTCCAGAGTCCTTGTCCAATACTCAAACCACCATGCCACCGTGGCTATCTATATTACATATACTGTATTGTATTATATGTGTGTGTTTGTGTTGTATGCCTTCAAGTCATTTCTGACTTATGGCGATCCTGAGGCTAAACTATCATGGGGTTTTCTTGGCAAGATTTGTTCAGAAGAGCTTTGTCCTTGCCTTCTCCTGAGGCCGAGAGAGTGTGACTTGCCCAAGGTCACCCAGTGCATTTTATGGCTGAGTAGGAACTGAACCCTGGTGTCCAGAGTCATAGCTCAACACTCAAACCATTATGACTCAGCCATATTTTTCTGCTGAACTTACCCTTGTTTAAATGCCTTGCTGGCCTGTAATATAGAACTCTGAGTAAGGCAAATGCTTAAAATTGTACCTTCCTAGCAACAAACCCTGGCTTGACTGAATCTGTATTTAAATTATTCCTTGCATTTGTCAATTGTGCTGAAATAAAGAGGGGAACCCTTTCTATATTTGCATTGTGTTCTCAAGCAACCCATTGCCTAACACATTTGCTGTCCTTTTTTCATGAGAAATAAAGGTGCCCCGAACTCTGGGGTCAAGTCTTGTCTAGTACTCTTAGGAAAAAAATAACTTAGGAAGGAGCCATCCTCTCCCCCTATTTGCTGCAAGGACAGGCTGCCAGGTAGACACATTTCTGGAAGGGGAACAGCAAGTGTGGTGTTACTCAATGGACTTGTTAGTCCTGGTCAAAATAGAGGACATTTTGAAACTTTCTGGACAGAAAGCTGAAATGTAGTACATGTCCTGGAAAAGGAGGACATCTGGTCACCCTATGAGTGAGTGGGAAACATGGGCTACCAAAGCATTCAGAAGTGCTGCTGGCTCAGAAGATCTCCATGCATAAAACTCTACTTTCCTTCTAGAAATGGGGCATATTGAACCCATGGCATTTTGGCACAAATTGACCCTCACACTGCCCCTTTGAATCTTGGTGCATGGACACAGTATTTTGACACCTGAGCAAGAAAGTTCTATTCCTATTCCTTGTTCCCATTTAGGGCAGCACCCCCATACATTAATAGCAAAGTAAATAAAGAAATAATCAAAATAGTAAAAGAGTTCCCATACCTTAGATCAAACATGAATCAGAACGGAGATGGCAGCCAAGAAACCAAAAGAAGACAAAGAATAGGGAGGGCAGCTATGAAAGAACTAGAAAAGATCCTAAGAGGTAAAGATGTACAACAAATAAGCACTAAAATTAGAATCATCCAAACCACTGTATTCCCCATCACCATGTAGGGATGTGAGAGAAGGACAGTGAAGAAAGCAAACAAGAGGAAAATTAATTCATCTGAGATGTGGTGCTGGAGAAGAGTCTTGAGGATATTGTGAATGGCCAAAAAGACAAACAATTGGATTCCTGAACAGATGAAGCCTGAATTCTCCCTAGAAGCCAAGATGACCAAATTGAGGCTGTCATATTTTGGCCACTTTGTAAGAAAGCTTGACTCACTAGAAAAGACAATAATGCTAGGGCAGGTGGAGGGCAGAAGGAACTGAGGAATGTCACATGATCAATGGATCATGGATGGATGGACTCAGTCAGAGAAGACATGGGCAGAAGTTTGCAGGACCTGAGCAGAACATTAGAGGACAGAAGGGCTTGGAGATGTCTTATCCACAGGGTCACTATGAATCAGGGTCAACTCAAGGACAGTTAACAACAAAATAAGTAATAATTTAGTGTCCTTCCATGTCAACCATAGAAGGAAGTTTTGCGTGAATTTGCTGTCCTTTCACAAGAACAAAAGTCTGTCCTTTCACATGAAGGACATCCTCAATTTGGGTAATCCTAGAACAGGTCCTATTAGTGAAGCAGAAAGACTCTCTTATGCCTTCATGTATCAAGTTTTAGGGGCCCACCCTTAGGGAACCAAAATTTGGCTCAGTTTAAATTCTTTTATTCTACTACCGTCTCTTGGGGCTACACCCAGTCACTAATAGTAACAACCATATAGGGAGGAAAAGAGTGAAACCATTTTAAAAGCTATTTTCAACATTCTGATCATCAGAATAACAATGACATCAAGAGATAGTAGTAGAGGGTATTCAATGAAGCCAGGATGAACATTTGTCTTATAATATCCTAAATGATAATTAAGAAATCATGGATAGTATCTATTACAGTGGGACCTTGGTATCTACTGGAGTTTGGTTCAAGGACCGCCCTATAGATACCAAAATCTGTGCATGTTCAAGTTCCTTGAAATACAGCAGCATAGTAAAATAGTGTCCCTTATTTAAAATGGTAAAATCAAGGTTTGCTTTTTGAATTTCTATTTTTTTTAAAAAATATATTTTCAAACCATGGATGGTAGAATCCATGGATAAAGAAACTGTGTTTAGAGGGCTGACTATAAATGATATGTGCATGGGACTTGGATTTCTGTAACATGGAGAGTTTCTGTATCTTTTCTGATGAAATGAGTTTGCTGAATATTGGAAAGAAAAGAAAGGAAGAGAATCACTGTAGCGGCTAAAGACTCAGATGTTGTCTTGTGCTGAAATGCCATTTCTATCCTCATCTATATATGCAGGCTTATTCTGAGCACTTGGGCAAGTTGCTTCCACCTCAGTTCTGCATCAGTAAAATAGAAATCATGATGATTAAAATTAAGAATAGGTTTAATGTTCTTAAAGGGAGTGGTATTACCAAAGGTGCTGTGGAGGAGCTGGAGGGTGATGTGATGCAACGTGATGTGATGTGATGTGTATGTGTGTGTAAAATTTGGCAGTTGGCTAATATTTGCAACAGTTGCTGATTTTTTTCTTAAAGTATAAACAATTAATTCTGGTAGAAGGAAAGGAGACACACACCATTCAAAGTTTGGTAAGGACATGCACAAGGACTAACACTCCACCCTATGTTAGACTATAGTTTTTCTGAGCAATGTTACTTGTCATGGACAAAACAGAAAACTCAGCCAGCCAGTGTTTCAGGCAAACATCATTCCCTTGTTCACTTTTTCAAGCAAACAACAACCTTGGTTACATTGTAAAAGAGAGAGAGAAAGAGTAAGAAACATAAATGAGCTTGAGGCAATATGGAAGTGAAGTAAAAGAGAGTCGCCCAGCTGCTGACAAGATAATAGCCAAGACTGAGGTTCCAGCAGATATATTCCAGTGGAACTCGCTACTGTTCAAGATTTCTTGCTTCAGATTACTGCCTTTGTAACCAGACTTCTAAAATGGTAATCTTGCACCAGGGTGGTAGATCTGTAATTTGTTTTCCTTCGCCAAACTGGAGTGTTCATGCAAGTTCTTTTGCACACAGATACATTCTTGCTCCCCCTGCCCTCTACACACATGTCCTTGATTTCAGCAGCGCAGTTGAACACAGAAAAGGAAGGTTTTCTCTCATTGTTGTTACACTATTTAGAATTGGAAGCATTTGCTGTGATCAGCCACTAGATCCTAGTCTATATTCTCTCTACCCCTTTTCTGAAGCCCTTCCACTCCAGTGTAATTCAGGAGTTTTGTCCCAGAAGTACTGAGAGGTACATACATGTTAGTGGCAGTAGTAGTTAGTGGTGGGGGGAAAAATGCACAGATGTGTTCTCTGGTGTGATATGATCCCTTGATCATTTTGACTTATGCTTAATCCACAGTCTGCTACCGTTCTCTTTTCACCTCAACACAACACCTGCTTTGCCTCTCAGAACTCAGTATCTTTCATCCACAGGGGTCTTTTGCCCTTATATATGTATGGGACTTGGATTATTTGGTGGGTTATTTGACTAGAGTAGTTGTCACCCCCTAACATATTGCTGCATCTGAGCTCAAATCCATGCTGACCACATCTCAAATATGTAAGTACATTTGAGTCACTGTTTTAGAACACTAGGATGTGATCATCATAAAGATAAATCACAAAAATAAATATGTTTTCATGGGTCAGTTGGCTCACTCATTAGAATCTGCTGGGTTATTTGACTAAAGTAGTTGTCACCTCTGCCACAACTTTATAATATACCTCTTTTCTACCTCCCCACCACACTGATAGGGCTTCTATGCCTCTCATGGCTTCACAACAGGCATAAATTCAACAGGTGAATCTCCCCCATTACTGGCATTTTCATGTTGGTATTTTCAGTGTTACTTCACCAAGAAAACTGCATACTGTAGTTAGGAGAAGGGGAATTGTTGGATTAAAGCTTCAGTTCCCATGCTGAATGTCCTTACACAAGTTATTTCCTGCCTTTGACTTAAATGGAGGTGAACTAATTCATAGGAATCTTATGGATGAAAGTTGCACGAAAAATACAAAACCCTTCCCTATAGAGAAAAGTTCCACACAATATTTGGCAATCTCTGTGCTGTTGCAAATCCTCTCACTCTCCTTTGCTGCGAACAGGAACCTAAGCCGAATGAATGAAGCTTGATGCCAAATTAATGTTTCTTCCTCAGTCTGCCAAAGTGATTTTCCACTGCAGCCTGGACAGAAAGAGTGAGAACATTAGCAATTAAATCTCGGGTCATTCTTTTAGTGACTTCGTTTTCTTCACTTCTCATCCATCCAAGCTTCCAGCTTGTCATTTTGACCTAACCCTCAGGGCTCTCTCTCTCTCTCTCTCTCTCTCTGTGTGTGTGTGGTACTGGGATATGCAATTCCCCATAAACCATAAACCTATCTGCAAATAACGCCTTCTAAAGCAGTGGCACCTATGGATCTATCACTGTTTAAGATTTCACCATGAACACCATTTCAGGCACATCCAACTAGAAGCCATTTCTATGTGCCTGGGCAGTTTATCAAAGGCTGCATCCACACAGCAGAAATAAACCGGTTTGACCCCACTTTAACTGCCATGGCTCCATGCTATGGGATTCCAGGAAAAGCAAAGCTCTGGTGCCACAACAAACTACAGTTCCTAGAACCCTACAGCATGGGAACATGGTAGTCAAAGTGGGGTCAAACCGGATTATCTCTGTTGTGTGGATGCAGCCAAAGACTTTCTCTTCCTTGTCCTACCAGAGTGGAAGAGGGATAGAATAAGGCAAACCCAAAGTGAGTTGTAGACTTCAATGATTTTTCAATACATATGGGCATTTGATGATGAGACCATGCTTGTTATATTGTTTATAACCATCAATAATATGGAAAGACATTATTAAGGCAGTGCCATTTTTTAAATGCTAAGGCATATCTAAGTGTACTTGCATCCTTGTCCGAGGGTATACCTTTAAAAAGCATGTCACAAATGTATTGGGAGGGAAAAGAGAGAACGTGTGTATCCCGTTTGAAGCATACACACACACACACCTCCAAGAGAATAAAATCTGTGACTCACAAACTTCCATGAAAAACGTTCAGGATCCTGTTCAAGAGCAGCTTACATCCTTCTCTTATTGACATTTACTGGAAAGCAAGTCCAAATAATTTCAATGGGATTTAATTTCTAGGCAAGACTGCAATCCTATACCTTCTTACCTTTAAGTTACACTGGACTCGACTGGGCTTAGTTCTGAGTAAAAGTGAAGAGAGCTCTATTAGAGACCAGGGTTCAATTCCCAGCTCGAGCATAAAAACCCACCAGGGGTAACCTTGGGCAAGTCACACTCTCTCAGCCTCAGAGGATGGCCATGACAACCCCCCTCTGAAGAAACCTGCCAAGAAAAACCTGTGATCGCGTCTCCGTTAGTCAGAAAATGACTTGGAGGCACACAACAACAACAACAACAACAACCAATGCAGTTACAGCAAAAATCGCAATTTCTTCTGCTTTGTCGCTAAAGAAAAGTCGGGATGCTGTCTTTCTTTCAGCACTGAGGGGCGGACAGTTCCCCTTCCTCCTCCGCCTGGCTGTCTGAAGATAACCCGAAAAGGAATACAGTACAATAAAGCAGGGCCACATCCACCTTTGGGAGCCGCCTTTCACCCGGTGCGCTTGAGATTTCTAGCTGAGGAGTTTAAAAAGAATTTCTTTTAGAGCCTCTGAGCCTACTCCTGCCATACTCAGCAGGGAGGGTCTCTCAAGAAGCAGGAAGAACAGGATCATTCATTCATTCATTTTTAAATTTGGAGTATTGATATCCAGCTCTTCGAGCCAGTGGGGCCTAGTGGTTTGAGTATTGGACTCTGACAGCTAGACACACATTCATAAGGACACACAGATATCATGCGTCGTCTCCTTTGGCACATCTGAACATGACAGTCTTCAAAGGTGACACATGGCTATATTTCCTTCCCTTTTGATACACAGAGAAAAGCCAGCATGGCTTAGTGCTCGGAGTGTTGGACTACGACTCTAAAGACCAGGGTTCCAGTCCCAGCTCGGCCACGAAGCCCACTGGGTGACCTTGGGCAGGTCACACTCTCTCAGCCTCAGGGGAAGGCAGTGGCAACCCTCCTCTGAACAAATCTTACCACGGAAACCCCATGATAGGGTCGCCGTTAAATCGGAAAGGACTTGAAGGCACACACCGCTCCCACCACTTCAGCCACAGAGGCTCCGAGGCTGCGTCCAGATTGGAGAAATAACCCGTTTTGGCAACGCTTTAATTCTTTGTCTTGCTCAAGGCTATGGAAATCTGGGAGTTGGAGTTTGTTCTGGGGCCACAACATATTCCAACTCCCAGAATTCCCTAGCCTTGAGCCAGACAAAGAGTTAAAGCGCTGCCAAACTGGGTTCTTTCTCCAGTGTGGACGAGCCCATGTCAGCCTTCAGTCCCGGAGGAACACAAGCAAGACTAAGAGGTATGGGTCAACATTCCCTTTCCTCGGCTGGACGGTCCTCCCTCGCGGGGCGCCCGCTCCTCCTTTGGGGCTGCCCCGTCTGCCCGGCCCCCCCCTCCTCCTCCTCCTCCTCCTCCCCTCCTTCGCCCGCTCCGTCGGAAGGAGGCGGGGGCTGCCTCTTTAATCCTCCCAGTCCCTCCCAGTCCCAGTCTCAGCCCAAATGCTGGCAGGAGGGGGAAGCTGCCTGCTCGACGCCGGGCGGCACACCTTGCCTTAACTAACACAGACCCTTCGAGGCAGGTTGGCGCAGAGCCTTCAGCCTCGGGAGGCCAGGGTTCGAATCCTGGGGCGAGCCACGCTCTCTCAGCCTCAAACCATCTCGGGAGGAGAAAGTCGGGAAATGCCTTGAAGGCGCAAGGAGGAGGAGGAGGAGGAGGACGAGGAGGAGGGGCGCGATGGCCAGCTGGGCCAACCTGAGCTGGGAGGAGGGGAACGGCAGCGCTTGGGGGGGAGCCCCTTCGGGGGCCTCTGCCCTTCCTTTCCCTGCTGCCGGGGGCCGCGCCTCCTCCTCCTCGCTGGAGGTGCTGCGCTGGGCGGTGCCCTCGGTCTACCTGGGCATCCTGGGGCTGGGGCTGGTGGGCAATGCCACGCTGCTGCGGGTGCTGGTGGGGCAGAGGGCCTCCCGGAGGAGCGCGCCCAACCTCTTCATCTCCAGCCTGGCGGTCGGGGACCTGCTGCTGCTGCTGACCTGCGTCCCCGTCGAGGCCTCCCGCTTCTTCCTCCAGGGCTGGCTCTTCGGGCGCCTCGGCTGCAAGCTCCTGCCCGCCGTCCAGCTCACCTCCGTCGGCGTCTCCGTCTTCACCCTCACCGCCCTCAGCGCCGACAGGTAAACGGGGGCTAGCCTCCCAAGAATCCCAGAGGGCCCTGGTCCAGCCCAGCCCCCTTCTGCCATGCAGGAACTCTCCGTCAAAGCAGCCCCTCCACAGGGGCCGTCCAGCCGGGGTTGGGGGGGCTGTGGTTGTTGTGAACTGCCCTCCAGGCCACCCAGACCAGCAGTTCGCAACCCATGAGTCCCGATTAGTGTTGTGACAAAACAATTTTTGAACTAGATGCGAATTTTTTTAAAAAAATATTGTTTTCAAAACTCCTTTCAAAAGGTTGTTTTTTCCTCTCCCTGTAGGTTTGTTTTGTTTTGTTTTTGCAGATTTCTCAAAATGAAAATAAAAGACCAGGGAGGCCAAGACTTGCACTCACCACCTGACCATATGAATGGTGGCTTTGCTTATGCACGATACTCAAATCCTGGCCATCAAATTAAAAACCCAAATTCTTACTTGTTGATCAAGAAGTGCTCATAATGTCTTCTCTTTAAAAAGCTTTCAAAATCTTTGAATGACAGATATTTCTTCTGTTTATTGAATTTTGACACATATTCTTTACATCACTAGTCCTCCACCCCTTTGGGGGGTCAAATGACCCTTTCACACAGGTCACCTAAGACCATCAGAAAACACATGTTTTATGGGGCTACAAAGTCGAAATGAACATAGTTTTATGGTTGAGGGTCACCATGACATGAGGAACTGTATTAAAAGAACTGCATGAGGAAGGTTCTAGATACATGGCAACCCTATGGATGAGACATCTCCAAGACCCCCTATCCTCCACTCCTCTGCTCAGATCCAGCAAACGGATACCCATGACTTCCTTACAGAGTCCATCCATCTGGCATGTGGCTTTCCTCTCTTCCTGCTTCCCTCCTCCTTTCCCAGCATTATATGAGTCCTTCCATCTTTCAGATGTGTCTGAAGTAGTCTAAAAGTCATGTCATCTTGGCTTCCAGGGAGATTTCTGGCTTGCTCTGTATCCTAGGATCCATTTGTCCTTTTGGCCCTCCACAGGATCCTCAGCCCTCTTTTCCAGCACCACATCTCCAATGCATTGATTTTCTTCCTATCTTGTTTCCTTAATTGTCCAGCTCTCACAACAACAACAACATAAAATTAATAATAAGAAGAAGTGGGGTTCTGAGCAGGCTAGATGGCCATCACAGGAGTTTACCACACAAAGGAGATTGGGAGTTTATCCCATGAATACCCCAGAAAAATTGCATAATTACATGAAATGGTTTCACACAACATTAAAGTGATCACCAAGAAGTATTAACATGCATCTTTTTTACTTTCAGGATTTCAGTGACAATGCATTTTGATATCACTTTATTTGTACAATTGCGTGTGATAATCTTTTGTGCAATTATTCACCATTTGTGTTTATCTGAGGGATGCTTTACATGCACTTCAATCTCTCTTGAATGCGAAATTAGCCAACAGTATTATTTCTTTTATGCAGTGTCTAGGCACTCCTCACAGGCAGCATACAAGTTAGGAGACTCACAAGGATCTTAATCTTACAGTGGCAATTGATAGAATTATACTAGAGTTGGAAAAGATCCCCAAGGGCCATCCAGTCCAGCCCCCTTCTGCCATGCAGGAACTCACATCAAAGCAAGCCTGACAGATGGCTATCCAGCCTCTGTTTGAAGACCTCCAAAGAGGGAGACTCCAAAAAAGACGAGTCCACCACTGTCAAACAGCCCTTACTCTCAGGAAGTCTCTCCTAATGTTGAGGTGGAATCTCTTTTCCTGGAGCTTGCATCCATTGCTCCGGGTCCTAGTCTCTGGAGCAGCAGAAAACAAGCTGGCTCCATCCTCAGTATGACATCCCTTCAAATATTTAAACAGGGCTATCGTATCACTTCTTAACTATCTCTTCTCCAGGTTAAATGAATCAAATCTTTGAAGGGAGGACAAAACCAGAGAGCAAGGCTGTATCAGCACTGTAGAAATAACCCCTTGGCACCTCCTTGAACAGCCATGGCTCCATGCTGTGGAATTCTGGGGATTGTAATTTGTTGTGGCACCAGAGCTTTCTAACAGAGAAGGCTAACTATCTCATATAACTACAGTCCCATGATTTCTATAGCATTGAGCCATGGCAGCCCATGCGTTTTCCAAACTGCATTAATTCTGCAGTGCAGATGCAGCCCATAGTCTCCACTCCACTTTAAGAGCTATGCTATTAGGTGATATTTATCATTCCAACCAGCATAATATTTGGTTTCTTAATTAGAGATAGAAAACATTTAGGACAGATGTGAAGACATGGTCTACACTTTTCTCCAAACTGATCATATGAAAACTCCTAGAATTCCATAGCATGGAGGCATGGCAGTTCAAGGGATGTCAAACTGGATTATTTCTGCACTGTGGATGTAAAGACTTAGGATCCTACAAAACACCCCCCAGGAAAACTACCATCGACTCTTGTAAACCACACCAAAGGTTCTTATAACTCCTAGTCCATCCCTCTGGGTCCTTACCTCTGAAGGTTCATGCCTTTGCACTTCCTCATTTAAGAGTTTTTCTTTGTTTTTAAGAAATTTTCTTTGTTTTTAAGACTAGGGTTTGGTTCCAGGACTTGCCTCCTGATACCAAAATCCATGTAAGTTCAAGTCTGACCAAATGCAATGGCACAGTAAAATGGTGTCCCTTAAATAAAATGGCAAAATCAAGCTTTGCTAATTGATACATTCACACACACACACACACTCAAGTCATGGCTGTTTGAATCCATGGCTAAAGAATCCATCGATAAGGAGGGCCAACTGTATAAGATGTCATGGTCATGCCTCACCTATAGGATCCCCCCGGCTTACCTGACACCCTCGAGCTGACTCTGTGACACTGTTTTCTCTGTGTACATTTTGCTTGTTGCATGTAATGTAATGTAATGTTGTTGTTGTTGTTGTTGTTGTTGTTGTTGTTGTGTGCCTTCAAGTCCTTTCTGACTTATGGCCAACCCTAAGGTAAACCTATAATGGGCTTTTCTTGGCAAGATTTATTCAGAGTTGGTTTTCAATGGCCTTGCTCTGAGGCTGAGAGAGAGTGTGACTTGCCCAAGGACACCCAGTTGCATGGCTGAGCTGGAAATCGAACCCTGGTCACTCCAGAGTCATTGTTCAACATACAAACCAATACACTATGCTGACTCACAAGAGCAATATACAGGCAAGACAATCAAGGAAAAAATAGGCACACAGGTGCAGGCACCTCATGTCAGACAATGTGGCTATTTTCTTTTTGTGACAATTGTGGAAGTCAGTCCTAGACTGGCAAATCTAACAAGTCATTTAAAACTCATTTACTTTTACTCTGGTGATCCACCCAAAGGAGCTGAATTTAAGCTTGCTGTGTGTCCCTAAAACTCAACACTGAAGTCTCTTAAGAGAGAGAAAGTGCATGTTAATTGCTTGGGCTAAAGCCACTCATCTGATGTGGAACCTAAGCACACTGGAGCATGCACAGTGCATCTGTTCATTAACCTCGAGTAGAAACTGGTTTTCTGTGGGAATATGCTTAGTTCTAGCAATCCTTGTTCTTAAGATCTTACCTGGTAGCATCTGCTTTTACACACAACAAGTAGCCCTTCACACATAAAAAGGCACATAATTAATATTTGCAAACTACTTGCCAAAGGAAGAGCACAACAACCAGTTCATAGATGTTTTTATTTAAGCAGATGTTTGATATATAATCATATAGGGTTTTTTTTTAATGGAGTAGGTGTTTTAGTCATGCTTTTAACTTTTATATATTTCTATATAATTTTATACTGCTTTCAGATGATTTAACTGTTTTATATTTTATTGTAAATTTTTTAAAAAATGCTTTTGTCTGTGAGCTGCCTTGGGTCCCTTCTGGGAGAAAGGTGGCATACAAATACAGTCATCCCTCCATATTTGTGGCTTTGATATTTGCGAATTTGATTATTCACGGATTACATTAATATGTTCTCTCTAGGACTGTCTAGGTCCTCCAGTGCAACTCTGTGGTCAACTTTAACTAAAAGTTGCACTGAAAGACCATTTGTAGCTACTCCAGTGCCATTCTATGGTCAGTGTATGTTGGACATTGACCACAGAGTTGCACTGGAGGACCTAGAGATTCCTAGAGAGGTGTCCTCTCAGGTAAAAACAGTGTTTTTGTTATTTGTGGTTTTTCCATATTCATGGGGGTCTTGTTCCCCTAACCCTAGCGAATATGGAAGGACAACGGTAAAATCATATAATTAAATTAATATTAAATTTGGAGCGTATCCCATTAGTAAATAAGCTGTCTTATCTCTTCTGGCTTGAATTCAGGATCTCGGATGCTCCTGGATGTTATGATACCTAAATCACCACCTATCTAGCTGGGAAGTCACTGCTCAGATGGATCCTGGATCAAATCCTCGCTCAGGTAGCATTTTTTTGAAGTTGGGGAGCTTCTGACTTCAAAAATTGGCCAGCTGAGCGAGGCTTTGACGCAAGATGCATTTGGGCAGCAGCATCCCAGCTAGATAGGCAGTGATTTAGGTATGATAACATCCAGGGGCACCCCGGATTGTGGTTATTAGTCTTGATAGCTGAATGGAACTCCCATATTCAGAAGCAGTAGACCTTGGGATATCAGATCTAGGGAGCAAACAGAAATTTAATATTGGCTTCATGTTTTCTTGAGGCAAAAGTCTGAATTGTGCCCTCTTTCCCCCATTTCATGTTTAAAAGGGGGAAAGTGAAACAGATCCTGATGAACAACTGACTTTGAAAGAAAGGTCAGAGTTGGGGGAGAATGGCAAAGGTTCAGCAATAGCAGAACAAGAATTTTACTACCCATGATCCATAAACAGTGCTGACACTCCTTATGTTGTCAAAGCTGGGACATCTGTAAATGAGGTAGCAAAAAAGGTGCAGCATATATTTGGTGACTGCATAGGCACTTTTTTTCTGCTGTTCTAATGCCCAGACATGGGGGGCAGGGGAGACTTAATTTTGGGACTACAACTCTCAGAATCCCCTAGCAACTCCAGTAGTCCCCAAAAGTCTCTTGGTTTTCTTCTTGTCGTCCTTCACTTTAGAAAAGGCACATACCATGTTCTGGCTATACTGTAAAATGTCACTGTGCATTTTCTTGTGGGCTGGCACTATTTATAAAATGAGAATTTTCTTGCCTCTTTCCTTCCCTTGTTCTATTATACATTAAAGGTTATATGGAATGGACTGTTCTGAAGGAGGATGACCCTGCCTGGAGTATATCTGTTTCTCGGAGAGAAAGAAGGGGAAGTGTGCGGCATGAACAGTTTGTCATGCAGGACGTCCACTAGTCCTTCAAACCTTCAGCAGAGACAGTAGTAAGCCTGGGTCTAGGACAAGCCCCATGGCAAGAAAGATGCTGGAATAAGCCATAGAAGGACACTCTGCTATCAGGCAGAACAGGGCATATATCTCAGGCTGCATCTACACTGCAGTGTGACATCACTTTAACTGCTGTGGCTCAATATTATGGAATTCTGTGAATTCTGTACTTTTGTGAGATATTTAGCCTTCTCTGTCAGAGATCTTTGGTGACACCACAAACTACAGATCCCAGGATACTATAGGATGGAGCCATGGCAGTAAAAGCAATGCCAAACGGCACTAATCCTGCAGTGTATACACAGCTTCAGAGGCTGATGTTGGAAGCTGGTAGCAAGGTGTTGGACGAGATGTCTGGCTTGGCTTGCCCTCCACCCCTAAGCCACATGCCTACCTTCAGGTGTGAGGGAGGATATTCTTCCATTGGCACTGATGAAGAAAGATTCAGCTGCCCCATCTTAAGTTATCAGCTTCTTTACATGGAATAGAAAAAGTGGCGTCAGGTGTCCATAACATGGGTGGAACAACGGTATGGGATTTAGAGTCCAAGGCACTGAACCTACTTTGAGGATAGTGCTCAGTATCTTGGATTGCTTCTTTAAAGATTAAAACAAGATGTTGGTTTATCTCGATACTGACATGAAAGCCATCAGAAGCCACTGGTGGGAAGGTGTTATCTTGTTGCCTCTGGCAGCAAAATATTTTGGGCCAGGCATTATCTTAATGTTCCCTGGTCTGTGGGCCTCTTGATGTTTCAGTCTAGCAGGCAAATGCTGAACTAAGAATATTGAATGTAACCAGTTGTCATGCCCTAACTGTAGGCATAGCTTTAAGAACAGCAATAACAATATAGGCACCTGTACAAACATATGGTGTCAGAGTTGAAGGCTGCATTTAAGTACAGCAGGTACAGTGTATACATACATACAGACATAGTTACATCTACTCAGGAGAGAGTCCCTTTGATTTCAATGGAATTTACTCCCAGTTATATGTGGCCAGTTATGAAGGGCATCCCTTTTTGTACTGTATCATGTATGAATGGAAAATGCACATGAATTGTTAGGTTTTTTTTAAAGTCCCTTCCAGTTCTATCCTTTTCATACAATGTAAAGGTGTGATATACAGTGCAGTCTCATTACATGTATCTGGCAGTACTTAAAGTGGTGTCAAACTGCATTATTTCTAGAGTGTAGATGCACCCATAGTCAGGCCATTCCTCCACTGCCACTATGCTTCACTGCTTTAAAAGCACTGCTTATATTGTCTTTCAAATAGCGTAACTCCCTAGTCCCTGCACTATAGCTTCTGAAACTTTGCACCTTGCTGTTCTTAGTACCTCTCTCAAATGGCTTCTGCAAAAACACAAGGGGGAAGAAAGGGAAAGCAATCAGTTCTCCACAGATTTTAGGTCGTCACTTCCCCAGAAACCACTGCACCTATGCTACTGAAATTCTGCATGTTTGTTTCTTAAAAGCAACTCTGTGCCATTTGTTATTTGGAGAACAAAAGTACACAAGGAATCTAGAAGAGTAAGTCACTTTTTATTTTTGTAGTTCACTATATACTGTGAAGATGTAAATTTCTGAATTTTTTCGTATGAAAATTAGCAGGCTCGATTCCCTGAGAATCATTAACTATCCCTGCAAAATTCTTCCAGTGGGCAGCTACTGTTCATCTTAGACCATACAAGTCTCTATTCACTGTTTTTCTGGCAGGAGATTCATGAACTGCCCCTGGTTTGGCAGCAAAAATCCCCCCCCCATGTGCCTATAAATTCCATTCAATTAGGACAAAAAGAGAAAAAGTTATAATCACTCTTAGATTTCCAAGGATAGTCAGTGGGAGGTTGTTACCTGAGGTGGGGTAGCAATATAAGCCTCTCCCCCAGGTCAAGATGCACAGTAGTTACAGCCAGTGAAATTAGTGTGTCACATCAAACCCCACAACCACCTCCTCTCATCCTTGGTAGTACAAATACAATGACAACAAAGTAAATAACTAACAATTTCCTGCCCTTTCATAACATTTTTTGCCAAAACTTGCTGCCTGTGGCAGCTGTCTCTCATTGTATAATGACTGCCAGGGCTGGCTTTGCTACAGGATCCAAATGGAAAAGATCAGTGCACTCCTATGTGTGGTTTCTGAATAACAGAAATGTTCCCCAAAAGGTATAGGATACAGGAAATGGCTGAGACTAATTAATTAGTAAACAAGGAACTGAACAAAATTAATGAGCAAAGGGAAAAAAATCACTTGTAGGATAATTAGGTATGTAATTAAAATGAAAGCTCACAAGAACTAAAATGGTATTTTGCAATTTATTCTGTTTATGACATGTGAATGTCACTTGTTAAATTAAAAGGGCATAGTTTCAAACAGAAACCTAATACCTAATGTATCTAAATATTTTTTCACCATATCATATGAATGTTTTGTAATGTTTTATATATGTTATGAGATGAGTTGAAGCTGCACATGCACACACATACACACTCATGCTCTTAGGAGGTGTTACAAATTTAAAATATTATAGTTTTTGTGGGTTTTTCGGGCTATGTGGCCATGTTCTAGCAGGGTATCTTCCTGATGTTTCGCCAGCATCTGTGGCTGGCATCCTCAGAGAAAACGTCAGGAAGAGACTCTTGGGATGTTGACTTGGGATGAAATGTTTCCTTTTGTTTTCCAGTCATCATCTTCTCCTTCTCCTTCTGCTCCTTCTCCTTCTTTTGTAATTTTGCAATCCTTGTACTTGCCCTAAGCCTCCTGAGTCCTGATACTACTTTCTTTGCTGCAGCGATGGCATCAGTTTAGCTACAAAATAATCCACAGTATCAGGGCATTTTCACACTAGGAATTAGAAGGCACTGTGTAGCAATTCTGTCTTTTTCTCCTTAATAGTTCCTTTCTGGTAAAAGAGAGGACAGAAGTAGCAGTGGAAAAAATAAATGATGTTGTATGAAGCCCCTGTAAAATTCAGTGAATATGGCAAAGAGATAATATGAAACCAGGTATTGTTTTGAACCAGCCTCTCTGAGTTTTCTATTAAGGTTTCTTATGTGCTGCATCTGAATTTTGTACACATTTCCTAAACATCAGATCTCTCTCTCTCTCTCTCTCTCTCTCTCTGAATTAATATTTGTTATTGCTGCAGCAGAGATGCATTATGAGGACTGCGAGGTTCCCTTCCCTTATCCTGTCTGAGCAGGCTCAGACCTCTTGAGACCACCTTTTTATCTAACAAACTTGCCACCTCCACCACCCCATGATTTGGCTTCTTCCTTTTTTAGAGTCCTGGTGGCACAGTGGTTAAATGCCTGTAATGCAGCCACTTACTCACAAACCATAAGGTTGCAAATTCAATATCAGCCAGGGGCTCAAGCTCAACTCAGGCTTGCATCCTTTTGAGGTCGCTAAAAAGAGTGCCTAGTTTGTTGGGGGCAATCAGCTTACACATTTTAAACCACTTAGGGGGTGCTTAAGTGCACTGATAAGCAGTATAGAAATGTACTTGCTGTTGTTATTGCTATTGCAATGCAGTGGGACATTGCTGGGGATTCCACTGGCACTTTGCCTCTGTTCCCAGTTTTGGTGAAGAATCAAGTCTTACTGAGCTAAGGCATATGAAAGAGGCAGTGACAGAGTACTTTTAAAGAAAACGTTTATTCTAAGTAAGAGATACTATAACAAAAGGATATCTCTTACCTGAAGAACTGTCTTATTCTTCAGAGACAGATAGAAAGTATAAATAACAGAGAAGGTAGTTTCAGCCAAATTAAGAAAAGAATCAAAATATCCTAACATGATTTGCTAGTACATCCTCCAAATCTTACAGATCAGATAGGATTTGTAGTCCTTGATGTACATAGGCTAGCTGGGAGCTGGGGCTCCATTGTCCAGATTCCAGTTCTCCATGGTCCATTTTGGGAGATCCCTGAGAAACCCCATCTTGTGGTGCTTTTCATAACCTCTGCTCAGAATTGTCTCAAAATTTTGTGCTTCTGCCAAACTGTCCATCTCATTGGGCAATTGCTGTCTTGTCACCACTGTCAAGCTGAGCCTCATTAAAATCTAATTGTATCTCCTCTCACATTTAACCCTTTGTCATCTGGGGAGAAACCTCTGATAAATGGAAAGACTCCCATTTATCAGAAGCATGTTTTGGAGAAGCCAGTTCTGGAACTGTGGTGCATAACACTGGATGGAGGAAATAATTTTGCTCGGCCTAAAGAAGAGGAGACCTAGGATATTATCAGATGAAGCCATGGCTGAGTTGTAGCTGATCTGTCCAGCCATCAGTAACTATTGCACAACTTTTAATTCACAGGTTTTCCTTTTCAATTGCTGCCAATATTGCTGCTGCATCACCAGAATGGTGTGTGATAATGTCTGGGCTTCCAGGCTTTCTTATTTATGCTGCAGTCACAGAGTGCAAATTTGGCATGTCTTATGTTAGTACCTTGACATTATTTACCATCCAGTGTAAACTTCATGGGAACTGAGTGGCCTTTTATGATGAATCATTTAGTATAAGGTTATAATCAACCTGTCCCTTTGCTGGGCTCTGCTGCAAGTCCAGTTATGCATGCAGACTACTATTCAACCAGACATATGCTTGATAATCCATCTCACAGCAGACATATAGTTAGTAGAAACCTAACAACATGAGGTCGGGCTGGGAAGCCTATACAGATTTCATAATAGCTCCTTCAGTATTGTCAGTTTGGTCCACAGGGACCTCCATTCTCATTAACCATATCAGTTTGATCCTGAATGTTCCAGCTGTAGTGACCCTCATTCCTTTTGGGATGCCTGGGTTGGATTACTAACAAAGAAATGCCCAGTGAGCTAACAACAGGGACCAGCACTTAAGGTGCAACAGGCAAGGATCTTGACATCCATTGCCTAAAGGTGCCAGGTCCAGTTTGGCTAGACATGTTGGTTCCGTGGTGCGGATATATCAGAATATTTGAGATGTTTTTAAGTCTAGTTTTAGTACTCATTTTCAGAATCCCTCCATCCATTTTTGTTTATGGTAATTTCAAATCAGTTAAGCATCAGGAATCCACACTTAAATAGCAGATTGACAAGAACATCCATGAGGGAAGAGTGGTAACTCTCTTTCTTGTTCTCCTGGTTCTCAGTTTGAGAATTTCTCCACTAGGTATTGGCTCAAGAAGACTCAGACCTATGGAAACCACCTGATTGTGGTTTGGTCAGTCAGGCCCAGCTGAGACTCACAATAGTATGTTTGCACCTGAAACACTGCCCAATAATGGAAAAATGGAACCTCTTCAAGCAGAACCTTGAATCTGAAAAACATTAGTGAAAAAACAGCTTCTGAATGACACTCATGCCTTTGCCATTGTAGATGTTTCTGATGCAGTTCTGATTCAGAAAGAATAAATGTGAAATCAAGCCATCAGACAATGTCTTAGCAGTAACCATGCAAAACTGATATCTGGTAAGAAAAAAATTATCTGCAGAGCAGAATAAGAGACCATCCTGAGAGCCCCTAATCTCCAAAATACTAATACAGGCCCTAATGCCCACTAAATGCCACCACTAATTCATGAGTGTGAAAAGCCCCCCCCCCCCAAATAAATCTATAAGGAAACCAGCAGGAAACAGAAAAATATCATAATGTGGGAAGATACTTGCCCAAAGACCACCCAAGCTCCTCCGTACAGCCAGAGAGAGAGAGGTTCATACCTATCAGCCACCATCCACCTTTCCCTGGACCATCCTTCCACCATTTTATAAATGCTAAAACCACCTGTGCTCTCTGAAAATTCCAGGGCCTTAACGTAAGAGGCTAGGGCTGACAATCTGCCTCTAATGGACTCTGCACTTTCCATGAGGAGAACACAGAACTGTAAAATGTGCACCACTGGTAAAAGCCAGCCACCTCAAAAGCCCTGCTGATGTCTGAAGTAGGTAAATCACCTTGCTGGCCTAAGATAACTCTTCTTGGTAACTGGAGCAAGAGGAAGACGAATGGCCCTCACCACCACATGGTTTACTTGCTTCATTGTTTGGGGAGCACAAGGGCCTCTGCTGCAAATTCTGGTTATTCAACTTGGTGGTAATGACCTTGGTAACTAAGACGGGATACAGACTGCCCCAAAAGGGCGGTCTGCCTGCGCCTTGTTTTTCTGCATGAGGAAGCTGCAGCGGACAAACTGCGTGGCTTCCTTGTGCAGCAAAAAGGACCTACAAAAAGCGGGTTCTTTTTGCAGCGCCATTGTGATGCCACAGTGCACCAATGGCACACTCGTGATGTCACAATGGTGTCGTGACGTGCAGACGCTAAACGTCCATTGCCTCAAAATGGCGGTACAGGGCACCACCATTTTGACACCCTCATGACGTGTGAGGGTCGAGGGGCATCTGGAAGCACCACCCCTCGCATGTGACGACGGCGCCCCATTGTGCCCGTCTGTATAGCGTCTAAGACAATCACCTTGGTTTGTTGAAAGGGAAAGCCCTAATGCTTCAAACAATTTGTGACTTTCAAATTGAATATAATGGCCTGGGGTGCATTCTACTATGGTCAGCCATTCTTCCTCACCATGTTTGAAAGGGTCAGGTCAATCTACAGTGTCTGGATAGGGCCCAAAGATAGGCCAATAGAGAAATTAAGAATGCATTGATGAAAAGTTTGGACCCTTTTTTAAAACCACATCCTCATCACTGCAATACAGTCCTTTGGACTGGATCAAAAAGGAGCAGAAATAATCCGGCTCCTGGTGGCAGACAGCTTGGGACCGTGGTGGTGCCCTGCTTCAGAAGTGGGCCATGCAGTCACCATGGTTCCGGCATGATCATGGGTGAAGCATCCAGAGGCTGCTCTTTGCCACTCGTCTGCTTTGCCCCTAAATTTGCTATCCATTAGGGCCAAAAAGGGAGCAACCCAGCTATTTGGGTTCTACTTGGGTCTCTGGTGTTTGCCCAGGGGAAGATGAGGATGAGGCCTAGTGGAGATCTACTTCCTCCATTGCTCCCTCACCAGGTTTCTCCCCATTATTGCTTATCACAGAGTTTAAATTAGTTTGATAAGTCATAGGTCAGTACAGTGGCCTTTATTTAACCCAAGTTCTTGTGTCTGTTTTCTTTATTTCCATTGTGGATGGCAATGGGTATGAGATTGGGAGATTTTTTTGTATGTAGATAGAGAGGATGTAATTTTCCTCCCTTGAAAAATGAAATAATAGGGACAGTTCTGTTTCTGCTGCATGTTACACCAGCAATGGATTTAATCTGTTAACCCTAGAAAATATGTTTGACATCAAACCTGTTTGCAATTATGGACTGAGCAGCATTTTGCAGTATCACACAGAGACTTTCTCTCACAGTTTCTCTTTAATCCGTGCATCCGCCTCTGGCTATTTTAGCATGTATGGAGGAAATAAGGAGCATAGTACCATGAAAGTAAAGGTATTGTGAGGATAAATGGTTAAGAAACCATCACCACATTGCCCTCTTCTTTCAGTCATTTGTGCTGGTGAAAAAAACTGATATGTGGATTTGACCTTCTTCACTTGTAATTGTGTCTCTGGGAGATAGAGATTGATCTTGCTTATCTGAGCATGCCTGCCTCAAGAGGAAGCTTCTTGCTTCATTTCTGTGCAATTGGAAATGCTTGTGAACACAGTCAACTATGTGAAATGGAGATATTGCGTTTCCACTATATTGCATACCTTCTCTATGGATTCTTTTCAGGAGCATAAAGAAAACTGCCTCATCTATGTAATAGGCCAATGGGAAGAATTAATTGTGGGCTGAGAACAGCTAAAGGGAGTGATTTACATCAGCTCTTGTGAAAGCCATATTATGAAGCCAGATTTTTATCTTCACGCACATTTTAATAAGGCTAGCTGCAGTATTTGGGCTTAATATTAGTGTGTTAAGTCTGACCCACACTGAGTTGCAGACCATGGCAAAAGAGAGAGAACAATGAAGAGAGCATCCATGAATGATTTTCTCCCCTCAAGGTGCAACCAGAGCCATTGGCTTTCATAGATCAGTGGTAACAGACATTTATAGCATTGTGAACACAATCTCCACTTTTATTTGCACAACATTTGAGTGAAAGATAGCAACAGGCTCAAACCAGGCTCATGGTTATGTGTTTACTTGAATCCAAGCTTCTGTAGTCATAATTAGTAGACATTGTTGATTTTCTGTTTCCTTATCTATGCTTGTTTTTTACACAGTGGTTAATACAGAAATAACCGTGGGTACGTTTAATAACCCTGCATGTATGAGCACAGTCTTGGATTCAAGCAGGCATTTCATTTTGATAGTATACATGCATGGCTCTTCTCTTCCACTGCCACAAATTGGAGCTTTTCTTTCATTGCAAATTGTTTGTTTGTGTGTGTGTGTGTGTGTGTGTTGGGGCTATTTCAGATTATAAACATGGAAGGCATAATGAGTAATATTTCTAGTCCAGCTCAGCACTGTGGGACTTTATTGTAGCCTTTTAAATGAAAATGATACTAATAATGACAAGAAAGCCTATAATTTAATGGTTCCTTTTCATAATCACTTTGCTAGCACTTTATTATAATTTTACTTGTACACTTTGTAATTTTACCCTTTTCTGTAAACCATCTGTGGAATTGTTTGTCATTGCATATAGCAATAATTAAACATTCAACACTGAAGTGATCCATCTCTTTTACTGACTATAGGAATGAATGTACATGTGATGCATAGGTATCTATCAGTCCCATTTAAATGAATTAAATCTAAGCATTGTTACTCAATGTAAGAACCAGTGAGTTGGTTAGATGTTCTTGAAAAATAATCATGCGATCATTGTTTTTAAAATGAAAAAGGATATGGAGTGGCCTAACTTTTAAAAAATCTTGAGACATATTAGTAACAGGGGTGTAGCAGTTTGTGGAAAGCAGTCTGAAATTTTGAGGATGATTCACTTTCTCTTTTTTTAATCAGGATTTTTCTGGGCAATTTCCTTAGAAATTGCACATATCAGGGGACTTCTGATGGGAAAGATGGTGCTTGGTCATTTGTAAGAGATGGACAGGAAGTTATATGGATTGGTATTAATAAAATCACAATTTCAAATACAATTGTGAATAGATTATGAACATTTTATAGCTAGTATGTATAAATTATTATTGAAAATGGAAATGGAAGATGAACAGGGAAAAGAATGCATGATAAAATGGGTTCAAAATATGGGTCATACTATAGATGGATCAATTGGAGAGAATGTGGATGAAAGCTTTAAAGTTCTATGATATTAAGGAAAAATTTTCCAACACAATGTACCAATGATATCTGACATCAGAAAGAGTCTCTAAGATGTATAAAGGCATCACTTACATACACTTGTAAGTGTTACAAAAGAGAAGGAACATTTTATCATATGTGGTGGATCTGTGATAGGGGCTGCTGCCACACTGCAGAAAGAAAGCAGTTTAACACCATTTTAATTTCTGTGGCTTAATACTGTGGAATTCTGGGATGTGTATTTTGGTGGGGCAAAATACAGGGTTCTCTGACAGGGAAAGCTAAATATCTCTCAAAACTACAGATCCCAGAATCCCATTATATTGTATCAGACAGTTAAAATTGTGTCAGACTGCATTAATTTTGCAGTGTAGATGCAAGCCAAGGTGAGAAAATATTGGCCCTAGACACACTGTATGATGGAAAACATTTTTAAAATTAAATTTCAGTTAAAACCAAAAAAAAAAAAATTCTCTTGGGCTTGATGGATGACCAGATGGAAAAGAAACATGGAAGAATAATTTTATATATGCTTACAGCTATTAGAATGTTTTATTTTCAGAAACAGAAAGACATGGCCATTCCATCTGAAGAAGATTGGTTGATAAAATTACATGATTTTGCTGAAATGGAAAAGTTGATGAACTTGATTAAAGGAATGTCATTGAATATTTTTTTTAAAAGGGGAAGGAACCGATAGTGGGTTTTTACAAGAAAGCATTGGAGAAAATATACATTTTTGGATTTGTAGAACAGTGGAATGGAATAAAACGTAGAAGTGTACCTTACATATTTATTTAGCGGAAGTACAATAACTTGATAATTACAGCTATTAGCTGGCAAGCTGGAAGTAATTTGTTTTCCCTTTTCTGTTGTCTTATGTTATTATATGTAGTTGGTTAGTGCAGTGTGTAGAAGTAGTTAGTCTTAGGTTTGTAGCTGCATTGTAGCATTATCTTATGTGCTGTTTTATTTTTTGAAAAATATGTATTAATAAAAATTATTTGAAAAATAAAATAAAATTTGCCTTTAGATTAGAAAGTGAACCTGCCATTTATTCAGCCTTCAGCCCCCCCCCCACTTCCCCTCCCCCTGGACATTTTCACAAAAACAAACCCTAAACCATGCCCTCTTTGTTTCCTCACCATGCCTTTCTTAATTACCAAATCGAACACAAAACTTTGGGTGGGATCAAGCTTTGATTCTGTTATCTTTGGAGGGAAGCCCATTTCATCTTAGGATGCAGCAGAAATAGTCAAAATTGCCCTGGTTTGACTAACGCTTTGAACTTTATCCAGAGTCTATTTTCGAAACCACGGTATATTTCCAATGAGGTTTTCAGCAACAAACAAGTTCATTAGCCCAGGCTCTTTTGCTCATTAAAGTTAGATTAATTTTGAAGTGCATTAATCTGGGACAGTCTCAAGAGCTGTATCCATTCTACACTCAACTGCACAGATGTCAGCAGTCTTGGATTTATGGCAGCTGAGCATCACTCCCTGAAGCATATGAGATATAGGTGTTGGTGTTTTTCTGTCTTTCACAGTGCTCTGCAAAGGGCTGTCTAGATTTAATAGGGGATTTAGATTTACTAAAGGGATTTCCTAATCTAATCAACATCCTTATTGGTTAACATGGTGTTTAATAGAAGGAGAAAATCTCTAGCTTCAAATTCCTGGATACCATTAATCACAGCTGTTTGTAAGAAGCTTCAAAACACTTGACCCTTGAAGACTAAAGACAAATAGTTTTCATTACACTTGCCAGTCTGGAGCTGAAAGTGTGTGTGTGACTGGCCCATGTCTCTGTAATGTGGAACAGAAATGGATGTCCTTAGGGACCAATTTAAGGATCAGCCAGAGTTATTCTTCATGCAGTGCATTTTCATGTAGGGTTACTAGGAGATGACTCCATTTCACAATCATAATGCAAGTCAAATGTCAGTAGAAGTACTGCTATTGATAATGGGAGAATACAGCTTTTGACATCTGTATTTAATTTTAAATGATTCACAGCACAATCCTATAGATGTATGCTTAGTAGGAAGTCTCACTGTCTTGTTTCTGAGTAAGTGAGTAGTATACATAAAATAAAAAATTTGTTGCAGCAAAAGCCTGTTTGAAATTTGTTGCCTGTGATGTGAAAGCCCTGCAGATATGGAGATATATATTGATATTCTTTTTACAGGCTTTTTGAACAGAAGTACTGTATATGAACTCATACCTGCTTCTTGTTAAGTTTTCTGTCTTCTTTTCTCTTCCTCTTACAGATTGTCTTCTTTGAAAAATAACATTCATCTCTCTCTATATATATACTTTTAGGTACAAGGCAATTGTCAATCCCATGGATATTCAAGCACCCAACACAATCCTGTGGACCTGCATTAAAGTGATTGCCATCTGGGTAATTTCCATTCTGCTAGCAGTTCCTGAAGCAGTATTCTCTGAAGTGGCATACATCAATGATGCAGACAATGTCAGTTTCACAGAATGCATTCGATATCCCTTGAAAGATGATTTGCACCCAAGGATCCATTCAGTGATGATACTTCTGGTATACCTCCTCATTCCACTCACTATCATTAGTATTTACTATTTCCATATTGCAAGGACTTTAATTAAGAGTGCACACAATCTTCCAGGAGAATACAGTGAACAAACTAAAAAACAGGTAAGTCACCCCATATATAATTGGAGAACTACTTTAAGAAAGTGAGAGTCTCTGACCACTCAAGTAACTTTAGGTAGGTCTGATGTCGTATCAAAATGTGAATATGATGCTTCCACTAAAATATTCCAACTAATACCCCCCCCCCCCCAATTTGATATCAGGAGGTTTTGTAACTCCACTCAGGCACCAGTATTAAACAGGGCTTTCAAAATAATTTTCTTTGTCACTGTAGTTTGATAAATAGTTCACATCATGTTTAATATGATGTCTGTGACCAAAAAAAAAAAAAAAAGTTCCAAGTTCACCTGACCCCACTTACAGATCTAGCCTTTTTAAGTGTGGAATTTTTAAGTGTCTAGCCTTTTTAAGTGTGGAATTATGGGACAAAATGTGTGTTCTCTCTCCTGCCTATTTGTTCTGTGAAAAAAAAAGCTCACTCCTGACTCTGAGTGTGTTTAGCCAGTGAGTCAACTAAGACTGAATGGCAATAGAGTCAAAGAATTAGATATTACCCATTGTCTCTCAATACCAGTTTCTGGTTCCTTCTGTCATTGTTACAACTCTGTGGGAAAGTCTAGCTCAGTATTACTTTAAAGTGCCACTTGGAGAGCCATCAACTGCCAATCATGTTCATACCCCACAGTAAGTACTGGCTGCAAAGATTTTACTTCAACCGGCTGCATACTTGCCAAAAAAAAACCCCTGCAGACTGCTTCAAAGCCTGGATTGTTGTAGAATATCCATGAATTCACCTGTTCCCTTCTCGACTTTCATACTGGCTCTGACATCAGGGCTCAATGGGGAGGGAGCATAGGCGAAGAGAGGAAAGGTAGTGATCATGCATATGTTCATGGAGATGTGGTAGCAAGAACTGAGAGCATGTGAACATTAGCAGGAGCCAACTGGCTGCTTTTAGTTTCTTTAAGGAGAAGCAATCAATGGCTAAGAGACAGCAAGAAAAACAATCCATTTAAGTATACTGAGTGCTGGTTAGCAGGCAGAAGAGAACTTGAAAAGCAAGTTGTTGGTCTCTCTCTCTGTCTCCTCTTCTTCCCGACTTGGCAATTGGCAATCAAAACTGATTTAATAAAACAGACCAAAACACATTGATTTGAGATTTGTCCAATGGCTGCTGCTGGCCCAATCTTTTCTCTCTCCCTGCTGGTCCTTGGTTGAGGTGCAAGACCAGGGAGTGATTATCCCACTGATTGCTTCAGCCTCAAAACCAACAACACAAGCAGGCAGCTCAGGACCTCAGACAGTGAAGGAGCAACCAATCTGGAAGAAGCTTGGAAAGGCTGTAACATTCAGATCCACAAAACAGTGATATTGTTTAATTTGGCCAACCAAAAATGCACGAAACATATCATGCAAGCTTATTTTATTTTATCTATTTCCAGGATTTATATCTCACTTTCTCCCATAGTGGGATTTAAAGCAGGTTACAATATATTTTAAAAAGACAGAGCTAAAACATTGATTGCAAAAGTTAAAAAATAATTAAATGCTACTAACATTAAAACATAGATTAAAAACTGCACAGTTAAAAACAGTAAAAATCATTAAACATTAAAACATCACACCACATTACTCAAATAAAAACAACTCACCAAATGCCTGCCTAAATAAAACTGTCTTCAGCTGCTGGTGGAAAGAGCAGGGAGGGGGCCAACCTGACCTCCTGTGGAAGGGAGTTCCACAGTCTGAGAGTATCCATGGAGAAGGCTCTCTCCTGAGTCCTCACCAACTGCATTTGAGAAGGTGGTGGGACTGAGAGAAAGCCTTCTCCTGCTGATCTCAGTGCTTGGGCTGGCTTGTATAGGGAGACATGGTCCTTCAGATAGTCTGGACCTAAGCTTTAAAGGGTTTTAAATGTCAAAACCAGCGCCTTGAATTCTGCCTGGAAATGGACCGGTAGCCAGTGTAACTGTTTCAACAGGGAAGTGACTTGATCCCTGCTGACAGGCTGTTGATCCTATTTGATAGTCATTTTATTAAACCAGAAAACTCCTGGATCTGAAAAGAGCCGAGAGGAGCCCTCCTGGAAGCAGGGATGGACCCAGGATGTGTCTGGGTGGCAGATTAGGCAGCCAAATCTATTTGATAACATCAGGATGCCACCCTTTTAAAGATTTAAACCAGCTAGCAATAAGCCAATTTTACAAGTGAAGTAATAAGCTCCTTGGAATGATCTTGAGAGTAACAGGATTTTGCAACCCCATTTGCATATCAAACATTGGCGGGATACAAACCGCCATATAGTACGTCTTCTATATGCACTAGGGTTAGGAAGGGGCGGTGCTTCCGCACCCCCCTAACCCTAGTACGTATAGAATACGTACAACATGGCAGCGCCCCTTCCACATGGGGGCCGCCATGTTTACGTACTGGACGCATAGCGTCCAGACGTGTCGCGGCACCTATGACGTCGCGAATGCGCCAGCGGCACCTCGCGACATCATAAAGGTGCTGCAAAAAGAAGCTCCGAAATGGAGCTTCTTTTTGCTCCGCTCGGGAGCTGCGCGGTTTGGCTGCTGCGGCTCCCGCGTGGAGCAAATGGCGCCGGCGGGAGACCGCCGCAAAGCGGCGGTCTGTATCCTGCCATTGTTAGAAAAATGTTACTCATGGGGCAAGGGTGTCACCAGAGAGGTGTGGGGGACCACACCAGGTAACATCTCAGAGACTGGTGAATACCTGACAAGGTACCTCACCATCTGTCCCAAGACCTCTCTGGCCACCACCTTCTGCCAGCCAAGGCACCTCTGCCATGCACCTGCTGTGGTTGCTGGTGAGGGTGAGTTGCTGCTACCACCTGGGAACCTTTTCAGGTCTACCAGGGCTGCTGGTTGGGCCAGAAAATGGCAGTATTGGCAGTATTGACAGCCATAGACTCCTCTCCTAAAAAGGAAAGGCATCCATGGTCACTACTGCTGACATCACTTTTCTTTCCCTCCAGGCCAGCATCCCTACTAGACTCAGAACCTAGTTTACACACTAGTTTTAAGTGTGCAAATTACCCCTGGTCACCACCAAATTCTAGGGCTTCAGACTCAGGGCTGAATCTAAGTATATAACCAAATTGCCAGCCTGCATCTTTGGAGGAGTCTAACCCTGTCAATCACATGTTGAATCTCTGTTCCTGAAACTACCTTTCAGAAGACCAGGAGCACCTTGGTCTTGTTTGGATCAAGCCTCAGTTTGTTCTCTCTTATCCAGTCCAGATGCCATGCACAGGTCTAATGCCAATTTAGTGCATATACAGCTTCCTGGGGTTAGGTCAAAAGGAATAATAGGGATGGATGTCATCAGTATTCTGTATGTAGATCTTGTTATTTCAGTTAGTCTCAAAGATGCTATAAGATGCTTGTAGATACTGATTCTGTAGACTAACATGGCTATATCTTTGAATTCTGTCAGCATTCTGGTGACAGCTGGTCCCAAAACTCTAGACAATTGCTCCTCTTTGTTTCTGCTATTTGTTAAAAAGCATGGGCGACAAAGCAGAACTCTGAGGGACTTCACAAATCAATGGACAAGGAGCTGAAAAAGAATCCTCAAGCACCACTTTCTGGGCTTGCTTGTCCAGGAAGGGCTGGAACCACTATTAAACAGTACCTTGAAGTTCCATCCCAGCAAGGTGGCCCAGAAAGATACTCTGACTGATGATATTGACAGCCACCAAGAGATCCAGAACAACCAACATAGTCATACTCCCTATTTTCAGTTGTCAAGGTGATAAAAGAGGTCTCCATCCCACAGCCAGGCTGTCCAGGAAACTGCCAAGACTGCTGATAATGTCTTACATAGCCTAGCAGAGCTTTATACTCAAAACAAAAGGTCTTTGCAAATGCAAGAACCAAAGTATAGTGTCAAAGTACCAATTCAGTATCCAATAGAGAAGGGTCAGGCAATCCAAGGGTCCAGGGTTCCAGAAAGGCAGATTTAGCAAGGCGGTCAAGAGTTCCAGAGAGTCCAGATCATTTTGTAGTCCAAGAGTCATGGCTTCAGGCCACAAAGTCCAAGGGAGTCAGAGAAACATGCTTTTGCCAGGAAGCTCAGGTAATCTCTGACAAAGGAGCTCAGCGTCCTGCACCTGTTTATATTACCCAGTTCCTAATCACAGGTGCTTCCCAATTGCTACATGTTTCTCATAACGCCTCCTGGACTGGTGGAGGCATGCCCTTTCTGACCTTCACTTGCTAAAGGTAGGTACCTCAGCGTCCTGCTCATCCATATCTTCTGTGCCTGGAATCTCTGCTGGTGGAAGGCTGGGCTGGCTGAGTTTCCTGACACAGAACAGGCTCTGCTTGAGCCTAGCTCAGCTTCAGGTTCCACCTCCACCTGGGGCTCAAACTCACCCTCCTTATCTTCTGAGTCCTCAGCTTGGCTGAGCATGACACAGGCTGAAGCCAGGCTGAAATGTATCTAGATTACCAAGTGAGTTTCTATGGCCATGCGGGAGTTTGTCTAACACTCAAACCATTGCACCATGCTAGCTCTCCCATGATATGTAGAAGCATAACAATTTAACAATATGCAAACTTGACACCCAGATTTGAGGGGCTGGAATGTGCCTAGCTTCAGCCAATGAAAAGCTAACTTATTATAGAGAAGAGAGTGTCATTAAGGGAATATTCCTTCCTAAATGGACCCTTTTCTCAGGGTCAGTTGATAAGGAATTGCCAGATGATCTGATTCTGTATGTTTAGTGATTTTCATTGAATCATGCTTCTGTTTCCACAGGGTGGGAAAGGGTGGCCTGTTGGTCACATGTTGCCTCAAGTCTATCCTGAGGCCTCCAAGGACCCCTGCTCCAAAATCATTTATTTTTACTCAAAATGCCTACTATACCTTCTAGAGGGTATTGAGAAAAATTAATTGTTTTTCAGTTTATCTCCTGCCCTATATTGAAAGATCTTGGGTAACACACTGAAAAGTTTGTTCAAACATTTAAAAAACTTAAAACAATAACAATAATTCATATTTAAATTTAAAAGGAATATTTTCAGTATAACAATTTAAATGAAGTTGAAATAGCGTTAACAAAAGTATGTTTACCATTTTGGCTAAAACCATTAGCCCTCAAAGGCTTTGGTGTACTTTCCTAAACCAGGAAGTACACACAAAGTTTTGGTTTACTTCATGATTTGAAAAGGCTTTTCCTGGGCACATAAGAGCCACCCATTGCCTTTCATACCCCTAGATGATGCAGGAATATTCTGAATAATATTTTTTAAAAGATGTTTGGAAATCAGATGGGAGAATGACTCTCTAAGATCTAATAAGCAGCTCCCTATAATTTAGGAGGAGATGTGCTGCTTTTTGTTGGGTTGTAGAGATGAGCTCAAGTTCTTTAAGTAGTTCTTTAAGTAGGGAACTGGCAGTAATTCTGTAGTAATATACAGATGTGTATTGTACCTGAAAATATCTAGATTCAAGATAGTGCCAAAAAAAAAAAAGTTTATTGTGGCTTCTATGCTATTAGCTTTTCTGTTTGCATTTGCATTCATCATAAAAGTGAAAGAAAACACAGTGTTACATATTTTGATCAGTTCTGAACCATACAACAGCTCTGTTTACTGTAACTGATTGCGTTTGCCAACTTCTCATTCTAGATGGAGACTCGAAAGCGACTGGCTAAAATTGTACTAGTCTTTGTTGGGCTTTTTGCTGTGTGCTGGCTGCCTACCCATGTGCTCTACTTGTACCGGTCTTTTAACTACAACAAGATCGACCCATCGCTTGGCCATATGGTTGTTACTTTGGTAGCCCGAGTGCTCAGCTTCTCCAATTCATGTGTCAACCCATTTGCTCTCTATTTTCTTAGTGAGAGCTTCAGGCAGCATTTCAATGGTCAGCTTTGCTGTCGCATTGCACCTCAACAACGAAGATCTGCTAGTTACATGAACAGCACCTCAGCCATTGGAATGAGCTCTGTGGAAAACAATACCAGGAACACTGTTGCTGTGACAACAATCCTGAATGGGAATAACCCCAAACAAGATATACCATTGTGATTGGATTAGTATAACATCTGAACTTGACATGAGTCTGTTTTTGTTGCATGCCTGAACATAGATAATGTATTAGCATCTTCTAACCCAGGAAGAAGCATTTATTAATTTATTTTCAAATGGATTTGGTGAGCTATACCCGCTCACTTAGCACCTATTAAGGAATTGTTTCTTGTTTGGAATTGATGATCTGGGATGCAGATATACAACTGGCTGCTTTCTAAAAGGAAATTGTACTGTTTAAATGACAGTTCAAAGATGGAAACCTTTGGATGGGGTATGACTGAGTAATATAATTTTACAAAATACTGTTTTCTGATTCTAGCAAAGAGGATCTGTACACTCTTGCTAATCTTTATGCACATCAGGGTGCAAATTCATGTTTATCTTGGGTTCACTAACTTTCATAGAGATGTCTGATGAAAATAAATATAATTTATGTATGAAAATAGAAATGTGTACATATATAAGATGAAAATTGAGAACACTTCATCCAGGCCACTATCTCTGTACAACAAAGCCTGGTTTGGGTTGAACAAGTGTCTGTGGGTGAAAATAGAGCACCTTCACATCATGTAGGATTTTGCTAGGAGCAACAATTGTGATGTGATATGCTAGCTCTGTTTAGATTTTCATGTAGATTTGCCCCCATTCTATAAGAGGTGAAAACAGAGCTACATTCAGGTGTCCTGATTCCTTCTTCAATATGATGGATGGTGAGGACCTGAATCTGTTAACCTACTCTTCACCTGCAGATTTCCCACGTAATTTGGGATCCTGCTTAGAGTACAACAGTGATGCAACACAGTAAATTGGGCCAGCAAGCATGCCTCTCCAAGTGTAAGTAGGAAGGCTCAATCAAGAGCACAGCCTTAATTTGGTTCAAATCTGTCATCATAAAAGCCATTAAGTGTGATCCACTTCTCCCCAACAATATGCAAATAAAGGCACTTGACATAAGGGGATGCTAGTTATGTTCAAACTGTATCATGGTTTGCAGCTGATGAAGCAATTGTTTCATCTCCCTCAAGGCTGGAATGCCTGACAGCCACAATGAGCTTCATGAGCATGATATATCTCCTCAGATTACACACAATTCACATTGATCTTCATTGAATTTTGCTGTTTAATTTGTATGGGTTGCTTGTTCAAAATGGTTTTATGCCACAGAACTATTGATTTGTTTTACTCTGTTACATTTTTCATAAGATGAACTTCCTGTGGTATTTTAATAATATATAACAGATGAAGAATGGTTGCTCCAATCAATGGATGAGTAAGTCTTTAAAGACTCTACACGACACAACTTTTAAAGATGATTTGCAAATTTCTTCTAAATAGTAGATAAATAGTAGCCATTGGATAATATGACATCTATATTATATCAGCTGCTTTGGTTGCTAGTGCATTGCTGGCCCCAAATTTCACCAGTTTGTACTGGCCATAAAGCCATAAATGGTTTCAATCCAGACTGCCTGAAGGACCACTAGCCTACCTACACTCTGATAGCAGGACTGGAAGAAACTTCATGGTGGCCCTTTGCTTAAAGACCTTGGCTCCAATTGATATTCAGTAGGGTTCATCATTATAAATCTCCAAGTATACTCTAAAAACTTATCATTTCCTTTTGGTTTATAATTGAGCTCGTTTATTGGGTGCCCATCTGCAAATGCAGTTAACCAATTGGAATTACTAATTTTCAATATATCATTCGTCTCCATTCTTGAAATAAATATTTCATTGGGTTTCACTATGTGAATCTTGCATGCCACTTTGGGAAAGTTTCCCCTAAAAGGCGGCCTATAAAAAGTGACCTATAAATCTTCAAATAATAAATAAATAAATAAGCCATAAATGGTAAATAATCTAACCAGGTCTTGTTCTAGTAGTGACTCTCCACACATTTTTGTTTGGCATAAGCTTTCATGGATTACATTCCACTTCATCAGATATAAGGAGCTGTGGTCCATGAAACTGATGCTAAATAAAACTATTTGTTCTTCAGGTACAAAAAGACTTTGTTGTATTAGCTGCAATATACTAACAAGACTGGCCCTTCTTAAATTTTCCATATTTCCAAATGGTCACATTTTAAAGATTTTTCAAGATCCTTCATCACATGCCATCCCATTTTAAGTAATATTAACCTGCCCTTTTTGGCCTTGATTGTTTATCCCCAGAGGTGGTCCCATCTTGTGTTGCCCACAAAGGACCATGGAATGTGGATTCTTCTTCTTCTTCTTCTTCTTCTTCTTCTTCTTCTTCTTCAGTATCCCATGTGAGCTCCCCTCCCATCTTTTCTTGGAAGGGATTAAAAGAACCTCTCTAGACTACACGTTCACTTCGCGATCTTCACTCTTCAGGCACTGTCAGCTTTCCGCTTCCATGCCCCCAACCTCTGGCTGCTTTTGCCCTCTTGGAGGAAAACATATTGTTATGAAAAAAAAAAGGTGGGAGATAAATTAATAGAAAGGAATTAGAATGCTGTACTTACAGGGATGACTGGTGGATTCCATGTCAGGGATGTACTAAATTCATTCTGGGTTTTATTCCAGACTTTAAAGGTCTGGAATAAGGTAATGAATTTGATTTGGGGAGAGGGTTCACCACATTGGATAGCTTCAAGTTCTGAAATAAAATGCAGTGTGGATTTATGGTACAGTTGATATGGAAAGCACCAGCTGCTGTTGGCTCTTAACTGTTTCCTTAACATTGATTTCCATGGAAGATGGATTGCAACATGGATAAGTTGTTCTACATTGCATGAGCAGGAGGACACCAGGGCTGCTTTGCTAGTCCCACCTGACACTGCACCATGTCTCCTCACTATGATGTGCTCATGGGTGTTTGCAAAGGGGCAGTATCATATGCAGGTGCCATAACATCATGATAGCATGGAGAAGCTATATGCAAGTGATTACTACATATAAGCAAGAGCCACCTCTTTGCAGATGGCCATGTCCATTCTGAGGGGGTGGAGCAAATAGCCAATTTGGGTGGGGCTTGTATCACTGGTTAATTACCACTTTGTGAAGGGGACTTTCATTTTGAAAAGCAAAACTGCTTTGTGGTAAAACATAATTTCAACTTTGGGGATGTTAGAAATCCTCTCTGGTGTGCAACTTGCCTTGTAATAGCAGTGTCCCTAAAGGGAAGCAATGATCTCCTTTAATGTGGCTTCAGCTATGTTTATAGGGAATGATTTGTACTTGTTTTCAGACATCTTTCTTACCTCATTCTCTGTGGTATGCACAGCATGAGGTTAGCAACAAACTTTGATCCATGGACAGATTTAGGGTGACAAGGGAAGATTGGGTTGAGAAAAGGTGTAAACCTCTGTTCTTGGCAGAGGACAAAACAACAGTGAAGCAGCAAGTGATCATGTTGTTTTAGCTCATTTATAGCAACTTGCAGACAGGAAATGAGTACATCTTGAATATATTGCTTTGCAGACCTCTTGTCTGAAGCTCGGCTTGGGCAAAATAATGGCTTTTCCATATAGCTTGATATTTGTCAATTGTTGTTGCCCTGGAGTCCTGTGGAAACTTCTTAAATGTTTTTCTGGTAATGGAGTGTTGTATTCCCCAGACAGCTTTAATGATTATTTACTATGATGTGGTAAACTCTGTAAATGTGGAAATATATGTGTGACATAGCTTTATGTAAAAATAAATAAATAAAAGAATAGCAGAATATTTCACAGATGGAATTTCTCTGTTTCTATGGTTATTACACAACTCTATTGATAAACACCATAGAAAGAAATGTGCATTTACAAAAATAGGCATTTACAAGTAGCAAGTACTGGACTGGATCATAATAATGTAATACATTTAGTAGAAGTGGTAACATGCCCCAGCCTTTCCACAAAACTCCTGTTGCTGAAGACGTGGTGACAATGGCTCCGTGGACCAGCCATCTCCTTTTCCTGTGCTGCTGGGGAAATGGGAAGGTATGGCTCCACAATGGGCCACCGGCTTGGCCTGAAGTGATATCAACCCAGCCATCCTCAGTGGGCAAATACTGAGGTTTTCTCCAGCTTTGCTTACTCCCAGGCAAAGTCAGATTAAAGGGTAAAACCTGTGATATTTTGCTAGAAGCAGCCATGAGTTGTGGGGATATACAGCAGTATCTTGGGGGTGAATTCTGATTTTTTTTTACAAGTATAGATAAGCTCTTAGGACTATAGTATTGGTAGCCTAATTGTACCTGAAAAATAAGATAGCTGTTTTCCATTTCAAACCAATATGAAGTAGAACAGAGGGAGAAAAGCAAAACTTAGAAAAGAAACCTTTTGAGACAACAGTGCCCCAAATTCTCTACCACTATGCAATAATAATAATAATATAATATAATAATATGTTTTATTTTTATACCGCTTTTCCGAGGTGATCAAAGCGGTTCACAGAATCAATAAAAATTAACACATCATAAAAACAACCTAAAAAAAACCCCCAATAAAAACAACATGCAATAAAGACAAGCAAGATGGTGGTCGGGAGGAGGGCTCGTCTTCTTAGCAGGCAGAGGCCTGTTGTTGCTGGCCTGCTTCTCTCCCCCAAGATGGCGGGTCGGGAGGAGGGCTCTATTCTAGCAGGCGGAGGCCTGTTGTTGCTGGCCTGCTTCTCTCCCCTCAAGATGGCGGTCGGGAGGAGGGCTCTTCTTTAGCAGGCGGAGGCCGTGTTTGCTGGCCTGATTCTCTCCCCTCAATGAGCTGGGGTCGGGGAGGAGGGCTCGTCTTCTTAGCGGCGGAGGCCTGTTGTTGCTGGCCTCCTCTCTCCCTCAAGATGGCGGTCGGGAGGAGGGCTTCTTTCTTAGCAGGCGGAGGCCTGTTGTTGCTGGCCTGCTTCTCTCCCCTCAAGATGGGCGTCGGGAGGAGGGCTCGTCTTCTTAGCAGGCGAGCCTGTTGTTGCTGGCCTGCTTCTCTCCCCCTCAAGATGGCGGTCGGGAGGAGGGCTCGTCTTCTTAGCAGGGGGAGGCCTGTTGTTGTGGCCTGCTTCTCTCCCCTCAGATTGGGGTCGGGAGGAGGGCTCGTCTTTAGCACGGAAGGCATGTGTTGTTTCTCTCCCCCTCAAGATGGCGGTCGGGAGGAGGGCTCGTCTTCTTAGCAGGCGGAGGCCTGTTGTTGCTGGCCTGCTTCTCTCCCCCTCAAGATGGCGGTCGGGAGGAGGGCTCGTCTTCTTAGCAGGCGGAGGAGTGTTGTTGCTAGCAAATTCTTTTCATTTTTAATAATAATAATAATAATAATAATAATAATAATAATAATATGGCCAAGCTCTGGAAGAAAGTCACATATCACATGAAACAGCTAACATAATTTCAGTTGATTTAAATACTTATAAATATAAGTATTTATATTTATATAAGTATTTATAAATTATATTTATACTTATATAAATACTTATATAAGCCCTCCCTCCAGTCCATCTGCCTTGGTCCAGGCCTCGGAGGTAGAGAGGAACTGCTGGACCTCTTACCCTCTCCCTCTACCACTCCCTTCTCCTTCTGTGTCATGTCTTTTTAGATTGTAAGCCCAAGGGCAGGGAACCGTCTAACTAAAAAGATTGCATGTACAGCGCTGTGTAAATTTACAGCGCTTCATAAATAAAGGTTAATAATAATAATAATAATATAAATATAAATACTTATATTTATAATTATTTAAATACAGTGGTACCTCGGGATACGAAATACCCAGGTTACGAAATTTTCGGGATACGAAAAAATCCCATAAGAAATAATTGTTCCGGGTTACGAATGTTTTTTCGGGTTACGAAAAAACTTTTGGTGCTTTTCGGCGCTATTTTACACGGAATCGCGGCTTTTCCCCATTAGCGCCTATGGCATTTCGGCTTGCGAAGGCTTTTCGGGTTACGAAAGCGGCCGCGGAACGAATTACTTTCGTAACCCGAGGCACCACTGTACTTAGATTTAAATACTTATTTTCTCTACATTACATATAGATTTAAATATGATATTCCATTTGAAAAACCAGCACCTAGAAATATTAATTGCAACTAATATCACATCATGTGTGCCCTTTCTAGAAGTGTGAAGAACATGGCTGCATATATTCTGCATCAGGCAAAGGAGATTTGTTCGATTGCCAATGAGGAGAGATGTTTCCAGCAGCATCCCGCCAGTGAGGGAGGCTGTGATGAGGAATTGTGACAGTGTTCCTGCTTCTGATTGTCACAGCTTTGTTCACTGGTGAACATACCTCCTTTGCCTGATGCAGCTGTTGCGTGTTAAGGTGGGCTGGAAGGCATTTATGTAGCTTTACAGTAAGACTATGTAGTGTGAAGTCGACGGCTTTTATGGCCAGCTTCCATATTTTTTTGTGGATTTTTCGGGCTATGTGGCCATGTTCTAGAAGAGTTTATTCCTGAAGTTTCACCAGCATCTGTGGCTGGCATCTTCAGAGAATCTCTTCTAGGCCAGCATTCTCTGAAGATGCCAGCCACAGATGCTGGTGAAACATCAAGGATAAACTCTTATAGAACATGGCCACATACCCGAAAAAAACACAAAAAACTAAGACTATATAGTCTTAGTGGTTTATCATATGGGAGAAATTGGGAGTTTAAACAATGATTAACCTATGAAAATTGCGCAATTGACATTAAAAATGCTTGAAATGACATTAACGCAAGTGCCATTATCCTGTGAAGAACCAGGGAATAACCAGACAAGAAACAGCAAAAAGTCATTCACGGGAAAATTCCGCAAAAGAGTTACTGTTGTTTCTTGCCTATTTTTTCATGGGATAGCACTTTAATCACCTTTCATCTCAATGTCATGTGAAAACCATTCATACAAGTGTGCACAAGTGCAGGTTAATCACAGATTTTTCACAGGATAATAGCACTTTGCATGTGACGTCGTGTGAAAACCATTTGTGCAATTACGGCTTACTCACGGGTTAATCACCGTTTATACTTCCAATTTTCCCTCATGTGATAAACTCCTTACTGAATATTGAGTGGTTATATATTTGTAACTCTAAGTTATTTATCTGTAACTGCCATATAGAATGCTTGATGGGATTTTTTATAGTCATTTATAGAAACTGAGGTAACAACTGACCTGATTAAAGTTCTTAGTGTGCCAAATTATGTTCAATATAATAGCTTTTTAGAAGTAGTCATAATAGGCTGCAATTTGTGAATCAAAGGGGTTCAACAGACTTCCCCAACTGGGCGGTCTGGAGCCACACATTTTCCCTTCAGAGGGAGCCCGCAGCAACCAAACCGTGTGGGCTTCCTCTACACCAAAAAGAACCTGCTAAAAGTGGGTTCTTTTTGGTGTGTGAGCATCAGTGTGCTATTGCGCACTGTCATGTCAATGACGCAAGCACGACACCCCTATGTGTGGATGCGGCACTGTGCTTCCATCATCATGGCGGCCCCTGTATGGACAGGGTGCCGCCATGTTGGCGGCATTCGTATGGATTATGGTTCGGGAGCATGCAGTTGCTACACACTCCCGAACACTAGAATCAGCGCAGACACGCCATTTCCCGCCCATCTGTCTCAGGTCAAAGATTCATGCTATTCTATAAAATGACATTCTTTCAACATGCAGTATTTTATTATTCAGCTATAGGAAGCTTCTACTTAGAAAGATGTCTTCTATCTAACTACTCTTTTTAAATACAATTTTATTCTAGAAAACCCACCTTGAATAAATTATGAATGTTTTACACCAATGTTCTCTGAGAAAACTGTAAACGTCAGTTGTTAGAATTAGTGATCATTTGATCATTTTGAGAAAATCATTTCCTCCACAAAAAAAGCAGGAAAATGTCACTGTGATGAAAATACATAATGAAAGAAAAATTGAAGAAAATGTGTATGGTCTCTTGGAATTGCCTGGAGCATTTCCACTACAATTTTCTAGATGACATTAAACATGACCTTTTAAAAGTTTATCTGATTGCACTAAGGGCCCATGGAGTGAAAGGTCCATGGAATGAAGTCAATGACAAAGCTCACAACATTCTTTATGTGCAAAAAGTATTATCCCTTGTATGTCTGAGTCAACTCACAGAAATCTCCCATGACAACTTCCTTGATCACAGAAGCACATTTCTTCTGATTGTAGATCAAACATTTGCTCTTGCTGATGGCCATGGTGTATTAGATAATGACACTGAATTATTGAGGATGGGTCTTTATCTTGGCGGTGGACCTCATGCTTTGTATACAAAATGGACGAGATTCAACCCATGGCATATCTAGTTAAGGCTGGAAAAATCTCTTGTGAGAATCCTTGGAGACCCACTGCTATTCAGCATAGGCAATGTTTACTGGTGGATCTGACGTTGCTGAGGGAGCGGGGGAGAAGAGAATGAATCCGCTCCTGTTTTTCATCTTAGATTTGCAGGAACTATCCAAGGTACTGAACCAGTTTTGGCATCATTAGTCTGGATAGCTCCTGTTAAATTTAGACTAAAGGCCAGAGCAGATTGGGTGCCCCCTTGAAGCAACCAGTTGCCACTGAATACAGATAATACTAAGGAAGATGGAGCAATGATTTGACTTGGTTTAAATGCAAAAGCAGCATAGAAGGAGTCCGAGAAGGAGCTAAAAACACAATACCTAAAAGGTATGAAAATGAGACTACATTCTTAAAATTGGTCATACTTAAGTGACCAACGTTATCTAATGGGTCCATTATAGGCTCAAAACCTCTAGCATCTTTGCATCCAAACTGGTTCTTTCCTAGCACAGTTAAAAATATTTTATTGCTAATGAATGAGGCCTTTGAATGTCGTAGGGCCCTTTTACATTACACATTTATAGCACTATGATTCTACTTTAAATGTCATATCTGCCAAAATGCATAAAATACATTATGCAAGCTTTTGAAGCTCCACTGGCTCCTTCATCAGGCAAAGGTGTTGCATTTTCTTAAGGTGTTGTTGTGTTATTCTGTGGAGGGATATCTTTTATGCAAGCAGGTCTCTCCTCCTTCTGGCCATGTGGCACTGGGGACAAAGCATTCCAAAATCCAGGAAATAAAATTTTAGTAATACAAAAATGTACTTCTTCTGGAATCCAAGATGTCTTCATCCTTTGTGAGGTCATAGCCCCTTTTGTTAGGCACTGAATATTGAATCTTACAAGAAATGTTCCCAAGCTTTTGCATCAGGAAAATGTTAGCTTCTGGTTTGGTACGATATACCAAATGTTGTCCCAATTTTCTTTTCAAAATTGGGAACTCAAATAAAGATTTAATATAGACATGAAGTTATGTGGCATTGCCCCAATTAAAGATGATTTGGACAAAATAGTAAAAGAAGGGAATGTATGACAAATATCAAAATTATATAAATTATTATTGTAAGTTTAATTAGAAGATGAGCAATTACAAACATCATGATTTTTATGTGTGTGTGTGTGTGTGTGTGTGTGTGTGTGTGTGTGTGTATTCCTTGTATAATTTTTAACACCTTTGCTTGATGAAGAAGCCAGCAGAGCTTCAAAAGCTTACATCATGCATTTTGTGCATTTTGGTTGGCCAAATAATGGTAATATTTTTGTGGATTTATGATGTTATTGTACATTGAATACCAAAGTCAGCCTTCTCTATGCCAGCCTATTTCTCATTTCTGTGTAGCTGTGAAAGCTGGCCAATGTAGAAAGCTGGTGAGAGGAAAATCAACTCATTTGAAATGTGGTGCTAGAGAAGAATTCTGTGGATACTATGGACTGCTAAAAAGACAAATCAATGGATCCTCAAGCAAATGAAGCCTGAACTCTCCCCAGAAGCCAAGCTGACTAAATTGAGGCTGTCATACTTTGGCCATAACATGAGAAGGCATGGCTTACTAGAAAAGACAATAATACTTGGTAAGGTGAAAGACAGATGGAAAAGAGGAAGACCACATTACGGGGGGTATAGACTCAACCAAGAAAGACACAGCTGCCCTGAGTTTGCAAGACCTCAGCAAAGCTGTTGATGATATGATGACTTGGTGGTCCCTCTTTCTTAGGGTCACCAAAAGTTGAAGTTGACTTGATGGCAGTTAACAACAAGGACAAAGGGGGAAAGGGAGAGAAAAAGGGAGGAACCAGGACATTTTAAAAGTTACTTAAAAGGCGGGTGACAGAGGAGTCACCCTGTAAAACTAGGGCAGTTGGAGGGTATGTCTTTGTTACTGAGGAAATCTCTGTAGTGGCCACTTGCCCAGCAGTGGAAGTTGTGACCCAAAGAAATAATTTTTTCCAAGCTTTGGGAATCAACACTGGTCGAAAGCCTGTGGGTGCTTTACTCATGCATCAGTTCCTCTATGGAAGAGGTTAGACATTTTTATCAATGCAGAAAAGCTGTGCATGCTTCAAGGCTGCAGGAACAGAGTTGAAAGTAAAAGGAATGACATATAAATTACTTGCCTATGTGGATTTAGGTGTTACACTTGCACGGGGACCTATGTGCTTCCATCCTGAAAATGGTTAAAGTGTAGATGTCCCGGAAAAGCAAGGAAGTGATAACATTGGCAACCCCCATAGTTAACAGTGAAAATTTATTAAAGACTCTTAACAAATATTGTGAGGTATTGGGTTATTGGATCAATAAAAACAAGACAACAATGTTATCAATACATCTATCAGAAAAACAGATAAGAGAAACAGCTGAGAAAACAGAGTTTCAAGTTAAAAAAAACAGTGAAATATTTAGTATTACACTTACAAGTAATGCAAGTGTCTCAGTGCCTCTGATATTCATACACGGAGTATTTGATACTGGATGAAATACAGAACTAATAATTACTGGTAGCCTAATCTTCATAGACATGTCTAATTTACCTTTAAAACCATCCAATTTGGCAGCCTTCACTACATATTGTTGGACAGGCAGGAAAAGTCCTTGTGTGTTTATGTGCAGTGCTTTTATCTTCCTTGCATTAATTTCAGTGGATTCTATCATTATGACAGAAGAAGAAATATCACTCCATTTACTCTTCCCACACTAGATGTAATTTTATGCATTTCTATCATGTCTCCCCTTCTTTTCTATGCTAAGCAGAAGATCACAACAAGAAAATCATTCTTAAAAGCTTCAGTGAAACTGAAGTGGCAGAGAACAAAGTTGGAAAGTCATCAACAACGTCAGCAAATGAGAAAAATGTTTTTAGATAGTAGCTGCCTTTTGAACAGATGTCTGCAAATATGATTTTATACCAATATAATTATCATGATTTCCCCTTATGAATGCTGGAAATCATAATTTCATGAGAGTGCTGAGAATCTTCTGAAAACCCTAATCTTTGTCCTGGGACAATAATTACTGGAGAGAGGGTATTACTGTGTCAGACTAATTTCATTGCTCTACCATCTTAAAGCCATAAGACAAGTGACAGAGCTAAGTAAGAGGAATGGGAACATTAATGTACTTAAAAAGCTGTGAATGATAAACCTTTCAATCAGAATTGGGACAGCAAACATAAATGCTGGGAGAAGGGTTTGATTGGTGTATGTGACAGAGATACTTAATTTATATTTTAAATACTATTTTCTGTACCCTTCCACATGGATTGGATTGTCATTCCCATCATCTTAATGGTCTGAAACCAAATTGGAGCACGAAAAATCTGATCATCCAAGTCAGAATTGTACTGTGCAGTTGTGTCACCAACTTACCTCTCAACCCTTTGTTCAAGAGAACTCTAACGATCTGAACATTAACCAAACACAGCTCATATGTATTTTGGAAAGCTGTTTTAATTCCATGCTGGAGAAGTAGCTTAGGATTTTTTCCTTGACAATGATACTAGAAAGCACCTTGTCTCATGAAGCAGTATATGCCTAAATATGTGGCTGGTGTACCTGGATCTAATCACAGCCTGCTCTCAGGTCTTTTTCACATGGGGACCTATGTGCTTCCACCCTGAAAATGGTTAAAGTGTTGGCATCCAGAAAAGCAAGCAAATTCGCTAATGCTTACTTATCACACACAGAGCACAACAAGGGGTTAAAAGCAAATTTGGGTTTCAGACAAATGAGGCCAAATCCCCTCGCTAGCTTGGAAATAACTTTTTCGCGCATGCTCCAAACTGTTATTTCCATAAATGCATACATACACATGCTCCAGAGAAGGAAGGAAAATGGAGGAAAATCCTCTTTGCCCCTTTCAGAGGAAGGCAGGCTGAGGTTTCCCTTTGCAAACTCCCATAAAACCACACACACACACACACACACACACACACTAGAGAGAAAGAGAAAGAGGAGGTGGCTGATCCATAAACCTGCCTGGTTTCAGCGAGGACTGAAACTCCCAGATGCCCTCCTTTTCCAGGACATATCCTTTTCTCCCTGCTGTCATCTCTCTGTCTCTCCCACCAGCTAATCCCTGCTGCAGGAAGAGAGCAGCTGCACGAGGGAAAGACGTGTGTGTGTATCCCTTTAAGAATAAGGCTTTCTCCCTCTCCTTGGCACAGCAAAGAGCCATGGGGAATCTGGGAACAGGGAGAATTGGGGACATGGTTTTCAGACTGCTGCAATTACTTGAAAAGAGCAAATTCGTGAATGAATTGGCTATGAAAAAACAGTATTTTTGTGAAAATGCTTATTCCCTGATTTACTTCACTTTCTGTCTGAAATCTGCCTGGTTTGTGCACAACGTTGTCTGAAAAGCAATTGCGAAATTGTCCCTAATGCCCTGAATGACCCTGCATTGTGATTAGTTTAACCTTCCATTTTTCCCAGTGTGAAAAAGTCCTCTGTAGATAGAACGCTGGCATTCAGTTGGCGACATCTGCTGGTGTTGGTGGGAGTTACACCTATAAATGTGTTACTATTACAGTGCGCCTGCATTCTATGCGGGCACACCATACGTGGCTTTCAGCGTATGCACTGGAAGAGCTCGTCGCGTGCCCTGGAAGAACTAATGGGGCACACGCCCATGGCGTGTGCGCGCTGCTGCGCCACCACGCACCACAAGCATGAGCCCCATTAGTTCCTATGGGGCTTCAGCATATGCTGATTTCCCCTTATGCAGAGGGATCCGGAACGGATCCCCGTGTAAGGGGAGGGTGCACTGTATTATTATTATTTGTATATTTCAGAAGGAGTATGTCCAGTACACCGCAGAAGGAATATCTCCAATATCTTCTTCCACTAGGTTCCCACCCTGGCACACCAGGACAATGGGGAGTTAGAGGCAAGAAGCTGTGATGTGTTGAAAATAGTCATAGCTCCATTGCCCTGGCCACCAATAGACTGTGAAGATCAGCCTAGGCTTGTTCCAAGGATTGAGCACTGAGGGAAAAACAAAGAGCTTAACACCGAGAGTTGAGAGGTGGGGGGTCCTTCCTTCCTCCATGTTCAGAAAGAGCCTGGATATGCTCTTACAAGTAAGCAGGAGTTGGAAAGACAGAAGAAGCAACTGGGTTGAGAAAAGGATGTTGACAAATTGGAGCATGTCCAAAAGAGGGCAACCAAAATGGTGAAGGGTCTGGAAACCATGCCTTATGAGGAAAGACTTAGGGAGCTGGGTATGTTTAGTCTTGAGAAGATATGGTTAAGAGGTGATATGATAGTCTTGTTTAAATATTTGAAGGGGTGTCACACTGAGGATGGAGCAAGCTTGTTGTTTGCTGCTCCCGAGAATAGGACACGGAACAATGGATTCAATCTACAAGATAAGAGATTCCACCTTAACGTTAGGAGGAATTTCCTGACAGCAAGAGCTGTTCAACAGTGGAACACACTCCCTCAGAGAGTGGTGGAATCTCCTTCTTTGGAAGTTTTTAAAGAGAGGCCATCTGTTGAGGATGCTTTGATTGTGAGTTCCTGCATGGCAGGGGGTTGGACTGGATGGTCCTGGGGGTCTCTTCCAACTCTATGATTGTATGATTCAATGATTCTATGAAAGAATAGAGAGCAGCACCCTCTGCCTCCCATGAGCACCTGGGTGGAGACTAGGGAGGTGTCTGCATGGGCCAGAATACTCTGGGAGCAGCCAGGAGTATTCTGGCCCCAAAGCTTCCCCAGCATCTTCCCCTTACCTGGGCGGTCCAGAGTGATGCCAACTGGCTGTTTGCACATGTGTCCTGTTTTGCTGCCAGCCATTGGTGCTACATCAATCACATGTCTGGGCATGCCATTCTGACCCCAGTGAGAGTGACTTGTGTCAATGGCAGTGGTGCCGAGGGGCACAGTGTGATGTGTTGTAAATAGCCACGGCATCATTTTGAAGCACTCTGGATTCTCTTGGAAGAACTGGAGTAAAAGGTGAGTATAAAATTCACTTTAAGGGTTGTATACTACAGGTTCAGCGCTAAACTGGCTATACAGCATCCAGACAGTTTGCAAATCTGGAATTGGGCCCTGTATCATCCAGATTGATTACCATGAGAATGGGGTGTAGAGGAGGATGTGTTACTTGGCCCTTGGGGGTATGGCTTTAGGCTCCTGCCAGCCTAAGCATCCATGGCTCTCCATTTTCATTTATCCTTTGAACGTTTCCCTTATTTAACTATCATGTCCAAAGTACAGAGTGAAGAACAAACTTTCACTTATCCTACCTATCTAACGTTTTTTTTTCAGGACACAGAAATAGGCAGCTGTATCACAATTAGTGAAATGGTGGAAGTCTGCTATAGATTTCTTCAGTGCTGTGTCTATGGCATGGAAATCAGCTAGAGTACAAAACCAATCTTACTTTTAATTAATCTCATCAAGCTCTCTGGTGTACCATGTTAGAAAACACAAATGGAAGATGATTAAGCTACTAATTACCAAAGCAGGTTATGGGAACTAGGTTTTTAAGTCAGACAGATGCATCTTCTTGGCAACTGGGATTTTAATTCCTTTCTTTTGGCAAGTCATGTGCATTGCTAAAAGAACACCAGTTTGGAATGGATGAGTCTCCCACCATCATTTATTTGGAAAAAAAGTCACATTGAGACTGGATTACATAATAATAATAATAATAATTATTATTATTATTATTATTATTTGTATCCCGCCTCTCCCTGTATTGGATCAAGGCGGGTAACAACAAACATAAGAACAATAAAAACAGAACACAAGCCACAAGTAAAAACATAGCAAAACATATAAAATCCAATTCCCTATCTCCCTCCCACCTTAAAATAGCATTAAAAACAACAATTCCCAATAAAATGCTACCAAAAAAGTAGTCAATAAAATCAAGCACAATCACAGTCCAGTGGGATCAGCTATGCAACTGGCGAGTGAACATTCCGAGGAGGTCAATTTGGGAAGGCCTGCCGGAAGAGATCCATTTTTATTGCCTTCTTAAAGGCCTCCAAAGATGTTATATGGCAGATCTCTTCTGGCAGGTCATTCCAGACTTTTGTTTGCTTGCAATAGTAAACTGAAAGCTAATTAATGAGGGTACACACCCCATACCAAAGACTGCTTATTTGATGGCACAAAAGGGCTTAATGCAGTGTGCATCAGATTTTTGAGGTCTACTTATGTGAGACAATTCATATCAATTCACTGTCTCCACTTCCTCTAAAATGTACATGGAGAGAATTACAGGACTGAGTTTCATGCCGTCTGTGAGTCTTGGCTGAATAGATATTACAGTGTGATAACAGAATATTAATCAGGATTGTCCATGCCAAACTGTTACAGTTGTATGTTATGTACTGGGGATTTGCCCTTCCAAGATTAATGTGATGAATTGCTGGTCTAGATCAGGGTTACATTCCATCTCCAGAAATCCATGGATTCCCCCCCCCCCCCCCAAATAATGGGCCTGAGATACTAATCATGACATAATGGATGGGAGCCAGAGGTAAATCCATGCAGCTGGGCTAGCTGAAGTTCATAGAAGACACCTCTGCCAAATCTGGGGGAGAATTTATGCCATCTCTGTACCACAGTATACTTTTTTCCCCAGTGGGATCCCCCAATCCTCTGTGTAAAATCTTTTAAAAGAGGCTGAAGAACTGCTGCGTGGAGCCAGAGAAAGTTTCCACATGCTTAAGTCTGGATCCAACCTAAAAGACTGAATACATGCTGATGGGCATGAAGATATGGATTGCCAAATATATGGTCCATAGTGCTATTACAATTGGCAGAACATAGCCATTCCTGTGGAGTCGTTCCTTCCAATCTTATTTTCAGACAGATGTGTGGGCTGCCTCCCTAAAGACACATATCCTAAAGACACATACCAAGATGACACAGCAGTAAGGGGTAGCACACGCAGTAATTTCTCACAGAAGAATCTAAACTGGAATTCTACACAGTTTAGGATTCTGGGAGTTGTGATAAAAAAAAGAGTAATTTCTCAAACTCTAAGAGACTGCATGCCTAGTGAAGATCTGGATGTACATAGGGTTGCCATACCTCAGGAACCGCCAAAACAGGGACAATGTAGGACACTCCCCCCCCCCTTTTTTTAAAGGAGGCCTCGGTCTCCTCAGAGGCCAGGAAAGAGGGCTACTTTTTTATGTAGGACACTTTTTATTAAATGGAGGACGCCCGTGCCCCTTCCTACATAAAAAAGTGGCCCTCCTTCCTGGCCTCTGAGGAGACCGAGGCTTCCTTAAAAGCCAGGAAAGAGAAGGAGAGCCGGCTGGGCTTCCTTCTTCTTCCCTGGCCTTTAAGGAAGCTCCAGCCTCCTTAAAAGCCAGGAAAGAGAGGGAGAGCCGGCTGCGATCGCCGCCGGCTTCCTTCTTCTTCCCTGGCCTTTAAGGAAGCTCCAGCCTCCTTAAAAGCCAGGAAAGAGAGGGAGTGCCGGCCTCCTCCCTCTTCCCTGGCCTTTAAGGAATCCCAGGCCTCCTTAAAGGCCAGGAAGGCACGCGGGGCCGGCCGCAATCGCTGCCCCTGGCCCCTGCTGACGCCTGGGAGGCGCGCACAGAGGAGCCTGTCCCCTTTGGCCAGCTCGCCAATGGTCGGCTGGCAACAAAGCAGGGATGAGCTCCTGCTTCAGAGTCCTGCGCCTGGGGCTGGGACCAATGCATTGCTGGGGGCCAAACCGGACCGTGACCGGGAGGGGCCCCCAAAAGCGTGCTTTTCCCGGCGGCCACCGGGTTATGGCATCCCTAGATGTACAACTTTTCTATTGTGCTTCTGAGGACTCCCTGCATGCTTAGACATCTCAACCTAAATTTAGCAACAGACATTCAAGGCACTTCCTGAGCTACTGAGATATCTTGTTTTTTGTTTTTTCACTGTCCAAGCGCCAAAAGGCCTTAGTCCTCCTGAAGTTAAAGCTGTGATGACCCTGCATCCTGCTTGAGCTCCCCCAACCCTGTGCACATGGAGGTCTTACACAAGGCTTGCCTACTTAATTTCAAATTTTCCAACCAACATTGTACAGTGGTTTTGGTCTCTCCCCTAAAATAGTTAGATAGTCCTGCTGGATGGCAGAGCTCCTTTAGTACAATTGAAATTTTGATCCAATCAGCATTTATTGGACTGTGACTCATTCTTTTAAAAAGTCATTCACATTGGATAAGATCCAGAGGTAAGTGTTATCAAAATCCAAGTGTAGCATTACTAATAATGAATGTCAGTGGAATGAAATGTAACTAACTTAATCTGAATCTATTGATGTTTTTTATACAAAGGGCATTATATGCTGCATAGACTTTATACTATATTTCCTCTTTGTATTGTTCAATGATGTTTTGTTTTACACAGGCACCTGGGACTTCTCTTTACTTCAGGAAATGCATAGATTACTAGTGTGAGATGGAGGTGTGATACTTTAAGAAATTGAGTCCACAGCTGTAATGGGCTTCTATTTCATCCATTATTCCTAAATCTAAAGGGGAAAATAACACCTCTTTTTGTCAGGGAATGTAATTAGGCAGGTGTGACAACATCTGCAGAGGAATAGGCACAAGTACAAGTATACCATAGTAATCATTTGGCAAAAGAAAAATCTGGATGCGTATGTAATTGCTTTCGTTGACAGCTAACAAGCTCCACACTGAGGATTAATTTTAGCCTTTCATGATAGAATGGAGAGAGACTTTCTTTTCACAGAGCAAGTTCACACAGATGCTGGAGGAAAGGCCTGTTGGGATTGTTAAGGATGCTCTGGAAGCAAACATCTAATTTCCTCATGAAACATAATTTAGCACAGCTCTCAAATATTTCACCATCCTTCTTTAAGTCCCTTTTAAAAAAAGGTAGCTTAAATGATATGTGTAGCAATTGACATGCTATTCACTTTTCTTCATACAATGGTGGACATATAACATTCTCCAAACAAACATTTGAAGGATATATTCCCCTCTGCTGAGTCTGGGCTAATCTTTGCCTGACTGAGTTGGCCAGTTTGATATCAAAGCCCCAAACATCCAGAGCCTACATACCGATTGATGCTTCAGCACAACATCAGGCCATTAAAATGTTTCCCCAAAGCTTTGCTGATAGAGTTAGAAGCTATTTGATAGGTTTGCTAATAACAAGGATATGTGAAATATAATGAATGCTCTCCTCACATCATTTGTCTTTCACTCTCAACATTCTTCTCTGTTATTATTTAGACATCATGCTGTTCTGCCTATCATATTTTGATTTTTGAGATATATTTTTCAACATTCTCTTTACCTAAAGCCACATGTTCCTTTGCCTTTGCACTTTTGCATCTGCCCTTCTCTCCAATGTCAGTTTCACTGAACTTTCCATTTAAAAGCAAGCAAGTAAACAAGCAAAATTCTCTTTTCCCTCCCTTTCTCCCTCAGCTCCACTTATCCAAGCATGTGAGCCTTCCCTAGCTCTCCATTTATCTGTACATCTGTTTTTTAAAATAATATTTTTCTCTTCTTTCTCCCTTCTCATTTCTCTCCAATTTCCCCTTTTTCTGAGTGCTGTTACCCCTTGCTGCACCCTCAACCTCTCTCCAGCTCATGTTTAAACTATGCATTTGGTTTTATGATTTTACTCCTTTTACTTCCCTTCTCTCCAGACCTGCCTTCCTTTGTTCATTGGATCCCCTCTACCCTTGCTGTGTCCTTTCTTGTACACTTTCCACTCCAGAAACCATTATTGCTTGTTAGATTTCCAGTAAGTGTTTGGATTTTTTTTTTAAATTTCATGTGATTCTTATGGATGTGTGAAACCTCTCACATAGGGTGCATCTACACTATAAAGACAATGCAGTTTGGCACCACTTTAAGTGCTTGTAGCTCCATCCAATGGAAACTTGGGAGTTGTAGTTTTACATGGCCTTTAGGTTTCCCTGCCAAAGGGTGCTGGTGGCTCACAAAACAACAAATCCAAAGATTCTGTAGGATGGAGCCATGGTGGTTAAAATGGTGTCAAACTGCATTGTTTATATGGTGTATTTATTTATTTAGGGGATCTACATCCTGCCTTTCCCCCAAAATGGCACTGAAGGCAATGTAGATATACTCCATCAGAGAATGTGCAGCATTTCTCCCCCACCTTGAAGTCTTAATTCTCTTTTAAAAGAACAACATGTTGTAATAGGTTAATTCTATACATTTAAAGACAGTTTTTTTAAAAAAAATTATGAATATAATGTAAGAGCAATTTAGTACTACAAACTGGGATAAAAATTCATGATGAGCTGATTCTTTCTTTCTGAAAGAGAAGGTTCATAATTATCCAACTGTGTTTCTCCAGATCTCTCCTTGTGATGTGGGAGGTTGGTGAAGACCATCTGATTCATAGTTGTATAACAGATTAAAATAAACCCATTTCCTTCAGATTAATCTGAGTTGCTGTATGCTTCTTGTAGCCAAATTGTATGAATCATATTGTTTAATGCCAACAAGAGAGGATCCATTGAATCAACTGTTGAATCATGAGTATATTTGTGGAAATTTCCATTGACTAAATGGGTCCACTCCAGCTAAGGCATGTTACAGACTGCCCAAAACGGGCGGTCTCGCGCTGCTGCCGGTTGCTGCATCCGGGAACCACAGCAGCCAAACCGCACGGTTCCCGGGCGCAGCTACAAAGAAGCGCCAAAATGGCGCTTCTTCCTGTGCCCTGGAAGAGGCGCCGCAAGGTGCGAGGTGCGCACTCGCAGTGCCACTTCTGGTCCGCGACATCTGGATGCTGTGCGTCCGCGATGTCAAAATGGAGGTGCCCATCTGTATGCGGCGCCGCTGCCATTTTGACATAGTCGTTACACGCGAGGGGCAAGGTGCATCAGGAAGCGCTGCCCCTCGCGCGTAACGATGGCGCCCCATAGGGCCCGTCTGGAATGCGCCTAAGACTAACAGAATAGTTCAGCCGACAATGGGTTGAAACAGATGGCCCATTAGAACCCACTTCAGGACACCTTGGGAGCACATGGCATTTACATGCTGCAGTTTCCGAAGCTACCCAGAAGCTGGTTGGCTGCCCAGACATGGGTGGCTTCAAGACACTCCCGAGGCATATCAGTGTCTTGAAGCCACCCTGGGGCTGAGGTGGGGCTGGAAAAAGCACCCCTTTCTCTGTCCAAATAGGAGTCAATCCTTTCCTCTCCTATTTGGGCTGGGTTAAGGGTGGATTGGAGGTGTGGCATATGGTTTCCATGGTCCCAATGCATCTTCATCAGGGATGGTTTCAAGCTGCCCCTTCCTAGCCATCTGTTACAGCCCAAATACACTAGTCCACCAACAGTTCTTCACAGAACTGAACGTGGAAGACAAAAGATTTGTAGCTGGTGTCCCATCCAAATACTCAGCAATCTGCCTGTCCAGCTTCAGCAACACTTTTGTAATATATATCTTCAGATTGAACCTGGCACTCTACCCTGGGAGACCTCATTCCATGATACTGGAATGTTCAGTGTACAGATTTACTGTAAATAATTAGAAGAACAAGCAAACTTAAAAAAAAAACACAGCAGTACAGGTAAGCTGCATGATTGGGTGAGCTCCCATCACTAGTCCCAGCTTCTGCCAACCTAGCAGTTTGAAAGCATGCAAATACAAATAGATAGATACGTACCACTTCAGTGGAAAAGTAACAGCATTAATAAGAAAAGCGCTCCAGGAGGCTCCCCCAGTTACGAGTGCATGATGGGAATGGAGCAGGAGCCATAATTCCACTTATGTAGTGCCATGGGGGATCACATCCATGGTGCTTGCATGACATTTGGGGGGCGTTTGTGTGATGTTTAGCACACGGAGAGACCTCTGTGTGATCAGCTCCAATGCTGGCTCTTTGGCTTAGTAATGGAGATGAGCACTGCCACTGCAGTTGGGTATGACTAAACATTCATGTCAAGGGAAAACCTTTATCTTTTACCTTTTACAGGTATGGTGTGTTGTTGAACATAGAGTTCATGACTGCTGACATGGCTTGTATATGTACCAAGACCAGTGTTATCATTAGGCAGGAGATGGTGTCTTCCAGGCACCCTGCACTTCATTTCCTAAGACAATGGTGATGCAAGACTGAAGACCGACAATGAAGCAGCCCCATAGCCAGAAGGTGAGAAGACCTAAATATAATAAGGGTGGCCTGGATTGCTTCATTATGAAATAGCTTCACATCCTCCACCAGTAAATAATTACATGGACAGGCAGGACAAGTGTATCCTAGTGAGATAATGGCCAATTTGTCACTGCGTTGGAACAGGACCAGCCCAAGATATGTGAAAAAGTACAAAATTGCAAATATTTCAGACTGTATTTTCCAACCAGACAATTAACCTGAAAAAAGATCATGCTCTTTTAAAATGGTTTTCAAAGACAGAATTGTCCAATAAAAGCCATGTGTGTGCATGCATGTGTGTATGTGTGTTATGTGCCATAGTTTCTGATCTATGAGACCCTAAGGTGAACCTATCATGGAGTTTTCTTGGCACAATTTGTTTGGAGGAGGTTTGCTATTGCTCTCCCCTGAAATTGAGAGCATGTGATTTGCCCAGTGGGTTTCATGGCTGAGCTGCGAATTGAACTCTGGTTTCCAGAGTTGTAGTCCAGTGCTCAACCCCTTATCATCGATTCACCTTTTTGTTACTAGTTGCAAGAAATAACCAAACATTAGAAAGTAGTCACCTCATTGTCTTTGAATTGTTGCTATCATCATGTTTTGAACTTAGTATGTTAAGAGAAAATAACACATCAAGTCCACGACACAGGACTGCTTTAAAGAGTTGAACCAATGCCTGCTGGTGTTAATAGGCTGAATGATGGTAAAATTACCACCAGCAACCTGACTGAATTGAGAAATTAAATAGGTAAAATCTGATTAAGAATTCCTGGATATGGTTTGATCCTTTGCCAGCTGTTTTATCCTGCTAGTTCTCTAGCTACATTGTGCCCATATCATGCCATCAACACTTCCTGTTCTTCTGCACATTTTAACAGTACTGGCGAGTGTGCAATGAGTTTAAATGGCAGCTGCTGACATAGCAGCATCTCTGTTCTAGAAGTCAGCCCTCAGAACATGGGAGTATTATATACAATAATTACATTATCTGTAATGCATTTCTATTAGGGTTAATCAGAGGAAAACAATGTTGTTTTTGCAGATTGATGAACCAACTGGTAGTTGTAGCCCTCCTTCCATTTATTTCTTCATTTTGAGTAATATTTTTTATTACTTCCAAAACAGTAGATTAAGAGGTGATTGGGGGAGTGGGGGGGCAGGGGTAAAAAACTTAAAACACAACAGTGAGGGCAAATGTAACAACTAACACCTGAAATCTTACATTAAAAACCTAACTTTCCAAGCTAAATCCAAGGTGTCCAAACCAAGCTCTCAGATTTGTTTCTGAAAATTACAACATGCAGTTATAGCAAGTACTGAGGAACTTCATGACAGTAAGGGCTCTTTGACAGTGGAACACACTCCCTCGGAGTGTAGCGGAGTCTCCTTCCTTGGAGGTCTTTAAACAGAGCTGGATGGCCATCTGTCAGGGATGCTTTGATTGAGAGTTCCTGCATGGCAGATTGGGGTTGGACTGGATAGCACTCGGGGTCTCTTCCAACTCTATGATTCTATGATTCTATGAACCAGAAAGGGTCAAAACTAAAGCATAGGTGTTAGAAGAAGTTAACATTAATTAGCATTGTTAAAAGATGTTCAACTGACCCAGGAAGAAAAACATCTTGCCAATATCACCTCTGTCTTGTCATAGCTGATCTTCAGTTTATAAACTGAATATATCCAGGCCATTACTGAATCTGAATGTGGATTAATCCCTTTCAGTGTTGAATCAAATGCCAATGAGACATAGCAACATCTTGTGTTGGGTTTCATCAGCACAGTGGTGATGTGACCTTACTCAAAATTCCTGAATTACCTTACAGTGTTTCTATGTAGATATTAAAAAGCAGAGAACACAGGATCAAAAACCCAAAGAATTTGATAGCATAAATTCCAGGATTCTGCATGAGAATCAAAGGGCACTTGTTTTTAGAAATACATCACTGAGATAGGAGCAGAATCATTGCATCATTGTGCCCATGGTTCCCAGCTCTGACAGCATATTCACAAAGATACCATGGCTGTTGATATTAGGAACTAAGGAGGTCAAAGAGAATAAGAACTGTTCACCATGCAGCCTAGGCAATCAAGAGCATTTCAGTGTATCTAAAGTCTAATTAAAATTGATCTAAATAATCAGTGTTATCCAATAGATATTGGAGTTGTTGAGACACTAACCATGTGGACAGTTTGCAGCATTTTGTGATTCTGTATGAGAACAAAGAAAAAAGCATCTATGCTGCTGAATACAGAATAGAGTCCAGGCTGGGGAATTAAGAAGGTTTTTTGGCTTCACAGTCAGGCACAGATCCTTGTTTATTCCCATGACCATCAGAAATAGAAGAAAGTCTTCTAAATGTGTTGATTTTTTTTAAAATGTGCATATTCTACACATCAGAGAATGTAGCTTTTCTTTGCAACATTTTGCATTACTTTGGCACAGGATTGGGGGTGCTGCTTTTTTTTTTTCTCCAAAAGAAGGGAACACTTCCCTGTTAATATTATCTTTTCAACCAATCATTCTGCTAGGAGGAACTGTGTCTGTGTCAGAGTTAACATCAAATTCCTATTTCTAGCATGCCAAAAAAGATGTTATAACACAAAATTCAATAAAACATGAAAGGGTTAGGGATAAATGATGACTTTCACATGTATAAAAGTATATGCCAGCAGAACTGATTTGTGATGAATCTAAAAACTGTCTGAAAGATTTATATAGTCAATATATTTAGTGTTAGAGCTTCAGATGTGACCACTTTTGGTTTGAGTTTGGGCTTGGGTACATTCAGTGCAATGGGCTTAAATGTGATTCACTGTCTACATTTACAGAATGATTCCATCAGATCAGATATATTGTTCTGAAAGAGAGCAATCTCTCAATTGTTTTCAGTTTTGCTTATGGCACTGGAGCCTCTTAGTGGCCCATCAAACAACATGGATGATGTATTCAGTCAAAGTTATGACAGGAAGGCCAAGGGAGAAATTTAATTAAAAGACCAAATAAGTATAATCTTTATGCATTATCATATTTTTATTTGTGTGATGCATCTGCAGTCTCTTCTTCATTGTATAATAACACTAATAGAATAATCAGCTGTTAAATTAATCACTGGGGCAACTCAGCCAGATACTACTAGTTGCCTTGTGTTATTAAATTCACCATTTCAGATGTTTCACCATTTTCAGGCATTTAAAATGTTGACAATCCTAAAATCATTCCAGTATGAAAAAAAATCATTTGACATATATCTATTTTTGTCAAGCCCAGCAGGAACCAAGTTCAGAAATGCAGATTTCAGCAAAGAAAACTTAGCAAACCTTTATTCATTAACTATAGATCCACATCAGAAACATTTGTTGCCAGAACTGAACAACAAAGCATTAAAAATGTCTAATTAAACTACTCTTTATTTCAAATTCATGGTGGGCTGTTTTCCTGTTTGTTAAAATCAATAAACAAATTTGCTCCTTTCAGTTCCCATACTGCCCCTCTTTGTTCTTACAGCCAGACTCTTCCCACAAGAATGACTTTCAGTGAACTTGAGTTCCTCTACAGTGTTATCCCACCACTTGTGGCTGCAATCACTATTTATTTGCGATACTTGTCCCACTATATATTCCATCATCGAACTGAATATCTCCAACCCCATTCTTAAATCTTTGTATTATTTTTTTGTGGCAGGCAAGATGCACATGCAACTCTTGACAATTTTAAAAGGAACAGTACATGCTCCATTTCTCCATAGGTCTGGCACAGCTATCCACACATGCATGCTCACACTGAGGACAGAACTGCAGCATTGAAGAAGCTTTTAAATCAGTGACTCCAGAAGAGAAGATGAAAAAAATGCACATCAATACCACATCAAGGATGTAGAACATGATCTACAAACAGCTATAGAAACAAAATAAGCTAAATGACAGAAATCTTCAGCAGCCCAAAATGCAACAGGGTGAACATACCCTCCAATTTTCCCAATTTGACAGGAACAGTACTGATTAATCCTCTGTCCTCCCATGCTTTCAGCTGTTTTTAAAATGTCCCATTTTCTCTTTCCTCCTCCCACTATCCCCCTTTGTCCTCATGTTACTTCAGTTGCTACAAACTGAGTTCACAGTGCAAAAGTAATTTGTTTTGAATTAAGTCAGTTGGAGGAAGTATAGAATTTTGCCACACACTGATGTTACTTGGCCACGTATGTCCTGATTTTCATTTGTGAAATGCTAGAGTGTATGAGTGAAGCGACTGCTCCATATAGCATTATACTGGAGAAAGGGAGGAAGAGAAGATGGCAGAAGTTATAGTTGAAGTCAGGAACTGACTGAATGGTGATTGAGATATTTTGATATAATAGCCTTGGCAACAGGACAGTGTTGGTGTTTAGGCTTGGCTCAAGCAGTAACTGTCTTGGGCCTTTTTTGCTTCTCTTCAGTTTGCAAATATGAACAGCTGTCATTCTTTAATTTTCTCTTTTGGAACATAAGACATTTGGGAATTGATAAATATAAAAGGTTGGCATAGCAGAATATTCTTAGCATAATGAAGCAAAATGGGTTGTTACACAGATGAAAAAAATGAGCCATGAACCTGCTTCATGAATAACCATGAAGGGGAAACATATGGAGACAAGCCTGTAGCTCTGGCCCTGTCTCCTAATTTATGGGACATTCTTTGTCCTACTCTGATATTGACAGATGCAGTGGAGTGGATTCATTGTCACACTGACCTGTCATCACTCTGCTGATGTCTACAAAGGAAAGCATACAACTTTTCATACACTGGCTTTTCCTGCTTTCTAGAACTCTAATGGGGCCAGATTCCACAAGGCAGGAAAAACCTACATGCTGACAGGTCTACAAATGAAAGGTTCTCTTTTGCAGATATTTATGTATGGCTATGGGGCCATCTGTGCAGTGTGACTAGTTTGGGGTCAGTCACAGCATTGTAGCCCTCCCTGCTTTCTTTTTGCCAGCAGAGAAGAACCTTTTTGTTTAAGCAGACTTTTAATGTATAAGCACTATACATTAAATAGAATGCATATTTTTATTGGGATGTTTTTATCTTTTAAAAATTTGTATGTTTTAAAAATAATTTTATGTTGTCTTATGTGAGGATTTTAATTATTTTTCAATTTTTTCTTGGTCTGGTTTTTTTTTAAATGACTCTTCCTGGGAGCCACCTTGGGTCCCACTCTGGGAGAAAGGTGGCATACCAATGAAATAAATAAATACATAAATAAATATTTCAGCACACAGCTTCATCTTGAAAGCATGTTGTTGTTGTTGTGTGCCTTTAAGTTGTTTCTAACTTATGGTGACCCTAAGGCAGTGGTTCTCAACCTTCCTAATGCCACGACCCTTTAATACAGTTCCTTATGTTGCGGTGACACCCCCCCCCCCCCAATTATGTTTCTGACTTCCTAAGACCATCAGAAATATGTGTTTTCCGATGGTCTTAGGCAACTCCTGTGAAAAGGTCGTTTGACCCCCCAAAGGATTTGTGACCCACAGGTTGAGAACCTCTGCCCTAAGGCAATCCTAGCATAGTGTTTTCTTGGTAACTTTCTTCAAAGGGGGTTCGCCATTCTCTGTGTCTGAAAGAGTGTGGTTTGCCCAACATCATCCAGTGGGTTTACATGGCCAAGCCAGGATTCGGACTGTGATCCAATGCCCAAATTATTACACTGTGCTGGCTTTTTGGCTTTTTTTACTCTTCACGCAGTGCGTATGGGAGGGTAGGCACATAGGCTGCTATAGCAAACAGGCGGAAGTATAAAGTTACATCTGTATAACTCAATTTGGTATTACCAGGCCATCTTGGATTGAGGTTTCTTCTAACAAACAATGCTCTTTTAGTGAAAAGTTGTACATTTCTTTACTGAATAAAAAGGAATGCTTTTGGGGGTTTGCTTTGTCCTGACACCTATTTGTGCTGTAAAGCAGTGCAGAATTCTAATGAAGTGGAAGTCCACTAGGAGGGTATAAAACATGATCAGTTTAGGACTATATTTCACATTTCTTCCTCTATAAGGATGCCACCACAATATACCCTGTTAGTTATGAGCCATCCCAACAGGACAAAGAGACTACTCATTCTTTCAGGAAAGTGTGAGTGTAACGGACCTGGATTTATAATTGCAGCTGTGCTGTAAGTCAATGTTTATTAAGCTATCTGATATGGCGGGGGGGGGGGGGGGGGAGAAGATACACCTCCACCCACACACTTCTGTTAAGGACAAGTACTGTGTTTGTTACTATCAGCTACAATTGTTTCTTTTCTGGCAACTCCCCTGAGACAGGTGAGGGCTCAGGGACCAGTACTGTTCTCTGGACCACCACTTTGAGTGGCACTGATATAAATAACATTTCTCCAGTTTTCTGCTTGTCTTTCTGTCTACAGCTGCCTAATGAAATAAGCAATAATAGGAGTCTAGGCAAGTAAGCAAAATTCAGACCTCTGTCACTAATGAGGCTAGCTAGCAGAATGGAATTGAAATAAATTAATTTCATGTCAGTACAACTTATAATCATGCTCTGAGATGTTCCAGGTTCTCTGGATTATCTCTCAAGGGGAGGCAATGAATATAAAGGACTGGTGCCTGCAATTGGATTGACATTATTTCCAATGTGCTGATAAATTGGAACAAGTGCTATTTAAAACTATGGGATTACTCAGCACTGAAACTGGGCTGGTGAACTGAAACCTTCAGCCTAGTCCTAATAACAGGAGTTTGAATGGCATCTAGCTGCACTTCAGTGATGGCAAAGGAAAAAGATGAGCTGCTGTTATACTGAGTGATCTGGTAGGACTAATGATTTGGGTGAAGAACTGTAATAAATCTGAAGAAAATGGTAGATTTTGCCATTTTGTTGTACTGGGCATTCAGTCTACCCTGTTTCTTTAGCAGAGCAAACTACATATGAAAACCAATTTCATTCTTAGGTCACTGCATGATCATATTGACTCTAGCTGTGAAGCACTTCATTTCTCGACTGTTTGTAAAACTTTTTCAGTATGGAGTCAACTACCTCTGTCTTGAGTCAGCCAGGACCTAGCTCCACTCACATGATACAATCAGCTCTATTTCAGCAAGAAGAAGTGTAAGTTGCTTTTAAGCCACTCCCCTTGCTGGAAATTAATCTTTTCTCTGGAGGCCTGCCTTGCACTGCAACCAGCATTGTGAAGCAGTTGGCAGTGGCCTAAATCACATTGGTAACCCCAATTAGAGTAGACTCATTGAATCAATGGAATTGATGTTAAGCGTCGACTCAGAATTTAACAATTCATTCAATAACTCTCTGTCAGAGTTGTATAGGGTACATGCCCATTTGCAGACTTATGTATTGACTGTGCTGACCAACTGTTATAACAACACTGCACAACTCTTATTTTGGCACCATGGCACAGCTGAAGATATACTTGAATTTGCCACAGAATGCACAATTCAATGCACATCAAGCCACTCTAAGAGCACTTCTGAAGAGTGAGGTATAAATACAATAAATAAAAAATAAAATACATTTTAAACAATATAATGTGCTGGTACATCACATATGGATCAAATGTGCACATGCATCTCATATGTAGGGAATGGAAAGAATATTCAGAGACTCAAGAAAAAAAATGGGAAAGGGACATATAGGAGACTCTCCCAGAAGCCTCTTTATCGTCCACCTTCCCATATATTCAAATAAACTTAGGGGCTACTTCTGCCCCTTTCAATCACAATCTCTTTTTCTCTGCTTCCCTCCCCTCCAGCAAGCCATGTAGAGAGTCATTTGAACAAAGAAGTTCACCTCTAGCTGATCTTATATCCCTGACATGACATCATCATCTCAGGCAATCCAGGGATGGAGAGTTATGGAGGATGCCTGTGTTGTGTGCTGACTATCAGAATATAGCCAGTAAAGATATTCCTCACTCAGCTGCTCTTCTGCCTTCCCACAGACCACTACATGGTTGTTCCAGGACAGCTGAGCAAGGATAGGGAGCTGACATTCTTCTGACACTGGCAGAAGTGGTGGTGATAGTGATCCTCCTCAATTGGCTGCTCCCCCCACCAATAACCACTACAATAGCTGTGGGGCAGCCAAGTGAGGATTTACACCACTGCCTATGTCAGAAGATCATGGGCAGCAGTGACAGGAATCTTCCTTGGCTGCTCTCTCCCTCTGCTTGCTGACCACTGCAATGGCTGTGCAGGGTAGAAAGCAGGGTAGAGTGAAGAAAGGTTGCTGCCATAGGGGCAAAAGCTTTCTGCCTACCATGTAGATCTTTTCAAATATTACACAATATTCAGAGATGTGCCTGCAGCAAGGAGAAAATTGATTAAATTTTCAATTTTTCCTTGATGGAATGAATAATTGAAAGAAGCACATTCCTACTTTCATGCATGCACGTCTAATGAGCATCCACATCCAGAACAAGCAAAACCCCACTTCTGCAACCTTGAACTGAATATAGATGTTCCATGTCAGATAAAAAAAATTGTCCAACTGCTTCTGTAGGGAGAACTTACAGCTCCATAAAATGCCAACAGGATTCCAACCATTTGTTCTTAATTGCTTTCAAGTCACTTCATCTTAAGGTGATCCTATGAATGAGAGACCTCCTAGATCTCCTGTTATTAACTCCCTTGCGAAGGTCTCATAGACTCAGGGCTGAGGGTTTCCTTGATTGAGGGATGAAACAGATGGCCCTGAAGGTGGTGGATTGAAGCTGCCCCTTCCAAAGATGGATCGGGGCTGCAGCAAACAGAATCCATGGCTCCAATCTGCCTTCAAGCCTACTGAAAAAGGAATGATTAAAAAAAACGCTCCTTTTTTGGCTGGCAAAAAGCCAGCTTTGCTACCCACACCATGGCCAGAAGCTGGCTTCATGATGCTCCAGTAGCATGTGGCATATAAATGTCATGCTCACAGAGCACCCAGAATCCAGCCCACATCTGGACAGCTGAGTGGCTTCAAGCTGGCTTTCAGGCAGTTTCAGAGCATACATCAACAAAATGCAATGACATTTTGTTGATGTATGCTCTGAAGCCACCTGGACAATAGCACAAAAGGGTCCTGTTTCAGCCCTGAGTCTATCTATCTGCAGTGCTACCTTCCTTTTTTTCCTACTGCCTTACCAAGCATTATTGTCTTTTTAGTGAAGCATGCCTTCTAATGTTATGTCCAAATTACAATAGCTTGATTTTGGCTTCTGCGGAGAATTCAGGCTTAATTTGCTTTCAGTTCCATCTACTTTATGGCAGTCAATGGTATCCTCAGAACTCTTCTCCAGCATCACATTTCAAATGAGTTGATCATCTTCCTGTTAACTTTCTTTCCTGTCCAGCAATTACAGCCCTATATAGAAATATAGCCTTTTGGCTGAAGATCGGGGTATAAGTAAATAAATATTATTATTGTTATTGTTATTATTATTGTTATTATTATTATTATTATTATTATTGAATGGATCACCCTGCCTTTGGTATTCAATGGTATATTTCAGTCAGTCTGTTTTAGTTGGGAAAACTAGTACGTATAGGATTCAGGCCAGTGTCTAATAAGAAGAATCATCAAACAGGCTGGGGAAGGAGGCTGGGGCTTTCACAATTCAGACTTCAAGAAGGTGGAGGCTGGGGTTTCCACAGCTTCAAGAAGAAAACCTAGTATCCTCCCTCTTGCAGATAGGGCAGAGATAGAGAGAGGAGCAGCTGGACAGAGTACAACTGGAAAAAGAGAGTATGTGTTATAGGGAAGGAGACTTGTCAGAAACGAACATAGCCCAGATCAAGTTGTTACTTCCAATTATTTACAAGCTACAAAGGCTCATAAATGCAGTGAGAAAGGAAAGTGTGGTGTAAATGTTGCCTCCCCTCCCCTTTTGGCTGCAGTTTTCTGCAGGTGTAGTGACAGAAAAAGGGCCCCCTTTTCTAGTACTCTATTTTAGTTGCAAAACCCTTGCAAAGGCACTATAGATATACCAAAGTTAACAGAGCCTCTGATGGTGAAGCTTTGCAAAGTATTTTTAAACCCACTCATTCTCCCACCTTTTCCTTCTCATCCTCTGTCTAGCTGGAAGGGTATTTTTTGTAGCTGCATTGACACTAGATGGGTTGTGGTGGCTTAGTGGTTAAGATGCTGACTCTGATGATTGCAAGGTCAGCAGGCTGGCAGTTCAAGACTTAAGCAACATGTGATGGAGTGAGCTCCTGTCACTAGTCCCAGCTTCTGCCAACTTAGCCATTCAAAAGCATGTAAAAGTGCAAGTAGATAAATAGGTACCACTCTATGGGAAGCCAAGTTCATTCTGTGCGTCATGCTGCCCACATGACCATGGAATCGTCTTTGTCAACAATATCTCCCTTGGCTTAGTAACGGAGATGAGTACTGCCCTCTACAGTCAGACACAACTTGACAATCATGTCAACGGGTAATCTTTACCTCTATTTTATTGGCATTAGGAAGATGGTGAAGGAGGGCTGAAGAAACAGAATGATTTGGCATCAAGTTTCAGCAAGTTGTCTCCAACAAATAATCCAATAATGGTTTTCCTGGAAAATACAGTGGGAACTTGGTATCCATGGACTTGCCATCCACAGATTTGAGCATCTGCAGACAGAAAACTGGTACTGTCAGTAATGGTGGTGTGTATCCATTGGACTGAAGTTCTCTGTCGCCAATGTAAAGTTGAAGGCTTTCATGGCCGGCATCCATAGTTTTTTGTGGGTTCCTTCCCTCCCCCCTCCCTCCCCCTCCCCTTCTGAGACTTCTGCCCCAGCTTGGTTTCGCGGGTGGAGACTGGAGTCCCTGTTGGCCACAGGGAGCTGGGACTGAGACAGGAGACTCACAGCACCCCCTGCCACTCAGGCTCAGAACCTGGGATGGAGCCTCCAGGTGCTGAAGCCCAAGCCCTAGCTCTAGCACTGGCTCTGGCTCCCTCCAGCTGATGGGGCTCCAGCTTGTCTTCAGGGGTAGTGCAAAGGTGGAGGCTGGAGCCCTGTTGGCCAGAGGGAGCTGGAGCAAACGCTGGGGCCAGGGCTTTTTAAAGCCTGGAGGTTCTATCCTGGGTGCTGGGCCTAGGGTGGCTCCAAGAGTCTTTTTTCCCCCTGCCAGCCTGAGCATGTTAAAAAACAACATAGATCAATACATTTGACTACAAAAATGAAAATCATAAGAAAAGTGAAGGCAGGTGAAAGAAAAGTAATCCCTGGATGCATTTTAGAAGAAGCCTTCAAATGGCCTCTGGAAGATTCAAAATGTTTTTCTTTACTTATGGGAGGATTTACCTCACCTGGCTGTTTCATTTCATATGTGTGCATTGTTGGTTTTGAAAATATGTTACATAAACATGTTGATCTGCTGTTCTTTTTTTGTGGTGCATCAGGACCTGCCCCTATGCTATTTCTGCTTTTGGCACCAAATTTTCTGTAAAAAAGTAATGCCCAGGAATGCATTTATTTTGTTAACTGAGGTATACCTGTATACTGCAGTACTGCTGGAAAAGATATTGTCACCTAGATACAATGAGACTCTAAATCTCTGCATATTCTAAAAGGTTCTAGGTTGTCTTTTCCTCAGGCTTTCTTTAGGAAGTGTTTTCTGAAGTCCCAGAGTGTGCCTTGCAATGCTATATGCTTTCTATAAGACATTTCTTCATTTTATTTTATGGTAGCCTTCTAAATGCCAGGCTGGATTAGAGTAAATCACTATATAACAAAATACAAATGGCAATGAAACAGTTCACAGGAAGAGACAGCATTAAAAAAATGAGAAGGAGGAGGAAGATCAAAGTGTGCCCTATATCTCCAACTGAGCAAATACTAAACATTTAAACAATTTTTTTCTGTGTAGCATTATTAATGATTTTATCTAACATTTGATCCATTTATTGTTTTATATTGAGTATTGTTGTTTTAGTTTAATGTCTTTTAAAATAGTTTTTACAAGATATTTTAATTTAAAAAGGAGCAGGTCTTCATTTGTTTGTTATTCATTCTGTGCACAGAGGTCAAACCATTTGAGAAGATCACACAGATTTTACAAAGTAATTTGATTACCTACTTTACATTTAACTTGTTTTCTACTGTTAATCTTTTTATATGTTTGCTACCGCATAAATACCAGTTTGCTGTAATTAACCATGAAATAATGAAACAAAAGAAGTCTGAAATAGTTTCACCACTAAAGGAATCTGATATTCTCCTACGTGTGTTATAAAATGATGCCAAGGAAGCTTGATGTTACTTAACACTATGCAATTTAAAATGGATTCAGAACTGGCTGCTGTGCTTGCCTAAGTTTCAAATCTCTGTTGGTATTAGAGATAATTGTTTTCTCTCCATGCACCCACTCATGGAGTCCCTCCTATTACTACAGGGATAGTGTGGGTGGTAATGGTACACACCAGTTGTAACACTAAACATTACATTATGCAGCCATTTCCTGCTTCCTGTTAGAACTTATTAATGGCATAAAACTCAAAAGCTGAACATACAAGCCTAGAAACAAGCAAGAAAAATTGTCTTAATACTGTACACTCACTATCTGTGTTTTGTTGGGATGTGCAAAGGATGCTTCTGGGCCTGGTTTTGTGACCCTCAACCTCTTCAGACTCTGGCCTCATTCCCACTACAGAATTACCTAGTTTTTGAGTTGAATCAATGAAGCAATTTAGCACAGCTATCAAAGCTTACCCATTTCAATTTAATCTACTTTGCATTCACTTTCATCAATGAATCGATTCAACATGGAGTTGCATCACAGAGCTGGTTGTGCCACAGGGCACCGATTCAGATCCATAGCTCATTCACACTAGTGCTGAATTGATTAATTGCAAAAGATGTGGGGAATTCAGCTGATATCGAAGAACTGGTTTAAATGGGTTTAGCCCTGGGCACCCCTTCATAAACCATATCAGGGAATCAGTGCAAGTACAAACAAGGGCCATTTAAACCAGTTCAGATCAGTTTGCAAGCCAGTTTATTATGTAGTGGGTGTGAGGTCTCTGTGTACCGTACATTTTCAGGGCAAAAAAGGGAGATGAATTGCCTCTCCTGGAAATGCCTTAACATTTTAAAAATCCCTAGTTGTACAAACTAAAAGTGGACTTTCAGCCAGTTCAACGGGTTTTTGCTTGGTATTTATAGCAGTCAATATAGTCCCTAGGAGCCCCAGGGCCAGATAATTGACTTCTGGTCCCACTGCACTGGTGTACCCCTATCTAGATATAGATCTTCTGGTGAGCAGGCTAAAAATCTTTCTTCATTAAGGAAGTACAAACCGTAGAGTGAGGTTTCTGTACAGATATGCTATATACATGTACTTGTTTAGGCTTGCCAGGTCAGCAGTATCCCATTTTTTGAGATTTCATAGTCCAAATCTGAGACTAAGAAATGGGTCCTTGTGACATCACAGAGGCAGAATATTAAAGGGTTGGGTACTAGCCCAGATTGCCTCCACATCTGATGATGGTAGAAACAAACATGAAAGCAATAGTTTCAGGATAAGGATAAAACTTTTTAATGAGAGGATATTGTAATCCAGAACTAGGGGAAGGGAAAAGCTTAGCATTTTTAGTGCCAGGGAGCTGGCAGAATGTGCTCAGTAGCTGTAGCAATTGATGCTGCTACTCCTAGCATTTGCATCCCATGGCATCTACTGAACACATGGCATGTTTATTCTTCTGCTGGTTTTTGTGGAAATTTTACTGTCAGAGCACATGGATTACACACACACACACACACACACACACACGGCTTGCACTGCTTCTGTCAGTGCTTGTAGAACAAGATAATTCATAAATCATGATGATGTTGGGGCTCTTTTCCCTTGTTGTTTTTGATGTTATGTGTCTTCAAATCCACTTCATATCCACCCTGAACTCTACTCACCAACAGTCCTTTTCAGGTCTTGCAAACACAGGGTTGTCGCTTCCCTTATTGAGTCATCTGTAATGTAGGCTTCCTTTCTTGCTACCATCTTCCCCATTACCGAGCATTAGCTCCACTCCTTCCTGTACCATCTGCTTTTCTGCAAATACACGATTGGCCAAAGAGCATGAATCGCTCATCTCCCCCCTCCCCTATTCTTCTCTTCTTTCTCCTGGCCTTTTCTTGCAATAAAATTGCATAAACACCTTCACACTGAATGAGAGAGCCTGGAACCAGCAGGGAAGGGGTGGATGGCTGAACCAGTGGATGGAGAATCCATAAATACAGAAGACTGATTGTATTTCAGGCTATTTATTATATGGGCGCGTTACAGACGGGCCCAAGAGGCGTTGTCGCTGTGCCGTGATTACGGCGAGGGGCGCTGCTTCCTGACGCGCCTTGCCCCTCGCGCGTAATGAGTGCGTCAAAATGGCGGTGCCCTATACAGATGGGCACCGCCATTTTGACTTCATGGACGCACAGCATCCTGACGTCGCACCCGGAAGAGACACCGCGAGTGCGCACGTTGGCACTTGTGGCGTCTCTTCCGGGTTGCCGGAAGGAGCGTAATTTTCGCGCTCCTTTTTGCAGCACGGAGGAGTCGCGCGGTTTGGCTGCTGCGACTCCTCCGCGCTGCAACCAGCAGCGGCCTGAGACCGCCCCTCTTGGGAGGTCTGTAACGGGCCATGTATTCACTGATATACACATACGTATACATTCTCTTTAGAAAGAATCAAGGACATAGCATTGTGTAGGTACTTCAGTTTAATTATATTCCATATCATTATATGTAAGGCATCATTCCATTATGTTGCATATAAGGCATCTTATATTAAGTCATAAAGTCATCAAATCATAATTCACATTCACAGGGACTTTCTCTCTCACATGTAAGAACATTACCCTTCTAAACCAGTTAACATGTAACATTATCCTTGTATCTTCATAATCAGGTTCTCCCTAATCACATAGTTTCCCATAATGTCTGCTAAGTCATTATACAGACAAACCAAAAATGGGCAAACACTGTAATCAATCTTAGGCTATATATTTTACCATCTACAGGGTTTACCAAGTTATGTGTAATTATTTAATGATCTATAAAGCCCATATGGTGTAGTGGTTTGAGCATTGGAATACAACTCTGGAGATCAGGATTTGACAACCAGCTTTGCCCTGAAACCCACTGGGTGACCTTGGGCAAGTCACATTCTCTCAGCCTCAGGGCTGGGCAATGACAAACTTCCTCTGAACAAATCATGTGAAGACAAACCCAGGATAGGTTGCCTCAGTGTTGAAAATGACTTGAAGGCACACAACAACAACAACAACAACAACAACATTTTAATGTTATATGCACAGGCTGAGAAGCTGCCAACTAAAATTCACGTGTAACACTTTTATGGACAGTGGCTGCTGCCACACTTCAGAATGAATGCCATTTGACACTGCATTTACTGTCATGTCTCCATCCTATGGAATCCTGGGATTTGTAGTTTGTCATGGCACCAGAGCTCTCTGACAGAAAAGGCTAAATATTTTTTTTAAAAAATGACAAAACCCAGAATTCCATAGCATTGAATCATGCCAAGTAAAGCAGTGTCAACCTGTATTATTTCTGCAGTGCAGAAGTAGACATACATACAGGGATATTAATGCTGTAGGTTCAAAATCCACCCCAGAATAACATGAGTCAATGGTGTATACTAATTTCACCCCATGAATAAGCTGTTATTTTGATTTAGCATAGAATCATGGAAAGGCACACTGCAGGCAAAGAGAGTCACTGAGGGATTCTTTCTAGGCTGAACAGAGCTGATTGGATGTACGTTGTGAGGCCCAGTTTGAGAAAGGCTCGAAACTCAAAGGGGATTGTGCCCACCTTGATTTGGACCTTCTCTAAATTGAACAGGGGTGGCTACTGCTTTTTAGCACCTTTGCTTTAACTGGTCACCCTGCCTCCACTCTAAATGCAATAAGCTATTTTGTGAAAGGTCTTAGCTATTCTAAGATGCAATTGGTATTATGTCAAAAGGCATATATGAGAAAATAGAATCTGAAGTTTTGTGAAGTCGAAGGCTTTCATGGCTGGCATCCTTAGTATTTTGTGGGTTTTTTGGGCTCGGCAACATAGCCCAAAAAAACCACAAAAATCTGAAGTTTTGTTACAGCACTGTGTATATGGAAGATCACAGAATGGGAAGGGCAATGTTTGTTGATGTTGTTGTTCTTGTTCTTGTGTGCCTTCAAGTTGTCTTTGACTTGTGGTAACCCTAAGATGAACTTATCACAGGGTGTTCTTGGCAAGATTTGTTCAGAAAGGGTTTGCCATTGCGCTTCTCTGAGGCTGAGAAAGAGTGACTTGTCTGAGGTCACCAGTGAATTTCTCTTTTCCTGCAGTTTGCATCCATTGTTCCATGTCCTGTTCTCTGGAGCAGCAGAAAACAAGCTTGCTCCCTCCTCAATATGACATCCCTTCAAATATTTAAACAGGGCTATCATATCACCTCTTAATCTTCTTTTCTCCAGGCTAAACATCCACAGCTCCCTAAGTCGTTCCTCATAGGACATGGTTTCCAGACCTTTCACCATTTTAGTCGCCCTCCTTTGAACACGGCCCAGTTTCCCAATGTCCTTTTTGAATTGTGGTGCCCAGAACTGGACGCAGTATTCAGGTGGGACCTGACCAAAGCAGAATAGAATGGCACTGTTACTTCCTTTGATCTAGATACTATACTTCTAGTGATGCAGCCTAAAATCGCATTGGCCTTTTTAGCTGCCGCGTCACACTGTTGACTCATGTTCAACTTGTGATCTACTTGGACTCCTAGATCCCTTTCACACATAGTCTCATTCAGCCAGGTGTCCCCCATCCTATATCTATGCATTTTGTTTTACTGCCCTAAGTGCAGTACCTTACATTTCTCCATATCGAATTTCATTTTGTTAGCTTTTGCTTGTCCTTTGTCCAGCTGGCTCCTGATGGTATCACCTTATAGTTTTTCTTTTTAAAAAATACCTCTTTATCTGTTTTCCCCCAGATTATACTGTTGGAGAAATGTACAATGCTTCTAAATGGGATCGTACAAAGATGAAACAGCATAATGAAAAAGAGAAAATATGGCAAACAATAGAAATCAAAGGTTCAAGAAGTGTGATATTGAACTGCTGCACCATGGGATTGCCCCAGCACTCAGTGCTTTGCATGATTTCTCTTCCAAGAACAAGAACCTTAAAATTGTCTAGATGTAGTCTGAGTGTGACTCTGTGTGTGTGTGTGTGTGTGTGTGTGTGTAGTGTTGGATGTTTGCTTGGAAAATGCTAGACTTTCAAGTCCTTCTGCTTTTGCCTCAGTGGACTCCACATTAATCACCGATTCCTAGCATATTATATTGCATGTGACCTTGGTACCAATAGAGCCGAAAAGAAACGCACACAAAAAAGGATTAATCTGTACTCCACTCTGGCTCCAGCATTTAACCTTGTGATGCAGAAGGTCTTCAACAATGACAGCCCTATGATTTATGCCATTTTCATATCAATTGCCAATGACCCCATATAGAGTTAAGTGAAAACATTACCCTGTTTGAATACTCCCTTTCTATTATAAAATCACACCCACCTTTCTAAAATTCTAGAGATTTCTTAACTTCTACCCTTCATTCTGTTACCATTGTTCTGTTATTTTTATAGCAATTTATCTCCACTTATAGGTGAATAAACACAGCTCCCCCCCCACTTTTTTTTTAAAAAAATTGAACCCTCTAACTATAAATTTAGCTTTTGCAGAAACCTCCCTGTACCAAAAGCTATCAGACTTGATTTTGGAAGGGACAGCTACCTCTGCCAATCTTCTCTACATCTCATGTCAAGAAATAAAAAAAGTCAATAGCAATTCCCCTTGCAAAACACCACACTGTGAGAGTACAACAACCTCTACACCTATTTGTATGAAATTAGTGAGGTGTAATACATTCTTGAGAGCCAGCATTGTGCAGTGGATTGAGTGTACCACTGGGACTCTGGAGATGTGCATTCACATCCCAGCTCAGGCATGGAAATCCACTGGGTAGCCTTAGGTGAGTCTCATTCTCTTAGCCCCAGAAAACCTTGTGATAGGTTCACCTTAAGATCATCATAAGTCAGAAATGACTTGAAGGCATACAACAACCACAACCACAACTGACATAAATTTAGGGAGTTCTGATCCTGTACATTTTATTCAAATCTAACACAAAACCATTCTAGCTATTTTTAACCCTTTAACAATGTCAATGGGAAGTATGAAGATTTGGTTTTCATATGGAGATATGGAAGCGTGTCAGATGCAGTGGTCTCCGAATCATATCCCTGCTGTTTTCTCAACTGTGAGATCAGGGCCCAAGCTAACTCTTGTGGCCACTACACAACAATGATATAGTTTTAAAAAGTGTTTTATTCTTTTAATAACTATTTGTTTTAATATTGTAATAATTTAATTCCTTTTTAATGTACTTTTCCCCTAAGTTTTTAATTGTACTGTTTGTTTAATGTCTAAGTACTCTCTGGTCAGACCTTTCTTTAAAAGATCAGAAAAGAGCTATGTATCAAACAAAACAGTTGGATAGCTCTTTTCTGATCTTTTAAAGAAAGGTCTGACCAGAGAGTACTTAGTCATACAGGTTCTTTACCCATGTGCTAGAGAAGTACAGTAATTGTACAGACATTGCTTGCAAAAAAAGTCTCTCATTTCCTGCTTTACTAATGGTTTGAAAGAAGGAGATTTTCATCAAAGTATTATTTAGCCTTGAGCAAATTCCTTTCCATTGTGAGTATAAAGAATTTATTGGATCTCATTAGTAGGGCATGGTTTTCTTTTTCTTCCTTACCATTAAGGGAGCTCATGGGTCTCTTTGACTCAGCATCATATTTTGGAGCAAATTCACCTAATTATTAAGTAAAAACTCCTCACTACAATTGCTTAATGAGGTGGTTGGATGCCCTTTCATGAATTCTGTTAGCAAGGCATGTACACTTTTATAGGTAAGAAAGGATAATTAATTTTGTTCCTGCCCTATCTTTTCTTAAAAGAAATTGGTATCTGAGCCAGGCAAGCTTTTTGTCCAGCTTCTCTGTGAGTACTGTCTGCTTTTTATTTTTAGGTTACTACAGTACGATAGTACAGGTTGAGTTATCTGGAATTCTAAAATCAGAAATACTAAAAAAAAAAAAAAACCACAACAAAACTTTTTTCATGGATGACTGAGATAATAATACCTTTGCTTTCTGATGATTTGGTGTATGCAAACTTTCTTTCATGTAGAAAATTATTTAAAATATTGTATAAAATTTTAAGGCTATGCGTATAAGGTGTGTATAAAACATACATGAGAAGTTGAGAAGCTGGAACATGTCCAGAGGAGGGTGACCAAAATGGAAACCATGCCTCACGAGGAAAGACTTAGGGAGCTGGGTATGTTTAGCCTGGAGAAAAGATGGTTAAGAGTGATATGATTGCCTTGTTTAAATATTTGAAGGGGTGTCACACTGAGGATGGAGCAAGCTTGTTTTCTGCTGGTCCAAATATTAGAACATGGAACAGTGGATGGAAGCTACAGGGAAACAGATTCCACCTAAACATTAGGAAGAACTTCCTGACAGTGAGAGCTGTTCAACTATGGAACACACTCCCTTGGAGTGTGATGGAGTCTCCGTCTTAAACAGATGCTGGATGGCCATCTGTCAGGGGTGCTTTGATTCTGCATTCCTGCATGGCAGGGGGTTGTGGTCTCTTCCAACTCTATAATTCTATGAATTTTGTGTTTAGAACTCAGTCCCATCTCCAATATATCTCATGTTGTTGTTGTTGTTGTTGTTGTTGTTACTGTTGCTGCTATTAACTATCTTTGAGTCAATTCAAACTCCTGGTGATCAAGATACCCTTTCCTTCACTGCTCTGCTTAAGGTCCCAAAAAGACAGGACAAAATAAAGCTGCTTCGAGTCACTTTGGAGGTATGCTGTTTGAATGATGCATGCGTCCTAAGAAGCTGGAAGCCACACCAAAGCCATGCTCCAGTCCTAAGGACTGGAGCACAGCTTTGGCATAATATCTGGCCTCTTACGATGTGTGTGTCATTTAAACAGCATACCTCCAAAGTGACCAGAATCAGCTTTATTTTGGCCTGTCTGTTCGGGCCCTAAGTCCTGTAAATTCATACTTGTGTTCTCCTTAACACAGTCCATCTACCTTGCATGTGGTCTTCCTCTCTTTCTACATCCCTCCATCTTTCCTAGCATTATTGTATTTTCCAGTGAATTGTGTCTTCTCATGTTGTGGCCAAAGTATGACAAACTCAATCATCTTGTTTTCTAGGAAAAGTTCAGGCTTGATCTGTTCTAGGATACATTTGTTTGTCTTTTCGGCTTCCATGGTATCTTCAGCACTCTTCTCCACACCACATCTCAAAAGAATTTATTTACTTCTTATCTGCTTTCTTCACTTGTATACGTACATGGTAATAGGGAATACAGTATATATGCAAAGACAGATATTCTGAACCCCCCTCCTCCAAAATCCAAAACATCTGCTCTCAAGCGTTTTGGATAAATGTACATACAAGTAATAAGTAAGATTGTTAAATACGAGCTGAAATCTTGTATTGGGAGACATATTATAAAATTCAGGACAGGTGGAATTGTGGCATGTCTCCCAAGATGATGTCATAGCTATGCATGCAACAATAGGAACATAATTGATGCTGCTCCACCCTGTTGCTCTCCTCCAACCAATGGCCATGGTGGAGGGACACTACAGCAGCTTGAAAGGTGGATTTGAGAGAGTTTTGTCATTGTGTGGTCAGCAGAGAATTCTGAACTCTGCAATGGCATAGGGGGCATCTGCACTACAGAAATAATGCAGTTTAATACCACTTTAAGAGTTGTAGTTCCATCTTATGGAATCCTGGAATTTATAGTTTTACAAGGTATTTAGCTTTCTCTGCCAAAGAGTGCTGCTGCCTTACAAAATTGCAGTCACCAGGATTCTGTAGGATAGAGCCACAGCAGTTAAAGTGCTGTAAAACTACATTATTTCTACAGTGCATATGTATCTGTATGTGTCTTCAAGTCCCCTGTAAACTTATGCTAACACCATTAATTTAATCAGGTTTTCTTAGGTAAGAGTCAAGATGTGATTTTCTCAGTTCCTTCCTCTGAAATACAGCATATAGCACTTGGTATTCATTGGTGGTTTCTCATCCAAGTACCAACCAGGGATGACCCTGTTTAGCTTCCAAGATCAGTTAGGATCTGGTGCTTTTAGGGTAGTAGATGTACCCCTCAAAAGTGAGTTACAGAGGTTTAAATTGGGCATATGCCATGTAAGTCACTAACAGAATACCAGCCATGATTAGTGATAATGGTAGCATTTCATGAATGTAAATGCTTATGATACAAGATTAATTGGCACTATGGGTCTTTGATTTGAATCATATGGCAGAATGATGTTACTATGGTTATGTTGATAATGCCCAGCATTTCCCACTATACATCGGAGATTTTAGTTATCTGTAAAATGTGTTATCATTTACAACCTTTATGATCCTTCAGTCACTGTGATCACTTGGGAGTCTATTGAACAAAATTAACTTTCCCAAGCTCTGGGTGTAATGATGTCTTGTTCTGGTGGAATGGAAGTACTCTGACTATCAGATGGGATGTGGAGGCAAGAAAATATTTACATTTTGTTGGACAGGTACAGAAGGAAAAATAAGAGTATATTCAGTCTTTTCTTCTAAGTGCATTCAACACAACCTCTGAAAAAGCCTAAAGATTTACAGTTACAAGCTTTCTAAGTAATTAGGTTGTTATGTGCATATACATAGTCACATACAGACTCTTCTATAATTTATGCAGAATACATGTAAGCATAAGATGGATATATATGATTCTGCTCCACTTCTGTGTGTTTTCCTTGTGATACATGGAGCGGGTTTATGGTTTGATGGCTCTAATGGGTAAAGTTTGACATTTGACATGTTATCTCAGGAGGAGTGGCATTATACATTATAGGGAGACCATTTTCAGTGACATCTCAATGGGAAACTAGTGTGTACCTAAGGCTCAAAAAGATGTCTGTTCACTGACAGGCAGTTGTACAAAAGATTAGGAAGTTCTTCATTACCAAAATCATAAAACACCTGGCAGGCAAAGAAACCCAGACAAAATTTAAAACACTATATGATGCTAATGGAAAGGGCTACTTGTGTGTGTCTGTAATGTCAAATTATATTATGAGGTCTGGAGGAATGGATATTGCTTAAAAATGTGAGACTTTTGGAACATGAAGGCCATAATTTAGGTCTTGTTGGCATGGTTAGTTTTAATACGATAAAGTCAAGGTACATGCTGAATGTAGAAGTCATTGTACAGTTGGCCCTTAGCCACGGATTCAAGCCTCCACGGCTTAAAAATGTTTAAAAAAAGGATAACTTCCAAATAGCAAACCTTGATTTTCTTTTTATTTAAGGGACACCATTTTATTATGCCATTGTATTTAATGGGACTTGAGCACCCACTAATTTTGGTATCTACGGGGGGGGGGGGGGCTGGAACCAAAGCCCAGTGGATAACAAGGGACCACTGTATTAGAAAGACTCTCCTATGCATTTAGTATAAGTATAAACAGAGAATTTTTTTCTAAGATAATGTTAGCCACCTCACCACAGGAAGCCTTGCTTTAAAAGGAAAGAATGTGTTAGAACTGAAAATGGTTGTTTTATGATGATCATTTGTACTTTGAACAGGACAGTTGGAAGTTTAAATCAAGTGAGATGATTTTTAAGGAAAGCAAAGATGTTAACTGATTTGCTTATACAAAGTTTAAAGACATATTTAATCAAGCTAAAGAGAAATGCAACCATAGAGGTTGGAGAAAATGATCTTAGAGTTGTTTAAAGATGACAATCCAATTTAAAAAGTGTATAAATGGATTGTGAAATTAGTGACTGAAAATGAGCCTGTAAAAGATGACATGATAAGGGGAGCCAAAAATTTTGTGGTGCATTGGGGGCATGTGTTCTAAAGATACAAAACATATTTTTGCAGTGATTTAAAAGAAAATCTGTATAATATGATATATACATGGTATTAAACCCCAAATAAGCTGTCAAAAATGTTGCAGAATCTTTCAAACCAATGTTGGGGATGCCAAAATAAGAATTATATCTGATGGACTTGTAAGAAGGCAAAAAGTTACTGTTCTAAGATTTATATGTTAATAAAAAAAATTATAGATAGATTTTGGAATGTTACAAGAAATATTTTTGTTTGGTGTTATGGACAAACAATTGGAGAGTAAATAGGGATTACTTCTTCAATATATGTCAACAGAAGCAAGAACCTGTTTCCTGAAACTTGGAAACAGAATGAAGCACCGATGACATAAGTATGGCTGGCTGGAAGTAAGCATGTAGAGTTGGTCAAATGGTCAAATTAACATTGGTTTTAAAAGATAAGCCATTTGAAAATTTTCTTAAAGACTGGAAACTGTTAATGGATTTGTTTGTGCAATAATAAATCTAATGATGTAATCATCTGTGGTTATAGTTTTTAGTAATTTTAATATGATTATTTAGCTGGGTCTGTAATGGTGGAATAATAAAATTTATTATTATTATTATTATTATTATTATTATTATTATTATTATTCTCTTTTTCCTTTCTTTTCATTACAATCATGATGGGAGCGGGGGTCAGAAACCTATTGTAGATTAATTAAAATGCTTTCTTTCTTTCCTTTCTTCTTCTTTTTAATATATTATATGAGGTTATTAATATAAGATTTTACCTTACAAATCAACAGTCTAATCACATCCTATCTCAAAAATGATCTCAGCTATTAATTAATCCCTCATATGTACTGTATATACTCATGTATAAGTCTAGACATTTTAGTTAAAAAACTGACCAAAAAAGCTGAATTGACTAATACATGGGTCAAATTAAGTACTGTACTTTAACTCTTATTTTTTAAAAGAACCATCCCTTGGTGAAAGACAAGAGGGTAATGTGTTCTGGAAGCACTGACCCTCTAGTCTCTCATCTATCCAGCAGTTGTGCCTGCTGGAATTTTGTAAGTTCTTTGGCTTGGTTTTCCTTTGCTTCATCCTTCAGATCCTTTGTAACATGTCCCTATGTTTTCCCTTGACCTATCCATGAATCATATCAAAATCCATATTTTTTGGCCCCAAAACCAGCTCTCGACTTATACATGAGGTCGACTTATAGTCGAGTATATACGGTATACATCATATTTCCTCTATTTATTTATGAGACAAAAGCCTCAGGAGATATGCAAACTGAACTCACTGGGGCTAACATCTGAATGGACTTGCATGAGACTGCACTGCAAGAGACAAAATAGCAAAGTACAGAAATCTGCTTCTTTAAATCTGCCATGAAGACTGGTTCTTAATAAATAATGTGTGCATTTATATGTTGTCGAGGTCTAAGTGTTGGACTATGACTCTGGAGACCAGGGTTTGATTTCCAACTTGGCCATGAAATCCATTGGGTGACCTTGGGCAAGTCACATGCTCTCAAAGGAAGGCAATGGTAACCCTCCCCTGAACAAATCTCCTGAAGAAAACCCCATGATAGATTCACCCTATAGTTGCCATAAGTTAGAAATAACTTGAAGGCACACAGCAGCAGCAACAACTACAACAACAACAAAACCCTTTCAGAGCAAAATATATGATATTTCCTAAACATCACCGCATTTACTGCATTTTTCAAAAACTGTCTACAGAAATATAGTTGTTAAAAACACTGTCCACTTAAAACACAGTTAAGAGGCAAATACAGTTTAACAAACCACATCCTCCTTGATTTTTCCACAGAGGAAGAAGTAAAGAGTGGATTCATAACTATCATGAAAACTAAATTATTTGAAGTCTCCCAAAAGATCTAGCAGAAATAATTCTTGCTATCAATCTTCAAGATCCATTATTTTCACTGAAATGCTTTTAGAACCTCTCCTGGTCATAAATCTAACAAATCTATCTTGGCAGTTGCTGATATCATTAAGAAATAACAATGGTTCCCTTGAATGCTCAGCTCCTAACAGCAGCAGCAGCAGCAGCAACCAAATACAGTTGTTAACATGATGAATGGTTTCATAATTCCAGTGTCTAACTTTTTAGACAATTTAATCTATGTTTTAACTCCATGATTGCACGGTAAATTAGGATCTGCTTAATTAAAGTGTTAAAATATTTCTAGCAAAGAAAAAAAAAAGAGAGGATGTTTTAAGAAAAGCATGCTAGAGTGTGGTTTGATCTGAAAACCTGTGTATAATTATAATCCAAAGTGGTATATGTCATTGCCAATTAAAGATTTTATAAAAATAATGTTGAAGTTATAGGTAGAGTTCATAAACAATACTTTTTATTTAATCTTAGGGGATCCTTTGTTCATACAGTGGTGCACTATACACGGCCCTTACCTTATGCGGGGGATCCATTCCATTGAATATAATGGGGCTCATGCTTGCGGTGTGGCAGAGCTCATGCACCGTTGGCGTGTGCACCATTCATTGTTTTGCAGTACGGCTTCAGTGTAAGCTGAAAGCCGTGTACAGTGCACCTGCGTATACCGTGGATGCACTGTATTTTGAAATAAGAGCTCCATCAAAAAGATGGTCTAATTTAAAAATACAGAAATGTGGTGTGCATATGCATCTGACTGAGCCTCCTTGCAGTGGTTCAGTCAGATGCATATGCACACCACATTTCCCTATTTTAAAATAGACCATCTTTGATCTAATGGGGTGTGTGATGCCATGAGTTACCGCACTGGGTGACACCAATCCTTAGGGATGCCTCCTTGTAGTGGCATCCCTAGGGTTGGTGTCACCCGGTGCAGTAAGTAATGGCGTCACCCTCCCCCCCCCCCCCCAGCCCCCCCCTCCCATTTTGCATCATACAGGTAGGAGGCAATAATTACTACTCCAGAGGAGGAGATTCTATGGGGATTGAGTCCTTATGCTTTTTTGACTAAATCACCTCGTAAATTGGTAGTTCCTTGATACCACTGAATGTGATGCTAATAGTTGGGATATAAACAACTAGCAAAATTAAAATTGTACCTTCAAATTACAATATCATACAATCTAAATATATTTACATATATTTATATATAGTGAAGATTTTTTGGAAATGTGATGTCTTAAAGAAAAAATTAAGAATATTTTTTTAAAAATTAAAAAATAATTTAAATTATTTTAATAATTTATAATAATTTAATAATTAAAATAATTCATAATATTTTAATAATTAAAATTATTAAAAATAATTTTTTTGGAAATTTTGAAATTTAAAATTTAAAAAATTCTGGGGCCATTCCCCTTCCACCGCTCTCTCACCAGCTCTTAAAACATTTCAAAGGGAAGCAAATGAATGCCACAGCCTGTTTCTGCCAAAAGGTAGGTGTTTGAGGAGCAGTGGTGTCACCCCCTGTTAAAGTATCCCCTGGTATGGTCCTCACCCCCCACCCCACCTCTAGTGATGCCACTCCTTCCTTGCATCATTTAATGCAAGAAAGAATGTTTACAGAAATATCTTTATTCTATACTGTGTAAGGCACCAGTGTATGTTTTCCTTCAAGGGGACTTAATGCTTGGAGCAGGGATCTGCATTAAAGTAGTGTGAATAGCCATAGCCAAAAGTGGATAGAGCTAAAAATATAACTCTTATATTTGTTCAGTACATAATGGGAGGAAAAGATGCTTGCATCCAGGCAGGCTCCTTCCCGAATGTATGAAAGATGTAATTCAGGACTCAATCCCCAGATAATCCCCTCCTCTGGAGTAGTAATTAATTAACGGTTTAATGGTGGGATTGGTGCTATGATTTGAAAGCCTTTCCTGCCAACACAGTCATGGGCAGGTTAAGGATGGGATAAGGATGGGGAAGCAACCCCATTCCTATCCTGTGCCCATGTGAAAATCTCCAGTGAGAAGACTCTCACAGCCTTGAGCCCATTGAATTGGATCTCAATAAGCAAGAGCTTTCACACTGCATAATTATTGCACTGTTATTCCACTTCAGCTACAATGGTTCCATCCTATAGAATGCTAAGACTGGTAGACTGTGGAGGCACTGGAGTGCTCTGGCTGAGAATTTTAAATGCTCCTCTCTATACTACCATTCCCAGGAAAGTACAACAACATCCAAAATCCATAAAATTGTGATTTCTTTATTGGAACAACCAAAATGCATAAAATACCTGATACAAACCTTTGAAGCTCACTGACTTCTTCATCAGGCATTCATACAGGAGAAAGGAAAATATGACAATGTTAGAGTCACAGGCCTACATTTTATCATGATGTTGTTATTGTTCTGAGTTAAAATTGAATGAAAGGATATCCTTGCAGGCAGAGGCCATTCCTACTGGCTTAGGGTTACTAGAGATCTTCCTTTGCCAGGACATGACCTACATTTCCACCTTCTGTCCAGGAGAAATACCAAAATGTCCTCCATTTTGAGCATGGCTAAGAAGCATGAATTATATATATATATATATATATATATATATATATATATATATGCACATGTTTTTAGCTTTTATTTGATCATGTCCTCCATTTTTCTTGAATGTCCTTCATTTTATGGTGCCTTTTCCTCCTTTGCATTTAGTATATCTGGTCACCTTATTCTGGCCATGTGGGTTCTGGAAGACAAAGAGTCTTAAATTCCAGGAGACAAAATCCCAGGAACCATGACAATTAAAGTGGAACCAAAATGATATAAATCTGTAGTGTTAATGGGCCTTCGTCAGACAAGACTGTAAGTCTAGCAGGACCAAGACCTTCCCCTAAGCATCCAAACACTGTTCTAAAGTTCTTTAAAAATCGTAACCAGCACTTGGAATATGTACTCAGAAACAGATCAATAGCCAGTGATGCTGTCAGAACAAGGAGGTTCTGGTCAACTGTGGAATCACATATACTGTGTGTGTCTGTGTGTGAGTAGGAAGAGAGGGGCAGACGAAATATTAATATGAATATTCTTATGCTAGAATTCAGCATGCTTACAGAGTGTTCAGTTTCCAAATTATGCTTAAGGAATGGAAGTACTGTTTTGTTTTTGGTTTTCTTATTAAGCACTACATAGGTCATATTTTCAGAGAAGCAGTTTGCACCAGAAAAGGCAAAGGCATATGGGAAGAAAGTAAAGTGCACATAAGCCTGAGGCTGCTATATGTAACACTAAAGTATGGTTTAGTATAATATGAGAACTAGGTCTTTTTTCACAACATTTCAATATTTGGCTTTCCTTTTGGCTTCTCCCTTGTCTGGCCCTTATCTTCTCCCAGTCTATCCAAACGTCTCTACTGTCTATCTGCAGTCCTGTCTGCACTGGAGTCAGCCAGCCTGGATATCCTGGCACCAGAACTGCCTGTACCCTCCACCATTGCAAAGCACTTTGTTCTGAACCTGGGAGATTATCCTACTGAGGCACCCAGCAACAGTCAACCTCCTAGTTTCAGAACAGAAAGCTCCATTCCTTCCTGGAAGATCCAGAGCAAACAGGGACTTTAAAAAATCAACAGGGAGAATGGTAAAACCCAGTTCTGGTACCGAATGAGTGGGCTTCATCCAGTCTGCTTGCAGCAAAACTGGGCTTTGGGTTGCGTGTCATCTGTTTTCTTTGCTGAGGGAACCAGGGGAGGCCATTGTATTTGGCTCCTGCAGACAGGGCCTACATTTTCTTGGTAAATGTTCTAGTCCTCTGTGTTATAGTGCCTGAAGATTATTTTATGTTCCTTTTTTCCATTTAAAAAAAAAAAATAAGAATAACATTATGTTTCCTAATCAGTTCTTGAGTGCCATTTTACCCACAAAGGGTATTTCATTTAAACTGTAAAACAGCCAGGATTTCTATAGCCTCATACAATATTCTGATAGGAACAGTATAGCTCACCTGTTTGTATACCAGGCAACAGTATTTTGAAAAACCTCTCTGTGTAAGAATTCCAACTGCCTTGTCAATACGAAGAATCTATAGGGAACATTTCATTTTGCAGGTCAGAGGCAATAATTATTACTCCAGAGGAGGAGATTACATGGCGATTGGGTCCTGAATTACACCTTCCATACATTTCATACATTTTAAAGAAATCTTAGGCAGGATACAGACCACCCTTTTGGGGTGGCCTGCACCCGTCCCTTTCCCCGACGGATCAGGGCCTCAGCGGCCACAGTGGCAGCCCCAGAGGCCCCAATCTGCTGCTTTTCCAGGCCTTGGGGAAGCGGCAAAACACCACTTCCCTGTGGCCTGGAAAAGGGTGTCCTTGGGGCTTCATGCCCCAAGGACACCCTAACAGTGCCAGGGAGAGAAAGAAAGGGGCTGCTTGGCCCCTTTCTCTTCCATATCGCTGGCACAGCTGTTTAAAGGCCGCACCAGTGATACATGCAACAAAAGGAGCTCCATTTCGGAGCTCCTTTCAGCGCCACTGAAAGGGCACCACAAGTGCCCTGTAGTGGTGCCAGCACATAATGGCCACGCTGTTTGAACACGGCGCAGCCGTCATGTTAAAATGGTGGTGCACATATAGACAGGGTGCCGCCATTTTGATGTACAGAGTATGTGCTAGGGTTAGGGAGTGTCTGTAAAGGACACTCCCAGGCAACCCTAGCAAGTACTCGGTACGTGCCAAACAGCCCATCTGGACAGGGCCTTTGTATATTTATTTGGGAGCAAGTTTCTAAGTGGTGTCATGTTAGGATTGGGTTGTAAGTGTGCACAAGACAGAATCTCTAACCTACCAGAGAGACTAAAAAAATGCTGGCCAATGTCTCTTTAATGGTGAGATAATGATGGGGTCTGTGACTTCATCTTAAATCCTTTTGTGTGATCACCATCATTCATGCTTCCCAGACGGAATAAATGTGAATCCCATCTGAAAGTCCTTCCCATAATCACATTGGAAGGATGGGAACATGACAGGACAGGGATGGGATGTTCCCCATCTCAAAATCTCCAGTGACTAATCCCAAGCAAAGACTTATTTAATTCATTAGTGTTTTATCATAAGCCACTCAGAGATTTTATATTATTGAGCAGGATACAAATACTCTGTGTGTGTGTGTGTGTGTGTGTGTGTGTGTGTGTCTGTATGTCTCTGTGTGTGGTGTGTCTTCAAGTCATTTCTGACTTATGGTAGCCCTAAAGCAACCTTATCATGGCCTTTTCTTGACAAGATTTGTTAAGAGGAGGTTTGCCATTGTCTTCCCCTGAGGCTGAGAACATGTGACTTGCCCAAGGTCACCCAGTGCGTTTCATGGCCAAGGTGGGAATTGAACCCTGGTCTCCAGAGACGTAGCCCAACATTAAAACAACTGCACCAAGAAGGCCCTCAAATATAATTTATTTCCATTTGTTTTACAATTATAACATTATGTGTTTTTATCTGTATCTGTTTTTATTGCTTTACTACTTCTTTTAATTTTGTTGGGTAATCCACCTTTAGTCCCACTTCTGGGGGCAAGGTGGTATACAAGTCAAATAAAATAAAATAATGATGTGCAGACTATCACCTGCCTCTATTCTTAATATAATAGGAAATGGCAGTGGCAGCAGCTTTTACTAGACTTCGCCAAAACTACAAAAATGTATATTGGTATTTTGTATCAAATACGGCTCATTTATTTTCAATATGGCAAGAAAATCAAGTGAACATCTTTTCAACTGCCTGCTACTAAGTTCTGCCCTCTTCATGAATTCAGATCATACCCTTTGCACTTACAGCAAGAGCACTGTCAGACTGAAAACTCAGTTAAAAGATGACTAAAAAATAACTACATGATAGCAATGTTGTGTTGCCCACCGAGAGGCACAAGGAAAGGAGGTGAGGAGAAAAGCTTACAATACAGAGTGTATCTTTCAAAGACAATTACAAGCTAGCTCTCAATCCAGAAAGGTTCCCATCAGGAAAAAAAACATTCTTCCCAAATTCAGTTCTAAAACGCTTCATAAAACATCTTCCAGCCTTTTTGTTACCTATGCCTATATGCAATTCCTCTTGGTAACAGAGATGCCTTAAGGGCACAACTCTTTTCTTTCTTTCAAGAACTTTTAATAACAAGTTGTCAATGCAGGTGAGAAATGCAACATGTTTTCCAATGAAAGGGTTCACACACATTTTCCTTGCTATTGACTACCATTTGTCAAACTTCATTTTCCTCCCCAAGGTAAGAGCCCTGCGTGGGTATAACTGTACTCTTTAGGCTTTAGTGGAGGATGTGGTTCAAGGACAGGAACAAGATCCAAGATCCAGGAGTGGAATTACACTTATGAAAAGCCCAGTTATGCAAATAATGTACCTTTTGAAAGATCATGCAAGAAGGAATCTAGTACTTCCTTGTGCAAATGAGTCTTCACAGTCTGAATAACACCTACATGGTGAGCAGATGCAGCTCCCTGTGTCTTGCCAAAGGCAAAGAGATTCTTTTCTGAGATTTGGAAACAATACAAAAACCCATTGTGGTTGCGAAAGCCTTATGATTTATCATACATCCAGTAAGCTGTACAAAGTTATATACTGTATATATATAAATCATACCAAGCAAACACCTCCATTCAGCTGCAAGGAGCCCCAGGGAAATAGCAGTGGAGCAGACCCCTTCTGTAGCCATCAAGAGACATGGCACCTCAAGCCTTAAAGTCCATGCTGAATCTCCGACCTTATGTCAATATCTTAGGTGTTTTTATAGATTTCTCCCAGATCATGCTACCGCTAGATCGTATCCTTCCTAGGCCATCAATCAGGTGGTTGTTTTCACAGTTGTTAGTCATGGGCCCGACACCACTTCAATGTCTCCTATCTGTAGATTCCTTCTTATGCTGTTCCAGCTGATGCTATGTTCTTAGTCTAAGTCAGCTGCTATCTTTTTTCTCCCTGTGCTTTCCCAGCCACACATTACATCTCTTAGTGTAGGTCAGCTATTACATTTTCTGTTTAGATTTCTCCCTGTGTTTTCCCAGCCACATCTTATCTTTTATAGATGTTTAGGTTGGCAAATATACAAGACACATGATTTAGCAGAATGAAAGAAAGGTTTTACTAAAAAAAAAATGTTAACAAGGCTTATTCTGGTGCCATGGAGACCAGTGACAGGCCAAGACATCTCCTTGATATTTCAGTATGTCTCCCACACATCTCCCTTCCACCCAAATCACATCAAACAACTGATTTGCCCATAGTAATCAGAAGCTCCTGGGTGGTTTTGTCAATTAGATGCATGCTATTTGTTTTGCCAGCAGGGTACTAGATCTTGGCCATTGTGTGCAGCATCCATGTGTTTATTGAAATGTCTGAAAAGACTGAAGACAGTGGCAGGGAATGTTTTTTCAGCCAAATTCCAGTTTGGGAAGAATCTTGGCAGAGGTAGGGCCAGATGTAAAGCCTATTCATTCTCTGCCAAGCATAAGGACTATTCAACAGTAGGCATGTCTATTCAGGATCACATATCAGTGCAACAACTTTTTTGATTCTCTCCGATAGGTTCGAGATTTTGTCTTGTGCACACTTAAGCCCAATCCTAACATGACACACTTAGAAACAAATTCCACTGAGTTCAGGAAACTTGCTCCCAAGTAAACATACAAAGATTTTTTTTTAAAAGGTTCTCCTGGTCTTGTTACTGCTTGATTAAATCAATGTCACTGAAATTATTCCTTTTATAACTCTGAAGTTAAAACTATCAACCAGTTGGGAAACCCAATGAATGAAAAATCCACCTAACTGACTCAAGACTCTGTAAAAAGCCTGCTTCAGCACTCACATATTGACTCAGCCTGAAATCTGGCTGGAATACTATATTAACCTTTCAACACAGGCTGGTTGTCACCCTCCCATGTTTCAGGCAATCTTGTGGAGCCACCATCCCCTGGTTGGACTGGTTCTCATTCTGGACCAGCAAGGTCCACTGGTAAGGTGCCTTCCCTTAACCTTGCTTCAAGCTACTACCTTTTAATTTCATTAGTTCTTGTGTAAGAGAATGCTATTGTATGAATGGTGATTTCCCCCTTTGCTGTTAATCTATAAAACTGCTGTTAATCTATAATTATACAATCTATAATCTATAGATCTCTGGAGTTCCAGTTTTTTGGAACTGGTATACATGGCCCCGCCAGTGTTACCATTGTCCTCTTGCTGCTATTAATTTGAGCTATTAACATTCCTCTATTATATATTAATTTGTGGGTGCCATCTTGGTAAACTAGAAATTTGGGTAACAAATCACTTATCTATTTATGGTAAGCCCATGAATTTCATACAGTTTTTTAGGCAAAGAGATGATTTTTCCAGTTCTTTCCTGTCAAGTATAGTCTACAGCACTTGATATTTGTTGGAGGTCTCCCCTCCAAGTAGTAACTGAGTCTACTTAGCTTTGAAGATCAAATGAAATCTGGTCCATTTCCTTCCAGGAAATCATGACAACGTATTTCTTTTTCTAGTTGAAGGGATGTTGGTTACTTGACATTTTTCCTTGTTTTCTAAGTACTTATCTCAGTGTATCAGAATGACTGGTTTTGCAATCCTATGTCTGTTACGAAGCCCCATTATATTCAATGGACTTGCTCAGATAATATGCATGATAGTGTTGCAGATTAGGAGACTCCAATACAAGGATGTTTGGGGCTGATTAAGGTCAAGGCTCTTTATTCAATATTGTTAATCAGAAACTAGTGTCATCTATAATGGCCCAAGGAATATTTCAGCTGTGTGACACCTGAGAAAAAAAGAAGAAAAACCCTGCAGAAAAAGTAATCTCAGAATTACTAGAGGCACCAAAAGCAGATGTTGTGTCATGTTCAGTGAAAAAAGGACCCAGTCTTAATTCATCCGCTATAGTAAGTGTTGAAAGGAAAGATTAATGCTGTACTGTCTGAATCTGGAGTGAACAATCATTCACTTGAGCTGGGATGAATGAATATTCACGTCAGAGACATGACAAAG
>NC_056522.1:90646290-90720522 GCF_019175285.1 Sceloporus undulatus
TATCTATCTATCTATCTATCTATCTATCTATCTATCTATCTATCTATCTATCATCTATCTATCTATCTATCTATCTATTTTCAACAAAAGACTTCCATGGATAAGATGGTCTAGCATACTGACAAAAAGAAGGGAGAAAGGAGGGCAGCCGGACCTGCCATGAGAGGGAATTGAGCAGCAACTGAGAAGACTCTCTCCTGGGTTCTCACCATACATGCCTGTGATGGTGGTGACCCTGAGAGAAATCCTTCCCATGAAGATCTTAAAAGGCAGGGAGATATGGTCTTACACACAATGTGGACATAAACCATAGGATTTAAAGGTTGTAACCAGAATTTTGAACTCTGCCCAGAAATGGACTGGTATGCAGTAAAGCTATTTCAGCAGAAGGATTATATGTTCCCCATGTTTAAGTATTTTGAATTTCATGGCAAATGGATCTGGAACTATCCCATTCAGGAGATTCTAAAATGGCACATGGGTGGTACACATTTGTTTTTTGCTACTTGCTCTCTAGGGGGCTTTTTCTAATATTTCCAGTTACTATTTTATACAGCATTTGGAATATTCACTGCAAAACAATATACAAAATTTAGAAAGGAAAATAAAGAAAAATATATTATATGTCCCAATGCATATACTGATCTTTAGCTGAGAACTCTGGTATCAGCATTTTGACGGATACTCTCAAAATGATTCTGAAACCTTTAGAAACCCTGTCTCATAGTTATTTGTTAGATACTAAACTGTAGAAAACAAAACACATATAATTATTAATCTGAGAAATACTGAAGATATCAAATATAAGTATTGGAAATAAACATAAATACATAAATTATCAAAACCAGATTTGTGAAGAATCTGTGGTTCCAATGAACCTGTATCCCCTCCTTAATTATCAATTAACTGGTAACAGTTAATTGAGAAAGATGCATGATGTGATGTATCTAATGATGTAATGATGTAATGTCATTCTGCTCAGTTCCCCACCACCTCTTCACTTCACTGACTGCTACTTGTAGCAAGCCAAGAATGGTTGAGTATGATGACATCATATCACATTTGGTTCTAAACTATATGCTACTAGGGAACATGGAGGGAAGACTTGGGTTTGATGCTTTTGTTCAACCATTTGATCATTGTTAAGTGCAGTTTGGTCCACAACTGGCTACATTATCAAGTTTAGTGTGGCGCTCAACTGAGCAATCTTTTTTCATCGTACCTTCCTAGGTGGTTAATGTGCTGCAAATCTGTTGAATTCTGAAAACAAGAACTTTAATTATTTTTCAACTTCCAGGGATAGAGGCTAGGACAAACCTTCAGATTTTCAAACTTTGTCAAACTGAATTGACTCAAACTAGCTTCAAATTGGTCTGAGTAGGAGGGGGGCATTTTCTGAAAGGATCTGAATTCATTCTTTGGGTCATGCATAATTAAAAACAATATGTTGATTAAAAAAACAGCAGAAACTTCATTCATGTTCTTCTGTAGTTGTAAGACTTTCAGCTTCTCATCTTATCTGACCCATGCAGCCCCCTAAAATGATCCAGTTTTATCTCCACTGAAGAACAGTGCCACCAAGCACATCCCTATTTTCCTCCCCTGATAGTGTATTTGGGGTAGAGAGCTAGTAGCACTGGTTCTTCAGCAATGCTGCATTTCCTCTAGTTCAGTTGTCACCCATATGTCTACTATATGCTGCATAATTCATTATGCATAGAAATGTTCAGTTCTATTTTCCTTATCTCCCATGAACTGCTCAAGCATTTCAGAAGGCATGAATCATAGATGAAGAATGCACTGCACAGAAGTTTAATTTAGTGTGACTTATAGCTGTTGCATCAGAAGCTCCAGACCAGGGATAGATAATACTGGCCCTCTGTATTCTATTGGTCTTCAGTTCCTATTACCTTTCAGTATTGGTTGTGCTGGCTAAGGCTGATGATAGTTGTAATCCAAAACATCTAGAAGGGCATAGTTGTCTGCCCTCACTCATGGATTAAGAAACCTGGAACTTTATTTTGGACTCCAGTTCCCATAAACCCAGTGAACATGACCAATGGTCAGAGATAACAGGAGTTATTCTCCAAAATATCAGAGGGGAACCAGGCTGGAGCAGAAGCCTAGCAAAAAGCACAGTGTAAAATAAGACAGAGTATAGACTTCAGGAGACAAATGATGTTTTCACTGACAATTTTTGGTTAAAGGGATAGACCAACCTATAGAAGTTACAGTGGGTGCCCAGAGAATTATTTTAAACAGTCCACAGCATACAGATTTCCAGCAGCGATGGCAAGATGGGGGTCCTCGGAGATTAGGTTCATCCCACGGATCACCACTGCAGGATATTAGGGGATTTTAAATCCCCAAGCAGCCACTCCCCAGAAGAGGGGTGATGATCAGGAGCTTGAAAGAGAACATTGTCTTTGATTGGAGAAGGGATCGTGGCTTTGATTCCCAATCAGAAAAGAACAAGATCACAGAGCAGACAGCCCTGTAATGGCTGCCCATTGTGGGCTCTGAGCTTTGCCAACCATTTTTTTAAAGAAAAGAGAACTTTGGACATTTCAAACTTTACTTGGAGATGCTAAGACTTGCTGGACAAACAAATCAGACAGATCTGAAATGATTATCCTGCCCACATTTTAAATAACAACGAGACTGGGCAGAGTCACAAGTGAAAGTGATGGGAGACCATAGAAGAGACGACAAGTGGAATAAAAGAGTAGGAGAATAAGAGAGGTGAGAACTAAACTGAGGGAAATAAGGGCTGGTACAAACTGACATGAAGCGACGTGGCGGCAGTGATATAAGGGCTCAGCATTGCTCAGCATCCACATTTGCCGAGCCTTTATGTTGGCGCTGTTATGTCATAAGGCTGTGGCCCCATCCACACGAGGCACAGCCTGGTGACGTAAGGGCGCCAGAGTGCTCAAAAGGCTCTAGCTAACAGTGAGGCAGGAAAATTAGAAAGTAACAAAGTGACTTGGCAAGGTGGTGAGGGTTTAATAAGACAGGAAGAGGAGAGAAAATGGCAGATGGCAAGTAGGTGGCATGAAGAAGGGGGAGAAAAGAGAATGAGATTATAGAGTGGAGATAGAAAGACACAACAGGAGGAGGACGAGGGAACAAGGCAATGGAGAATTGACAAAAAATAAAATTGGTAGAGTTAAGAGAGAAAGGTGCGATGGAAGGAGGACAGGGGATGGGACAATGTAGAATAAGAGAATAAGAGAAGGACCTGACAGAAGGAGGACAGGGGACGGGATGACGTTAGAGATGGAGAGAACTAGACATCAGAGATGGAGACAGCTGAACGGTACCCACCATAAAATAATAGCAGCAATAAAAAGAAAGATCTGCCAGAAGGAGGATGAGAGATGGGATGATGCGCCCAGACGGTACAAAGACATGCAGAAGGAAGAAATATATTGAAACCTCAAAGTTAAGATTATATAAGAGAAAGTCAAACATTGGATATTTTGAGTAATTTTTAAAAAATTAATATTAAATAATTGTATAAGTGATTAACAATATTTGGGTAACTTGATTGAATTACGGATAATGAATGCTGTGGGTTGGTAAAAATGAAAATTAAATAAAGAGCTCCACCTGGTGTAAAAAGCTAAATAATTCAAGAAAATTGATGGTCATTTAAAAATCATAGATTTGAAGAGAATATTGGTATTAAATGATTTTAGGTGTTCAAGAAGATTAGATTAAAGAAATAGTTTATATTTGATGAACTTTGGAAAACTGATTTAATGAACTGGCTAACTAAAAATAAGATTGTTTATGATAAAATAAGACAAGCTTCAAGGTTTGATAAAGGGTAAATGATTAAAGGACTGATAAAAGATCAATTAAATGTAAATAGGCTTAAATAGTGTTGGTTTAAGATTTAAAGATTTTTAAAGATTTAATAATTTTGATATAGATTGTATAACTGATATTAAGAAATTATTATGAAGCATGTGAACAATTATAGTGGGTAGGGAACTGATTTTTGAGGAAAGTATGGATTAAGTGATTTAGTGTAATTAAGAGTAATTAATTAATTAATTAATTCAGTTAAGGAATTTGATTAATAGGTTTAGTTGAATTTATTATATTGGCTGATTAAGCTGATAACTTTATAAATTGTCAGTGAACTCAGTAGACAATAGAAATCATCATAATGGCAGCAGGTTTGAGGAAACCAATGCAAATAGTATCCACTACACAGAGAAGAGGAGCTACAGATGTGATGCCAAAGAGGGGTGATCCGGTACAGATGATTCTAGAAGAATTTCAGAAATTCAAGCAGGAGATTAGGCTGGAGATGAAGGTGGAATTAATCTAAAAAGGAAGCAAAAGATGACTTACAAAGAGAACTAGGAGAATTTGGAATAAACTTGGATAAGACATCTAATGAAATAGAAGGACTCATAACAGATGTGGAAGAACTGAAAATTAAAACTAAAGAATTGAAAACTATTACTATTACTGAAAAAATATCTGAACAGCAGAAGCATAAAGGAAACTTGAATTTACTGTATGAGTTCCGCTACAAGGAGAAGTGTTTAAAATTGAGAGGAGTTCCAGAGGACCCAAAAGATCTATACAATAAGCTTATGGTGGCCTTAGTGAACTTTGTTGGTCTAATGGAGGATGAAGTAATCCAAGACACAGACAAAAATTTTCGACATCGGCAGTGGTGTGTGAAAAGAAATTGCCGAGGCATATAGAAGTAAAGTGTTTCACTATTTAATCAAAATGAAAGGAGATATATTATGTTTTCAAGAAATCAAGTTAAAGAAGAAAAAAAAAAAGAAACTATTTGAGAAATTCAAAATCGGGACAAGCGCTTGTTTCAGCCAATGTAAGAAAGAATTATTGACATGGAAAGCTGGGAATATGCAAGAGGGAAAATTGAAACCAAGATCTGAAAGGGAACTTTTGGAAAATTGAGAACAGATGGCACTTAATCTCATTAAAAGTTGCTAAAATTTACAATACAAAATCAAACAAATGCTGGAAGTGCCAACAATGGTTCCATACTTGGTGGAGATGCCCAAAACTGATTTTTTTTTTTGTAAGAAAAAACATTTTACAATAAAAGATACTTTGGAAATTAGATTTGAATTAAAACCAGAAACTTACTTGTTAAACATGTTAAATCCATTACTCCCTTCTATAGAAAAGAAAGGGTGGGGAATCTTGTTACATGACCTCAGACGCAAGAATAATGATAGACTAACTATGGAAGAAAAAAGAACTCCCAATGTAAGATGACTGGCTCTTAATAATAATAATAATAATAATAATAATAATAATAATAATAATATGTTTTATTTTTATACCGCTTTTCGAGGTGATCAAAGCGGTTCACAGAATCAATAAAAATTAACATATCATAAAAACAACCTCAAAAAAAAAAACACCAATAAAAATAGAACAACATGCAATAAAGACAAGCAAGATGGTGGTCGGGAGGAGGGCTTGACGTCTTAGCAGGCAGAGGCCTGTTGTTGCTGGCCTGCTTCTCTCCCCCTCAAGATGGCGGTCGGGAGGAGGGCTTCTTAGCAGGCGAGGCCTGTTTTGTTGCTGGACTGCTTCTCTCCCCCTCAAGATGCGGTCCGGGGGGGAGGGCCGTCTTCTTAGCAGGCGGAGGCCCTGGTTGTTGCTGGCCTGATTTTCCTCCCCCTCAAGATGGCGGTCGGGAGAGGGCTCATCTTTCTAGCAGGGCGGAGGCCCTGTTTGTTGCTGGCCTGATTCTCTCCCCTCAAGAAGGCGGTCGGGAGGAGGGCTCGTCTTCCTAAGCAGGCGGAGGCCTGTTTGTTGCTGGCCCTGATTTCTCTCCCCCAAGTCAGAGGAGCGGTTCGGGAGGAGGGGCTCCGTCTCTCTCGCGAGGCAAGAGGCCCCTGTTGTTGCTGGCCTCCTTCTCTCCCCCTCAAGATGGCGGTCGGAAGGAGGGCTTCGGCTTCTAGCAGGCGGGGTCCTTTGTTGCTGGCCTGCTTTCTCTCCCCCTCAAGATGGCGGTCGGGAGGAGGGCTTGACTTCTTAGGAGGCGGAGGCCTGTTGTTGCGGCCCTGCTTCCTCTCCCCCCTCAAGAGAGGCGGTCGGGAGGAGGGCTCGCTTCTTAGCAAGCGGAGGCCTGTTTGTTGCTGGCCTGATTCCTCCTCACCCCTCAAGATAGTGGTTAGGGAGGAGGGCTCGTCTTCTTAGCAGGCGGAGGCCCTGTTTTGTTGCTTGCGCCTCCTTCTCGTCCCCTCAAGGGGCGGTCGGGAGTAGGAGCTCTACTTCTTAGCAGGTGGGGTTCCGGTTGTTTGCTGGCCCGCGTTCTCTCTCTCCCCCTAAGATGGCGGATCGGAGGAGGGGCTTCTACTTGTCTTAGCGAGGCGGGCCTGTTGTTGCTGGCCTCCTTCTCTCTCCGCCCCTCAAGATGGCGGGTCTGGAGGAGGGCGGCGACTTCTTAGCAGGCGGGGTCCCTGTTGTTGCTTTGGCCTGCGTCTCGCTCTCTCCCCCTCAAGATGGCGGTCGGGAGGAGGGCTCTACTTCTTGCAGGCGAGGCTGGTGTTGCTGGCCTGCTACCGGGCTCTCCCCCTCAAGATGGCGGTCGGGAAGGAGGGCTCTACTTCTTAGCAGGCGGAGGCCTGTTGTTGCGCGGCCTGCTCGGCTCTCCCCCCTCAGATGGCGGTTGGGAGGAGGGCGTTTCTCTTCCTTAGGCAGGCGAGGCCTGTTGTTGCTGGCCTGCTTCTCTCCCCCTCAAGATGGTGGTCAGGAGGAGGCCTTGACTTCTTCTTGAAACTATTTGACGTGCAAGAGATGGACAGACTGGTTGAATCACAAAGATATAGAAAAAAACAGAAGAAGAATGGCTTCTGCAATAGAACTTGACAAGAAAAATGGCACTAACAAAGCAAGTAAGAGAGTTAAAAGAGTAGGGAGGGGAAGAAAGGGGAAAAAAATAAAAATAAGTATTACAGCTAAGGTGTCATGTCTAGCCTGGAGGAGGACTCAGAGGATGAGCCAGAGTCTACCCTGGGACCTGAGTCTGCAGCTGTGGAGCCTGAGTCCAGCCCTAGCTCTGCTGTGCTTGCTCCAGCGGAGTCTGCGGCCTCTCAGGAGGCTCAGCAGCCAAGTCTCCCTGCGGCAGAGTCTTTGGACATGGAGGAGGATCAAGGGACCGTGCCTACTTTCAGTCAGCATAGAGCCAAAAGGGAGTGCCATAGAAGGTTGTGAAGACTTCAGAAATGTGCTGACAATCAGATGCACCTGAATGCCTGCAGCATGCTTATATTAGCAGCTGCAGGAGACCTGCCTAGTTGTCAGTGATTATCTGACTTACTTGGAGAAAGTACTCTGTCTATGCCTGCCATTGCATTTTGGACTGAAACCTTGGTTCTCGGACTGCTGACCCATCTTGACTTTGAGGAACCCTTGATCTTTGGACTGCCTTATTGACCTGCCTATCTGATACCCTGGACCTCGGATGTCTTGACAAATCTTTTGGTAATACTTCTTGTGATTCTGGACTTTCTGCTGCTTTGTACTGCTTTGCACTCTGTCAGCCGGTGGTTTGTTTGTTTGGAAACTGAGCTGGTCTTATCAGCCATTTGGCTCCTTTCCCAGACAAGTGAAAAAAAAATGACAAGGGTATAATATTTAGTTTGAAGCATAAGGGGTTTACTGTCAGGAAACTAGGGAAGTTAAATTATTTAGTTAGGAACTTTATGAAATAACTAAATGAGTTTTGAAATTTTATATATTATTATTATTATTATTATTATTATTATTATTATTAACCTTTATTTATAAAGCACTGTAAATTTACGCAGCGCTGTACATACAATCTTTTTAATAGGATGGTTCCCTGCCCTCAGGCTTACAATCTAACAAGACATGACACAAAAGGAGAAGGAAGTGGTGGTGGGGAAGGGACCTCTCTAGTAGCATAATACATATAAAGTACATGGCAATACAGTGGTACCCCGGGATACGAAATACCCAGGTTACGAAATTTCCGGGATACGAAAAAATCCCATAGGAAATAACTGTTCCGGGTTACGAATGTTTTTTCGGGTTACGAAAAAATTTTTTGGTGCTTTTTGGCGCTTTTTCGCACGAAACGCGGCTTTTCCCCATTAGCGCCTATGGGTTTTCGGCTTGCAAAGGCTTTTCGGGTTACGAAAGCGACCGCGGAACGAATTAATTTCGTAACCCGAGGGAGCACTGTACAGGAAATGATTCAATAAAACAGGCAACAAAAGAACATCAAATAGCAATAATAATATATGTATTAAGACTAATGAAATGTGAGCCAATGAGCTTGCAAATTTGTAATATATATATATATTAAAATCAGTTTCATACAATACAAGCAAGGGTAGGAATTTTACTTAAAAATCAGCACAAAAGTAGGGAGACAGTCCCAGAGTTTGGAAATAACTAATTACAATCAGCTAAATTCCTTTTCATGGTACAAATCCGAACAAGAAAGCTTTACTTTTGCACTCTTCATTTTGAATCATTCTGTATCATAAAACTGGACCTGAGTGAGAGATACTGTAGCTTCACTAAATGAGGGTCAGGAATATACATGGTTCAAATGCTGACTCATACTCCTAGATTCAGTAAGTAAATGAGAGAGAAAAAATTAGTTCCTTTTAGAGACCAATGAATTATTTTTTAAACCTATAACTCTAATAACAGCTAATTTATGTTTTGTAACTGTAACTGTAGCTAATTACTTTAAAACCTTGCTCCAAAATGTTGGACAAAATACTGACTTACGCTAGGCTTTCTCTCTCTCTTCCTCCCCCCTCCCTTTTGCCTAAAAAGAAAGAAAAGGAAGAAGTTGCATAACTGGTGCTGCAGCAGAAAAAGCAAGCTAATATATTATACTAATAACTATAACCCCTATCCACAATGTAAACCCAAACTCCCTTAAACCACATAGCCACTGAATGTCATAAGATGCATAATCTATTTCCATGATAATGTGAATGCTTCGCTCATTTATTTATTATTTATTCATTTTGCAATTGATTAACATAAGGAGGAAGCAATCAATTCTTCACTTTAAAACAAGCTGAGGTTGTTTCATATCTGTTCATTTGTGCTAGAAAATGATATTGCCTCATATTCTGTGGGAACCATTTAGTCTGATGCAATTAATTTGTTCCTAAATCAACCATTAAGCAAATAGATGAATAGTATTAAATAAATAACATAGCAAGCAGACTCATAATTGCAAAGGATGTGGACATGTCAATGCTTTGTGAGGTGGTGGGAAGCTTATTTGCTGCTATTCCCCAGTAATTGCAGTTCATAAAGGTATAAGCTTTTCTTTTATCCATGGCAAGCCAACAAACAAAGTGAGGCATTTTATTTCTGTTGCCAGTTTTAGAATGTAAAAAAAAAGCAGTTCTGGAACTGGGACACGTAGCACTGTGGGGAGAAACTGATTTTGCTGTACCCAAGGGGGAAGACACCTATTAAAAGGTCATGGTGCACAGCATCACAACACTGAACATGAGGGGGATATAGCTATGGTGTTTATTAGGCTCTGTCTGCTCATCCCACTTCCTGTTTAGATCTGATGACTGATGAGGGAGCCCTGTTGTCCTGTTAAACTTTTGTTTGAAAGTTGAGCTAGGACTATTGTCCTGGTTAGGAGCAGTATGGGGCCTAGAAAAATGTTGAGAGTTCAAAGGGAAAAGGACCAGCTAGGTAATCACCTGCCTCGTGCCCACCACTAGTACTGTATTCACCCTCCAATGAGGAGAGAGAGGAATGGTTTGGCAGCAATTTTTGGCTAGGATTATGTCTTAGAGAAAGCTCACATTCAGCCCAAACAGGCACCCACTCCAGTTAGGAAAGAATATGAAAATAGGAGAAAATTAAAGGTAACTAACCAGATTCTTGTCCACCTAGTTTCCCTTGAGTGCTGTTTCCAAGGGGAAGAGTTTGGTGGTCCATTGGAGAAGGATGCTGAAGAGATCTAGAAGGCTGCAATACCTCTGGGGGGAGTCATCAAAACTGTGGACTCACCTACATCTGTAGTTATCCCAGCAGTGATGCAATACACACGTGACAGAGCAACTACTCAGTACATATGGCCTTGGGGGGTTGGGGCAATGGGGATACAGATGCAACAGCCTAATAGTAGTGTAGCAAGTCCTTCTGGGGAATGCTTGGCCACACAGGCTACTCAGTCTCTTGGCTCCCATTGTTTCATGGTGTCCTTGGATTAATTTTGCAGATGCTTGGCCCTTTGCTGGCAGGTAGTGAGTTGAGAAAGGTAAGATTATAATGAACATCTACGGCACCTGTTTTGGAACTATTTGGATAGCTCAGCATGAAAAACCAAGTCCTTCTCAACTTAATAGGCCTGACTGCACAGGAACATCTTTACCTGGTATTGGAAGGATAGTAAGGCTGATGCTATCCTGTGCTCTCTAGGGAGGGAGTTCCAAAGCTTGGAAGCAGCCACTGAGAAGGCCCTCTCTCTTGTTCCCACCAAACGCACCTGAGATGGAATGAGACAGAGAGAATACCCTTTCCAGATGATCTCAGTACTCTGATGGGCTCGTACAGGGATTGTTGTTCCATAAAATGTAAACTGTTCAATCTGAGAAGCAAGACCATTGTCCAGAATCCACTTGGCTCATGGAATCAGCTCTCAGAGAGCCAGTCTTACCTATAGTGCTGTAAAGCAGTGGTTCTTAGATTTTAATTCTCCACATGTTTTGGATTTCATCTCCCCAAATCCCTGACCATTAGACAAGATAGCTGGGTCTTCTGGGATTTGAAATCCAAGCCACCTAGAGGACTGCATGAGATCCTTTTAAGATGCTTAGGTAAGGCCTTTCCTTAGGTCCCACCATTGTCATAGGCCCATTTAGTGATAGTACATAATCCTAATCTCAACCCTCAACACCGTGGAATTCTTGTCAGAGTGAGAATTTGTTTTTAGGTACATTTTCCTCCCAGTTTTAAAATACATTTTTGTGGGGAAAGTATCTAAATATAAAATGTGTAAGCAATGTGTTACTCTAAAAAGTAACAGACAACATCTATCATGTCACTTTGGAAAAGCAATGTGTAACACTATCACATCTTACTTTTAAAAAACCCATGTATTAAACAAGAGCTTGCATGAAACCAACAAGAAAGCAAGTAGATTATGCCCTCAGAAGGAAGAATGGAGGGTTAGTTTATAAACTGATTGTGCTCCTCTACTGGCAGTGTGTGAATGAAGGCAACATTTTAAAATCCCATCTCTTTCTACTTTGACAGATTCCTGTGGCTCCCTCCTTCTCCAAGAATAGTCTCATTCATACCCAAAGACGACCCATCTTACAAAAATGTGTGGAGTTTTTTCCACTGTGCCAGCATGACAGAAGATTTACTTTAAAATTTAATCTCTGGAAGCAGTTATCCAGAGTGGTTTTTCTATGACATTTCTTTTTCTTGAATAACTCATTGGGGTTCAGTTTGTGGAAGGCTCTCAACCTTCTTTTATATTATCCCTCTTTTTTTCCTTTTTTTTTTTGAACAGTCAGATTTTGTATTAAGCAGCAAAATGATAGTAATCTTGTGGCAAAATGATAGTAATCTTGGTTCACAAAGGCAGTCCACATAGGTACAGGATTGCTTTCTAAAGACTACTGTTATAGGACCACATCCAAATACTCCTGCTGCCTCATTCCAGTAAATCTAATGGCAGATATTAGTCTTAGGGCTGAAAATACGTTTTCCTGGTGAGTCATTCAGTCACATCTGAAAGGTGTACAGGATTCATTGGTATTTACCAGTACTTAGCAAATATTTCTATGTTTTATATCCTCATTGATATTTGTGTATGCATAACACTCATGCATGTGCATACCATTTCCTCAGGGAATAAGCAAAACAACATGTACTGGTGCTCTCCTTGTCACTGTAAAAATACCACTTACTGTGTTTCACAAAGCAATGGAACATGCTAGTGGAAAGGTATCTGCTTTGCCTACAATGTCCTCACAGAACAAGATGCTTCCTTTGGCTAATGATTTTCTGTCTTTTTATACAGGTCTGGGAAACTGTATTTTCATATTTTGGGAGGCTACATTCATTCAGTGTATAATTTGTTGAAGGCTATGCACCAACTGTAGGCAACAACAGTGTTTTTGACAAATTGTTTGGGGTCATTCTCATTTCCTTTGCTCTCTGACAATCCTATTTTCCTCCTTTTCTTCTTATTTCTTCTTCCCAGTTTCTGGTAAGAGAGCTATAGATCACTCTTCCATACCTTCCATCTGGTCTGGTCAGTGCAGTCCCCACTGGCTGGGTAACTCTGGCTACCCCAATATAATTCATGCTGTATAGATCATTATATAGCCTATACATACACACCAGATTGTGTAACCTAGTATGCATTTGCATGTGTGTGTGTGTGAATAGATAGAGATGCACACAAACAAACACACATACCAGGTTATATACAGTTGGCCTTCTGTTTTTATGTGGGATTTATTCCAGACTAACACCCACACACACACAAAAATGGAGCCTTGGCAATATTCAAGCCCCATAGGCTTGAGTGGGGTGTGTGCCTGCAAGTGTGCATGGGGCGTGCACTGCGGCAGCGCATCCCATTGAAAATTATGGAGGTTGCCCCTCCATAAACATTGAAGACTGCGGACCTCAAGTCTACGGGGAAGGAGGGGCAACTGTAATCATGTTATAAAGATTATATTTACAGTGTTCTGATTGTACTCCAACTGGCATGGGATCTTGGAGTTTATAGTTTAATGAGGTGCTACACTCTCTGACTGAGAATTCTAAACATCCTTCCCTAAAATGCCAATTGCCTGGGAGGGTGGCGCCACAATAAAACAAGAGCCACATGTGGAAAGAAGGCCACAACTTTATTAACGCAAACCAGCAACCAAAGGTAGGGTTGGCCAAAAGCATGAGGTCTGGGTCATCGTACAACCTGCTGTTGTAAGATAAAGGGCAAGTCATATACCAGCAAGGCATCGGGATGAGCTAGGGGCTAATGGAACGCCCTCTCGTATCCATGCAACCTACTGATTGCATTTAAATAATAAAGCCCCTAGTCATCAGGAAGCAGTGTCACGTTATGGCCCCCACAATGGCCACAACGCATGCCCTCATTGCTCCCGTTTCCCATAGGGACTCCCGATACAGTGCTACGCAACCCTATAGACCATGCCCACCAGGTCCAGAACTTCTGCTGCCGCCCCAAAGTTGTGACAAAAACCACACACCCTAGGGAGGGTGGGTGAGAGAGCCAAGCTGCAAATGGCACTGAGCGCCGAGCCATGTGGCCTTTTATAGGCCAGGCTACAGGTGGGGGCTGGGAAGGGAGTTGCCCCGCCCCTAGAGGAACCAACCAATTGGTCGCCCTGGAGGACTGAGGCAGCCAACGAGAGGGGCTATCCGCCTCCCAGAGCGTTGCTCTGGAGGTGGAAGTCCTTCCCTTTCCCCTCCCGGCCACCAATCAGGATCCTGCGTGCTCCAACAAGGCATTCTGGGGCATGCAAACAGCCCTGCATCGCTGGCAACGCGGCCTGCCCCCTTGGTCGGGCGGTTGCCTTTCCAGGATTCCTTAGGCTTGAACCAAGTCAATTATAGTGCTATAATTGTGTAGTGTGAAAGAGCCACAGTAATTTCCTAAATATGATGCTGGGAGTCATTCATTATAGCTCTCATTTGAACATACATTTTCCAACAAAATATATTGTTCCCCAGCAGTGACATGGAGATATTTAGAAAAGCTGCCTTAGTTCTGGAGGGAATTGTCACTAGTTAATGTTGTTAACACCTGGCTTCATTTTTCATCACAGTCATGTATAATCGTCGTATGTCTCCCTCAGCTCAGGAAAAGGCTGGTTAAGGCTGAATAAACAGAACCTGAATCCAGATGGAGTTGTAGATATTGTGTGTTCATAAAACTGAAGGAGTAATAGAATTGCTGGTTTGGGCTAGAGAGACACTCCTTCTGAAACAGATTGTTCTTAGCTTGAGAGTGCTTCTGGCTCTGATGTTTGTGTCCTCAGCTGGAAACACTACCCAGAGAAATGTTCTACCACTGTCAACTGAATCACCAGAGGAAGATGAAAACAATAGCAGTACAAAAATAAGCTAAATAAGGAATGATAACAAGTATCAGCAAGCAATAATGATAAATATTAAAAGAAAATGGATAGCTTGTGACCACCCAGATATAAATGGAATACAGTATCCTTGCTGTAGCCCAGAACATCGGGAGCACCTAGAAAACATACACACACACACACCTATAATAGAAGAATAAAGGAGGGGTACCAGTCTTCACTTATCCTATTTATTAGTGAGATTTGGAAGGCTTTGCAGAAGTTGGCCCTTAGTTCACTGAGGAGGGAAAAGAATGCACCAGTGAATAAAGGAGCTGGAAGCAAAGAGTGGGTTTGTGCATGCCTGGAAACCTAAACTTGGTTCTGAATAACTAGATGCTGATTTGGAAGAAGGGTAGAAAACTAAGGCACTTCTGATACATACTGATGTTCTTATTGCAAGTCAAGGTTAAATGAGGTTTAATAATGTCTGATTATTGTGGCCTGTCTTTTTAAAATTATATAATTTAATCCATTACTATGGAGATGATTAAGCTTCTTTATTCTGGAAAGAAAACAATTGGATATGTATTATCTCTAGTACTGTCTCAAGAAAATAAGAGCATGGAACACTGTAGTACTTTATGTTGCCATAGGATTAGTGAGCACAAACAAGGTTGTGCTTGGTACGTTGGCCTAATAGTAATCCACAGAAGTGGGGGATGGAAAGTTTGCTGATTTTTTTGAACAGGAAGATTTTTTTTCATTGAGCACAGTTAACCTTTTGTGTAACTATTTCAGAAAAATCGACCTGGAACTCGTTTTAGTTCAATGTGAAGTCGAAGGCTTTCATGGCTGGCATCCATAGTTTTCTGTGGGTGTTTTGGGCTATGTGGCCATGTTCTAGAAGAGTTTAGCTTGCATCTGTGGCTGGCAGAAATCTCTGAAGATGCCAGCTACAGATGCAGGCAAAACATCAGGAATAAATTATTCTAGAACATGGCTACATAGCCCCCCAAAAAACTCACAGAATACTATAGTTTTAGTTCAGTTTCTAAAATGTAACCTGAATATAAGTAAGTCAAATTCTTACTTTTAACACTGAAATAAATTTGATTTCACCTTCTCAATTTTTCCAGGTTTATACTTTGTTCTGAACTTGTGGAAAATAAGATGTGGAGCCTTCTTCAATTTCTGCTTCTTTTCCCATCCAGTCCTTGCCCCACATCTTAGTACTGACCCCATATTTATCCATGATGTGGGAAGCACATTGATGTAGTCCAGCATCAAGCTTACAAAAGCATGATTCATAAATGTCAAGTCCTGATCAGATTTTATTTAAAAAAGAAAAGAAAAAGAAAGATAGCAGTCCTTTTACTAAGAGGATTTGGTGAAGGGAGCATAACCATTATTACCTTAGCTTTGTTGAGTTGCTCCCTTGGCTAGATCCACTTAGTGAAAAGGCTGGTATCTTTTTTTCCTTTTTTTAAAAAAAAATCTAACCAGGACCTGGCACTTATGAATCATGATTTTGTGACCTTGATGCTGGACTACTTCAGTATGCTTTTTAGGGGCTCTCATTGTTCAGAATCCTCAGCTGATACAGAAAGTGTTTGTTTTTTTTCTTTATGGACTTACTCTGAAGTTGTTATTCCCAAATGTGCACCCTGTCTCATCCAGACACAATCCAAGACACTGGTTTGACTCCATAAACAGTTTAGGTTGATGTATTCTTTTATGTATGACAGAAGGTGGTTAAATGAGGGATTTTCCCTTACACAATATACACTTTTTTCTGATTCAGAGGCAAGCTCTGGGGGAAAAGAAAGATTTTCCAACTTTTCAGATTGAATCTTCAGGGGAAAACAAGTAGTGCTGGGTGTTTCTTGACTAGTGCCATAGAGTAAGATGCCATCAATCTTTGGAAGTGTTTTGTGTGGTAATAGGTGGCTGACATCACTCTTATGGGGGTCAGTGAGGATGAGAGTGACAACAGTGTGATCACCATTTCAAGGAAAAGTGATTTCACCAGTGATTTCTCTCACTGAACAAGGGGAGATTTTGGAGATCATGCACAAAGGTCTGAAAGAACCTCACCAAGTTCCCAGTGACTGTAATAGCCAGTTGGGAGTGAGGTGGAGGGGGGACAGGATTAATTCCATTTGCCCAGTGCTCTGCATGCAAGCCTGATAAGACACTGGAGATTATCGCACTGCGTTCTGAGAACGTTCCGTATCATCACGTGATGAGAACGTTCCTGGAACGGATATTATCGCATTAGCAATCAAAACGTGATCAGAACGTGATCAGAACGGCAGTTTACCGCACTGTGATTCCTTTTTCTTGAAACCGTTCTCAGAACGGTTTGCTATAGCGCATGCGTATTAGATCTTGTGGGCGGTGTACCAATGACGTTGCCACTCGGTGGTTGTTTTGACCCGGAAGTCGTCCGGTGACTTCCTTGTGGGGTGTAAAGATGCCGTTGGAGAAAGCATTTTTTTGATCTTGTGAGCATGGTAGAGAAAGAAGAATAACGAAGAAGGAGAAGAATGAGTCGCATTGCCAAATCGCTTGTCCTCATTTCGCGCTGGAGGGCTGCTCTGAGTAAGATTGCAGTTATGGCTGCCAGCGGCAATCTAGATATATCCAGTTGTCTGGCATGGATGGTGACCTGGCCTCACATCCCACGTTGGTGGCAGCAACCCCGGGAGCGGACTAACTGGTGGAGTGACGAAGTCCTCCAGCGATGGGATAACGACATGTGGGTTTCTAACTTCTGCATGTCTAAAGAAACCCTTTTTGATCTGGCTAGCATCTTGAGACCAGAGCTGGAGCGTGGGGAGTCTGTATTCCGGAGTCCCATCCCGGTGGAGAAGAGAGTGGCCCTAACTATTTGGTGGCTCTCAAGCCCTCTGATGTATAGGAAGGTGGCTTCCCATTTTGAGGTTGGAACATCCACAGCTGCAGAAATCACTATCGAGGTGTGCCTTGCTATGGAGAAGCTGCTGCTGAGGAAAACTATCCAGCTTGGAAACTACCACACGGTGTGTATCAATATTACTTTTAAACCTAAGACTTCTGGGTGCAAATGCATTAATTCATATCTAAAGATATATAGATTTTGTTTATGTAATACCATAAAGATATGTTTACATCCTGCCCTTATGTGGGAAAAAGAAAGGTTCAAATTACAAAACTTTCAATTATGGGGTGGGTTAATGGTCCTGGGCTGGCATGGATTTCAAGGGTATCTCTGTTGCTGCTTCTTCTTATCCAGCTGTGCTGGGGGGGGTCCTAGCTTGGGACAGCACTTCGGAGGTGCTCTCTGCTGCTGCCCTCTCTTATCCAGCTGTGCTGTTGTGGTTTGCATTCTGGAAAAATGATCTTGATATGTTGTAAGAGTTGTATGTGAACAAGTAACATGGAAATTCTCTCAGTTGTTCTAGGTATATAAACCATAAATTCTAAATTGTCCCTTTTTAATGCTTTTTTGTCTCTTGATCTCAGTTTCATATACCAAAATAATAAAATAAATAATAATAATAAAATAAAAAATAATGCATTAATGATATGAAATAAGTAACCCCCTTTTTTTGATATCCAAATTATTAACCTTTGCCTTTTTCAGATTAGGATGGTTTCAAGACTTGGATTCCCCACGCATAGAGCTATTATAGGCCTCATATTCTGTTTGCCCACCGCTGGGACCAGAGAGGAACACAACGCAAGCAGGGATTTTCATTGTCTGCAAGCAACTACAGACGAAGTGGGACGTTCATAGACAAATAGGGAATTGTGGGAGATCTCGAACAGCCCACATATTTAAAATCTGCTAATCTGTCAAGTGATGATGAAGGCTGTATTTGTGCCGGAAATCCCACCCTGAAATTCCACGATGTCCATTCCCCACTGAATAGGGATGGTGCCTACCAATCAGAAATGGAATGAACACCAACGTGGAGAATTAACACCTGACAAACTTGCTATAACACTGCCCATTGCAAGGCAAGGCGGTGGAGAATCTTTTTCGCGTGAAATCTAGGTGGTTGTCTTTATGGTAGACTAACTGGAAAGAGGAAAATTTTATCTCTGTGTACAGCTGTGCATCCTGCAATATTGTAGACGAGGGAGAAGTCTTGACCGATGTTGAACCACCGCGAAAATTGTCCTCCAGCTGTCCGATACATCAAGACACTACAAATCACAAAAAGAGGGCAAACTGTGAGATCTGCAGTAACTGGCATATTTGGGTCGGTAACACAGAAATGACATTATTGATGCTTCATAACATCATCAGTTATGGCAACAAGCATTGATTGATCAAAAAAAACGTTTTTTCTTGGTTTACCTTGTATCATCTAAATGTTGAGATACATGTGTTTTCAACGGTCTGTACAAATTGAATAACTTTACCAGAACGGCAATGTTGAATCAACGGTTGTTTTAGATTTTTTTTCTTTTAACTTTTTTTTTCCAATCAGGTCTGCAGGGTGTAATATTATTGTGGGGTAAAATACACCGACTGTTATAATGTTTCAGTTTTACACCCAAATTTTGGAAATCTATTTTGTAGTGTTATACATTGCTATATTGAGGTTCAAATATTTTTTGGGAATATAGGAAACAATGGAAAATGGAATTGTATATATAACATTTCTATTATAACAATATGGTCCACATTGCATGTTACACTGTGAAGACATTAAGGATAATACCAAACTGAAAAACCAAAAGGAAGGCGGCTAAAAACATGCGAAATAATATGCTATTGCTGTGGAATTTTAGGTATATAAGACGGTAGAACCAATTTCTGAGAACACAGCTGTATTTATCACAATAAACTTAACATTTAAAACAGATAAATATCCTTTCTTTTGAAAAAAAAAAAAAACTCTGGTTTTTTTTCCTTAGTAAGAAAGCATGCATTTATATAAACTGTAAATACATTATGTGAGACATACCCATAGCACATGGTGACTACAAACGTTTTTCTTACAGAAAACTAATTTTAATTTGTTCAAGGAGAATGGTTTAAGTCCCCTTATCTGCCAAAGGCATACAGGGTAAACATAGAAGCGAAACATATCTGAGGTTCAAAAAACAAACCTTCCCTATAGTTTCCCTTATGGGGAAAATATTTTTTTTTCTTGATTACACTCCCAGTAACGAGAATGATGGTTTAATTTGTTTTAGACAGTGCAATGCGCATTGCAAGGAAGATGTCCAGCATTGTTCCACACATGCACGGTTCAATAGCCTCATTTTCCAAGGGATCGAAACCCGATTGAACACAATGTGCGGTATACTCCCTGTGTGATGTTATCTACTGTGTTGCAACCATCTAATAATTTCACTGTAGGAGTGACAGTACAACTCAGGAGCAAAGCAAAGAGGAAGTCATCAAAGAGTCAGGGGAATTGTTCCCTTGAACGTGCCCACCAACATACATTGGATGGTTTCCTGGAAATTGTAAAGATAGCTGGGCCTGGGTTGAGGGAAAAATCACCCGGGATGCCGAAGATGAGTGGCATAGTTCCTGGGCGATATACAAATGTTGCCCATTGGAAGGAACATTCATGACTACTATTCCTCCGGTACAGTTCAGATCATGTCCCATGTACTGCAAATTCCTGTCTGCCTGTGCCTTCCCCTTACATCTTCCTTTATAAATTTACAAGTTATTCTGTCCCCTACAGTCTTCACTGTCGTGTACATTTCCATGACCGTTCCGTGTTCATCCGGGTAAGTTGGGCTCCGCGATGCAAATCTGCATTATAGTGCGCGCATAATTTCTCCTCTCTGGCGCGACGATTCCGTTCCTGTTTGAACGCAGTCCTTGTTTCCAGGAGACAGCAATACATTGGGTTGTTCGTCCTTGGATCGTTACGTACTGAAATTTAAAATTTGTGAAAATAGATTAAGCCCACAGGAAGGAATTTATTTCTTAGGTAGCACAGGTAAAGGGTTTAGACAAGGAATTTTCTTAGAAAAGCAGATACTACATACCATCCGCTTCTACCGCTGTATCTCGGCACGTCTTCCCAAGTCCACCCCAATTGTTCTCCAGTCGCACCTTCAAAGTGGAGCAAAAACACCAACGTTATTTCTTTTGAACACATATACAGGTTCACTATTTTATTAAAAGAACAGAGATCCAGAAATGGACATAAATTTATATATTACTTACACTGCTATTTGCGTAGTCACTTTCCAGAACTGTGAAAGGTAATAGTAATGATTGTGTCATCGAGACGAGTGTCATCAGAATCTGGAAAAATTCAAGGGAAAAAAGAGTAAGCCTTTTGTTGTTTAACAAAATAATGTTGTCACGCACATAGCAGAAATCTGCAGGCATACAGATGGGCTACTTGCCTTCATCACTGTCTTGTCTGGGTAGTTGTTCTGGTGCTCCTTCGCCTGTGGTTAGCCATGGAGGTGGAGCGGTGTTTTCCTCAGTCACATTGTGGTTTCACCACTCTCTTCAAAATGAAGACTCGGGATAACCTATGAGGGTTTATGCTAACACCCCATGAGATTTCCAGCTAGTCCCTATAAAAGGGAACATGTAATAGGGTTGCTTCCACTTCTCTGATTAGTTTTCACAACCTTCTATACTCAAATCTCATTTTTTTTTTGATTTGCTTCTGCATCTCCGCTGCAGATCGGACATGATTTTTCTTTGCCATTCATAAGATACACTAAATATATCCAAATTCTGAAATTCTTTTTAATTTGTTCTGCAATTTTGTTCTCATATTTCTAATAAGCCAAAACTTCATTGGCACTCACACCCCCCCTTGCTTGTGTGAGGCACGCATTTCGGTCACTGCAGGGCTACCAGGGCTTCCTAATTACAGCAAATATAAAAAATACTGTCTGCAATTTAATTATAGAGGTTGTGAATCAAACTTCTGCGGTATCACTAGCTGCGGCTGCTGGCTCTCTACACTCCAAACTCCGGCTTGGAGTAAAAGCACAGAGGGTGCAAGTCATGTTTGGCGCAAGAACCCTCACAGTGATGACTTTTGCAAATCCCTATCCCGCTGGACCTTTGCAGAGTGGCCGAAGTATTGGGAAGCAGTGATGGGCGAGGAAGGGTTCCACATGGGCATAAGGAGATTGATCTCTCCTGAAGTGTTTGGGGAGCGGAAATTAAAGACGCTCATGAGGTCCCGTTCTATGCCCATTCTTCCTGTGCATAGAGAGCTAGAGCGCATTTAAAAAATGCATGGCTACAACCGCACCGTCGAAGAGGTATTCATGAGTTCAAAAAGACGCGTATACATTTTTGGATAGTGTGAATAGTTTTGGGCCATCACCCCCCAAAGCAAAACAACCACCCTTTTTCCACCTAATGAAAGAGCTGTGGCTTAGGGCCGGGAACCATGGCTCCCAGAAAAAAATCCCTCGGTAAATTTGTAGCTTTACAATAAAGGTTCATGTGTTGCATGATACGCCTGGAATCTCCAGTGGTAGTCATAAGGAACATTGCTAGACAGTCACTATTAAAATATCTGTTATGCGATTTCCCTTATAAGTCCAAAAGAAAACAACATAAAATGGACTACCAGCCCTGAGGTTGCCATACTTTCCAACATGGAGGGATAGATGGGTGTACAATAGGAGGATAAATATATTAACAACAGCATTGCCCTCTGTTTTCTTACTTTTTCTAACTCAAAAGAGGAGAAATGTTAAGTCCACTTTTTAGTTGTATTATCGACCTGCAGTTTTCCAGAGTATTCTTACTATGATCGATGCACAATTCTGATTGTTATCTCTTTATTTTTTATATGGATCAAAATGCAGATGCTATTGTGAACCTTGCACAAGTGGAATCCAATCGGGACATCAGGAATCCTTTCAGCAAGTGACATCTTGCCAGGAACACCCAAAATCTGTACCCAGCTATATGCAGAAACTTCAACAGTCAGGTGAATTTAAATAAATATGCATTGTCTTGTCAAAAAAGAGTGGTGGTCAATAAGGATTAAGGTTTCTTTAATAACATACATCTAATATACCAAATAAACTTAATACAACGAAAACTGTACTTCAAGACAGTAATAACAAGAATATACGAAAATAGTGGTTAAAACAGAATACATTGCAATAAACTGTCTTATTAAAAAGCATTGTATATATCTTTTTTTCTGTACAGTGCAATCTATCTCCTTGAAAATCCAGGAATATCAACAGGAAAATTGTGAGAGTTACTACTGAGAATGAATGGAAGATTAAGAAAATCGAGAACTAAGAATAAATTGCAGCTTGAAAACACAATCCACCACTTAAATGTATCAACCATGTTATTATTACTGCAATGGTTACTGAATACAGGTTTTTAAGGTTGGAACACAGTACTGTACTGTTAAAATAAGGGTTATTACAATGGCTATTATGAGCAGATGTCCAATAAACATGCATTGACGATAACGATGTAGGGTTGTCCGTTTTTTAAAAGGGTAATTTTTTTTTAATTAAACCTTTTTTTTGACTTGCAAATCCAAAGTTGGATATGTTACAAGTATGTTGTTCCAAGGGAACCAGAGTTTATTTTTAACATTAAGATTCCCCAATTTTCTGGGTATCATTTGTTTGTTATTACAATTGAAGAAGATGTTTTGTTTTTATTGCGTCGCAGTGAATAAATGCTATTTAATGTAATAAACTCTCATCTGTTGCCATGCTTAACAGTAGTGTCCCTTTACTTCTATATAAAAATACCTGTCGACTGGCAGATTGATAATTCTTGAATACCATGCCACCAGTACATACAGGAAATACACACTCCCAAGAGCAATCAAAGGTACATAGTTTCATAAAGAATAGAGGTAACATAACAACCTTTAATCCATATATCAAATGGCTTAGCTCTGAAAAGCTAACCATCCAAACATTCAAGGTAGAATGCTGTTATTACATATTAGCTGTAGGCCCCTGTAAGAGCCCACATCATACTGTTTTCTGTTGACAGCCTTTACATGTACTTTGTGACCAAGAAGTGTCTTCATTCAAACAATCCAAAATGCCATGGTAGAGTGGCCATACAGTTATGCTATATACTGCAAGTAGAAATGTTCTACAAAATAAAAATTATCCCAATTAAAAAATGGAAATACATTGCCTGTGTAAACTTCAGGCACTTGGCAAATAAAGCGTACAGTAAAATATATAAATAATATTCAGGCAGAGAGTATTGATATACATGGTTGCTTGATGATCCATCAGCAATTGGTAAGTTTTGAGTGGCAAATTGGTGGCATACTAATAAACAAATTCTAATATGGTTAAATTCTGAATATGAAATAATTTCTTCCAAATGCATAACAGATTACAGATGAAAAAGAAACATAATCCTGAAATTCCAGAAATATCCCTTTTTTAACAGCGAGGAGGGAGAACATTCTTTGAAAATAATTTTACCAGCCAGCAAATAAAACCAGGTGGCAAACTTACACATAAACCCACTCCTCAGATGTAATTTTGGCTTAGGTAACACTCTTCTTTGGCTGCTCATGCTTTTCAAAGAACAAGATCCATTTGCATATTAGCCAGCATGGCTGCCATCCCGCCCCGGCCACATCCATGGATGTCATATAGTGTGGGAAACTCGCCTTGCATGCATTTCGACATGCCCCCACCTTCTCCCAAAATGGAAGAGACACTTAGGGGACACTGGGGGGAAGGGAAGGGTTTTTTTTTTCTATTGTCTTTTCTTTTCTCCAGAATGTGAGGCGGGGAAAGTTCCCTGCACTCTTTTTGTGGCAGCCGAATATACTATCATCCTTTGTAGGGCACCAAAGTATGAGAACAGGGTCATATGACCGCGGTCTTCTGACAGCCCAGTAGGGCATCTCATGAGATGCTTTACTGCTGCTCCAGAATACTGCCCGCTGAAAGTAACTCCTTTCCTGTCTGTGTCACCTACAAGGAAACACATACAGCGGTATGTCGAGCCCTGAACAGGAGCCACGACTGAGCATTTGGGCATCAAGAGCAACCCTAGACCCCACACATTCCACTGTCTTTTCGTGTCAGGGCGAGTATCGCCGTTCTTTGCTCTATGACACTCTTTCCTATGGTACGATCCTATACCGTTTGTCCTGGTGCCAACAACCGCCCATTATTGCTGTTTAGGAGCTCGTTTTGTCCAAAATTTAAAAGCTAATTGCTATATTTCCCAGCATTCCAGCACCACCTCAATCCATTATGGCCTACCATGGCTATCAAACCCAAAACCCGGCACCAAATAGTCTCTTGTCCACGGTGCATTGACCCCGATAAAACAATACACCCAGTACTAAATTCGCACACTAAATGCCTCCCTACTCTGTCAATCACTGCAGGGGGAAGAGAAGCCCAAAAGCCGAGCTGGAAAAAGCCCCATCTGTCATAAGCACGCAGGGAGCAGCCCGAAAGCCTCAGAGCCCAAAAGAGGTTTTAAAAAGAACAAAAAACACAGAAACCTTCAGGTCCCCCCCCCCCCCGTCAGAAATTTTCCCTCTTTTCCTTGTGCAGCCCTGCGGTGTCGCTGCTTCGCGGACCCCAGATGTCCTTTAAACACCAGCCCCATGATATCATGGGTGTATTGTGCCTTACACACAACAGAGATGGGTCACTTACACAACTCCAGAGATAAATATGCTAGACACATTGCAATATGCTGGCCTCAGAAGTCACTCTCTGACAATCCCGGAGACACTGTATCCTCTGCTTTTGCGACTCGGTAACATTTGCAAACATGCAACCTGGTGAAACTTATGCTTGCATTATGTAGTGATGGGATGTAATTTATGGTGGGGGGATAGGGTGGTGTCATGTTATGTCTACATTTATCTGCTTTTTCGGGCCCAGTGCACAGAAAAGAAAACCTACACAAGTGTGTGTGATGGGCAGAAATAGATTAAATCCTTTTTTGCAAAGAGGGGGGCAACGTATAGCATGGGGAGAGCAAAAGAAAATAGTACGCTCTAGGACTTTGTGGACTAAAGAGAAAGGGCGATTCTTCAGCCAATCAGGAGATGGGGAATGAGGGACACGGATTTGAGAACGATAAGAATACCGCACACACTCTCTTGGAATTTTCTCACGTTTCATCTCGCTGAGAACACATTCAAATCTTACCCCTGGAACACATTTGGAACACATTTAAACGTTCTGAGAAACCCGATTGGAAAACATAAGTGCGGTAACTCAAAGGCGGTCCTGTTCTCATCACTGATGAGAACGTTCTCAGAACGGTCAGTGCGATAATCTCCACTAAGGGCTGTCTGCACTATAGAAATAAAGCCATGGCTCAATGCGAATGGAATTTTGGGATTTGTAATGTTTGAGAACAGCAAGCCGTCCTGGTAGAGGGCTGTGGTACACAATAAACACAATTCCCAGATCCAAGAGCAATTGAGCCATAGGAATTAAGTGATATCAAACGAGTTATGTCTCATTGAGGAGCAGCAGCCTAGAAAGCAAAGACATTTTCTTTCTTTTGTTTAAAATATTTTTGTAACAACATTTGGATTTACTAAATAAAAAGAAATCTTTGACTCAGTGATGGCATCGTGTATAGGTGACTTTCCTGCCTTCATATTAAATGTGAGAAGTCGAAAGAGTAAAGAAGTAAGGAGGGATCCTGGATTTATAGATGATAATATGGGTCTTGTTGCTTTGATGTTGATGCTGATTTATAGTAAGGAATAAGTAAACATACTTAATCTTTGGAAGTGTTTTGGTTTTAGAACCTTTGGGATGTAAAAGAATAAGGTGAAGAAATATTATATAAATGCATTTGGGCCTTTGTTTCTAGTGGAGCAGCGGTGTTTGCTATATGGAGATGAGGGCAAGATTGATTAAATTACAGGTATAATCTCAATTAATGAAGGAGATGTGTTCCTGGACATTAATTTTATAGCAGAAAATTGGATACCAGAAGGTAGAAATAAAATGAAAAGAAATAGGAGTAATGTCCTGCCCTGGCACACACAAAAAAAGGGCCTAGGACCTGGAGACAAGGGTTTGAGAATTCCCTGCTCAGACCATGTAAACCCCCGGGGTGACCTTGGGCAGTCACATCCTTTCATCCTGAGGGGAGGGCAAATGGCAACCTCCCTCTGAAGAAACTTGCCAAGAAAAACCCCATGATATAGGCCTTAGGGTCACCAGAAGTCAGAAAATGACTTGGAAGGCACACAGAAACAACAACAACATAACATATATTATGAACAATTAATAATTTTGCAGAGGGTCATGATAAAGGAAATAAAATCAATATTTGGTTGTCCCAGTCCATATCATTGTATTAGAACTAGAAAATTTACCAACATATTGCATCCAATTTTTATCTGGAAGTGATTTTGTTTCCTAAAGAAAGATTATTGCTTAGTCATAACATATAATATTTAGCAAAGGCTACGAATAGTCAGTTTTACAGTAATTAAGACCCCAAAATTCCTTATTAAACCAATATAATTAAGTAATATAATAAAGTATAAATACATGAAATAATTATATCACAAGATATATTACAGTTACTTTTTGTACTGATAGATTAATATTGCAATCTCAGTTACCAGAAGAGCAATTGGGTTAATTTATGGGACAATCATTATCACGCATGGCCACAGCTCTGAAAACAACCATCAATAGTTTCTGCTGACTGACTTGGGAAACCAGTATGAAAATATATGCCACAATTAACAGTGGTAGTAATCAAAGAACAGCTGTGTTTAGTCTGTATAATCAGGGTGTGGTGGTGTGTGGTGTGTGTGTGTGGTGTGTGGTGTATATATATATATTATAATATATATAGTGGTCTCAGTCTAACGATGTAGATTGGTTTTTTTCATGTCTCATGATTCTAATAATAATGGCCAAGCTGAAATCAATATATCTGATTGATGAGGAAGGGAATTGGAGGGGATAAATGTCCAATTATCTTAACATTTTGCAACTCACACTGAAATAATGGTGTAAAAGTTTTTTTTCTTATATTAAACATTCAGGCTGCAACCACTGTGCATATACTTGAAATAAGTCATACTGAGATCAAACGAGTTTAATTCCTCTGTAGAGATGCAACAGCTTTCCAAGTTTGAAATATACACCTACTATAGGTTTGGGAATATTGATTTGTGCGCTCTATCTAAATGGCCTCCTTTCCCCTTAAAGTTATGGTAATCAAAGGATAGGATCAGACTTTCCAGCACAAATATTTGAAGGTAAAAGGATAGTAGTGACAAGCTTTCCGGCGCAGGAGGCAACAGAGAAGGACATGGTTTAGAGTTCTCTCTGCCTTAACCGCCAGCAACAGTTCTAGCTGGAAACGGGGCAACAATTTTACCTGTCCATATTCCTTATTGTGAATAAGAATATACCTGGCAATCACGGGGGGTCCAGGAATCCTGGACTGAAGAGTTGTTGGGCACCTGTTGCTGTGAGCCGTTGTAAATGGTGAAAGATGCCTGCCGTGCTTGCAAGATCAACAGAGCTACTAATAAGCTTATTCATATACAGTATTTGGACTTTACTTACTTCTATTTCATTCCTGGTGTGAGAAAGCCTCATGGTTTGGAAGGAACTTCATGTTGAGAGAAATGTGAGCAGGGATTTTTGCCTTTTTCTTTTCCTTTTCTTGAGAATCTTCCTGAATCTTCATAAAAGGAAGCTCGGCTCCATTTTTTGTGGGAGAGAGGAAGACACGGAACATAGGACTTCAATTCCATAAACCCTTGGTGGCAGAGACCCTGATATTGGGAAGAAACGGAAATGGAATAGTGAAAGATTGTTTGGAGAAGAGTGGGGGAGGTCTAACAGTGGACATTGTTTTTTCCTCTTTAACTGAGGCACGAGCTGAAGAGTAAAGTGATTTGGTTCACCACTAAGTAAAGAGAACAAAACGCTCACTCGGAACTACAACTCCCATGAGCCTATAGATTAGGCGGGCTCCATTTTGTGGGGAGAGAGGAGACGCTGACACAAGACTTCAACTCCCATAAGCCCTTGGAGGATCAGGATCCAGTATATGGGCGAGGCTTCTCTAATTAATGAACCACAGAAAGAAAATAAAGCTCTTTAGATTTCCCCTCTTCTGATGACACAGAGCAACATCCAGGCAAGCCTCTTTGAGGGAAGGCCAAAACAGTTGGTTTTTGTTTTTTGTTTTGTTTTTTCTATTTCGGAGGAGTGGTTTGGCAGAGACATATTATTGTGAAACAACACCCTTGGCTAACCATGGATATTGGTTGTCACCGGTGAGGAGGTGGTGCAAGATACGGAAGCCTTAGAGCTCCTGAGCTGAACCCCCCCTCCCCCAACCAGAGGTGTGGAAAGCAGCACTGGAGATCAAGTCCCTAGTCAGGCCAGAGACAGCTTGCGCACCGGGAGAGGGCAGAGGCAAACCGCAGAGAGGTCCTAAAGCTTTTCATTTTACCTCTTTCTGTGGCTGGCAGTGTGAAAGCAATATTGGGCGAAACCTCCGGACTGGCTTGTGATTCAGCTTATTACTGATGGGGTAGCTTCAAGGAATAAAGAAATCTGGAGACCTTCAGATAACTCTTATTTTGCTGGTGGCAAAGTTGTCTGGGGGAAATTCATTGATTAACTTAATTGACTTAATTGACTAGAGATGTGAGTAATGCAATGGCCAAAAAACAGTTAAACTATTGAATGGCGAGGAATAAGAAGAAGAGAGGAGAATCTGAAAAGAACAAGGAAAGACTGAGATAGAGACAAGTAAGAAAAACAAGTAAACAAAAGAAAGCAAGAAACAAAGTAAGGAAAAGACAAGAGTGGGTATAAGTTTATTTTATGAATGGTACTAATAGAATCCTAAAGTGTAAAGTAAGACTGGATTAAGAAAATAACTGTCTCAGAGACGGTAACATATAAGCCTGAATTAATTGTTACTTCCTCTCCTTTCCCCACCTATAGAGTGTGTTATTTTGACATGTTGTAGACTATCAGATATATATGCAATGGAAGTGTAAAATTTTCTTTATATATACGCTAAAAATTTTTGTTGCAGATTAATTAATAGCGAAATAGTAAATCTGTTTAATGGTATATAATTACTAATAGGAGGAATGGCTAAAAGCAGCAAAGGACTAACACAATCCAAACTATTATTGACAAAAGCGAGATCAATGGAATACTCAATCAAATAATGGCCTCAATATACTTCCTGGACGAAATAAGGAAACTAGCAGGAAAAAAGCGCTGGAAACTAAAGAAGACAATAGAATTATGTGTGGAATTAAGGAAGAAATAAAGGACACAAGAACAAGATTAGGAAAGATGTTAAAAAAGACTAGACTCTTTGGGAAAAAATTGACAATTCAGAGGATCTAATAAGACAAAAAGAAGTTGAACAGAAAAGAAAAGAACAGATACTTAGAAAAATCATCAAAGATTTTAGCCAACAACAAGAAGACAAAGACGTATGGATTGGAACAACGAATTACGTAGAGAAAAATGTATCAAATTAAGGGGTTTGGCTGAAAAAACAGAGAAGATCTATAACGAAAGATTCATTCCAGCATTGGCAAAACTATGTTGATATAACCCCAGAAGAATTAGAGATGGAAATAGACAGGCTTTCATAAAATTCTCCCTTTAATAAAGAAAGAACCAACGCCCAGGGACATTGTAATATGTTTCAAGAATAAAGTTCGGGATAGATTTATCCAACAGGGTTACGAATTAAAATTAATGATGAAGATACGAAATTAAAATATTAAGGACATCCCTCCACAATATGTTGAACAGCAGAAGTATAAACCTTTGGACCAACTCTTGAATATATTGAACATGACTATAGGTGGGAAAGGATAGAGGTCTAACCTTCTTTTATCAACGAAAAGATAAACATGACATTTAGAAAAATTAATGAATAGAAACCAAAATCAAAAAGAAAATGAAGCATGAAAGAAAAAGATCAGGAGAGAATATACGAAAAAGAAATGGAAACCAAGTAAAAAGAAAATAAAGAATAGATAGTCAACTAATGAGAACAAAAATTGGGAAGTTTTAAACCATTAGAAAGAACGGAAAAACAGATCTACTGATCAAAACTAAGGACTATAAAGCAAGGTAGCCATTGGGCTAAATCATATCGATTACAAGGTCATGAAAAACTGTGTACACGAAAAAATAAAAATAAATATTTAAATAAATAAATAAAGGGGTGAAGGGGTGGAACAAAAATAACATAAAATTAATAACATCAACCAAAAATGAAAGTGAAAATCTAAACAAAATATAAACAAAATGTCACTAAAGTAATTCTTGAATGTAAAAGGATATAAATTCGAAATCAAAAGAAGCATAATTTTCCACCAACTCGGAAACTCTAAAGGAGATATTAACTTGTATTCAAGAGACCAAGATTAAAACAGAAAGATAAAAGATAACCTAAGAAATCCCAAGCTAGGAACATGTTAACATCAACACTAGTAAATAAAAAAGGGATTGCATATACGTTAATAAAATACGATTCAAGAGAAATTTTTGTCGGACACAGACGGAACCTCCTTGCAGTGGAAAAAAATTACGAAATTTAGTTCTGTTAGCATTGGAATTACTCACCCCACGAGAAATAAAGAAAACTATTTTTTAAATATACACAAAAAAATTCAGACTATTCCAAGATGACAAATCTTGTTGTTAGGAGATTTCAACGCGGTAATAGATCCCAAAGTTGATAGAAAATCTGTGAAAGGGAAAAATATCAAAAAAACACAAGGAAAACTACCAAAAACTTTCTTTGTTATGTTAGAGGACTTAGCTCTTAGGATGTGTGGAGACAAAATAAGGAAAAGCAAAAGATTGTACTCTTCCAGAATTCACAATCATTTCAAGAATCGATTTATTTTTAGCATCCAAATTTTCTTCCCATATATTCAATCATCAGATATTCGTGAAAAACCAACACCAGATCACAACCCAATTGTTATGAGCATTCAGAAAGGAAATAACAATTCATGGAGATTAAATACTGATCTTGATAAGGAGAAAATTACAAATAGGGTGAAAGGGAATGCGATGGTATTTAAAGAAACATAACGGAAAACTATCGATGAATACAATATGGATGGGCAAGTAAGGCTTGGCTCGAGAATTTTATTAAGATTAATGCAGAACAAGAAAGGAGAAAGAGCTAGAAGAATCTCAGTTGAGATTAAATTGAACAAAAAGAAACGAGAATGGAAAGCAAAAGGGGACAAAAAACTGAAACTAGAAGTAGAAATATACAAGAAAAGCTGAAATCATTATCAATAAGCAAATTGCGGCTAAAATACGAACAATAAAACAAAATTTTTTTGAAAGTGGTAACAAGGCAGGAAAAACTATAGCATGGAAACTTAAAAAACATAAAGAGAAGAAATCATTATTATGATTAAATACAAAGGAAACATTATACTACACAAGGTGAAATTATAGAAAAATTTTAAGCACTAGAAGAACTATTGACGATAAGACTGAAATTGTAAATAAGAAAGCAAAAATCAATGAAATTTGAATAAACAGAATATTAAGTGTATTGAGGAGTACAGAAAGATAATCTAATAAAGAAATTTCAACAACAGAAATCTTAGAGGCGATCCAAAAACAAAAACTAGGGAAGGCTTCAGGTCTGATGGTCTACAGCAATATTTTATAAAAAACTGAAAGAAGTATTAATAGAACCGTTTAAACAAACACTTAATGAGAAACAAAACAATGGTTTACCGGAATCATGGAAAGAGGCACTAATAACGATAATTCCGAAAGGAGATAAAGATCCCTCAGATATAAGAAACTATAGACCTATATCTCTCACTAACATAGACTATAAGATCTTACACGACGATAATACTAAAGTTAAGAAAATCCTAACGAATATATAAAAAGACACAAATGGTTTCTTAACAAGAAGACAAGGCCAAAATAACAAAGATCTTTCATAATGTTTTGGATTAACATGAACAACACAACGAAAAAAAATAGCATGCCACATTATGCAGACGCAGAGAAGGCCTTCGACGGATGGATTTGGGACTTCCTCATAGCAGTCATTGTAAAAACTAATATGGGCGATAAATTGAGAAGATGGATCAAATCAATTAACAGTTATCAAAAAGCAGCTCTACTTATAAATGAAAGAAAATCAAGAACTTTAAGATTGGAAGGGGAACGAGGCAAGGATGCCCCCTTTCCCCTTGTTATTTATATTGATATTAGAAATATACTACTAACCAAATAAGAGAAGAAGATAAAATTAGAGGGATTAAAAATCGAAATACGGAATGTAAACTAAGGATATTGCGGATGACATTGTAGTTTTCTTAATGAACCATGTGATAGCATTAAATAATGACAAATCATAGAGGAGTATGGTGTGCTAGTGGGATTCAAAATAAATTGAGAAACAACTATTCTTACAAAAAATCTCTCAGGATGAAGATAAGAGATCAAAGAAATATCAGGATATTCTATTGAATCAAAATCAAATACTTAGGAATTTATTTCACAAAAGAAACATGGAACTTTTTCAAACAATTACACACAAACTGGAATGAAATAAAAAAAATTTAATTAAATGGAGTAAATTTAATCATCCTTTATGGAAGAATCGCCACAATAAAAATGAACATCCTGCCACGAATGTTATATCTATTAGCACATCCGATAATAGCAAATGAGAAATGTTTTGATATAATGGCAGAAGACTGTCCAGATTCTGTGGCAAGGAAAGAAAGCAAGAATCAAATGGAAATACTTACAGAAGAAAAAATCAGGGGGGATGTAATCTACCAAATAAAGATTTAGACTGCGACATGCCTTCATTGGTTAGAAGAATGGATCAGCCTAGAGAGAGAAAATGCTGGACCTGGAGTGTGCAAATCTAAATATGGGAATCCATGCATATTTGGGTATGTAAACTAAGGACAAAAGCACTTAAATCACCATGTGTTGAGAAAATCATTACTAAAAGTGTGGTAAAAATTAAAAACAATTCTATAATCACATCCCCAAATGGGTATCAATTCAAGAAGCATAAATAAAAGAACAAAAGGCAAAGATCACATGGATAAAATATGAAGATTTAATTTGTAAAAATATGGAGGGGAAACTCATCATAAAAAAGATAGAAGAAATTAATATAAATGGAGAAATGCAGGACTGGTTTCTATATAACCAACTGAAAAGCCGCTTCAAAACTGACAATGAAACAATCGGTTTGACTAATGATAACAATGAACTTGATGAAATAATATTTGATAAACAAGGAAAACATATATCTAAATATTACAAATTACTGAAGGGAAGAGATTTGGAAACTGAAGCGATTAAATATAACATGATAAGATGGGCACAGGACACCAAAAAAAATAATCACTATAGAAGAATGGGAAAAATCGTGGAAAGAGACGAATAAATTTACACTCTGCCAAAATTATAAAGAAAATTACCTGAAGATGTTTTTAGGTGGTATTTAACCCCTCAAAAAATTCATTGAATTTACAAATCAGGTAGTGTTAATTGTTGGAAGTGTGGAAGACCAGAAGGAAATTTCTTTCATATGTGGTGGCTGTGCCCCAAGACAAGGAATTGTTGGCATTTGATTCATAAGTTTATAGAAGATATCTTCAAAATAAGTATCCCTTTTGAACCGAAATTGTTTTTACTGAACATGACGCATAACATCAAAAACGTTAAGATAAGCAGAGTTATTTTATATATGGTTACGTGTGCAAGAATGTCCTTTGCACAATATTGGAAAACACCAAATATCCCACCGATCGAGGAATGGTTGAGCAGACTTTACGAGGCTAAGAATATAGACATATTGTCTGCTTTACTAAAGGGAAAATCTGTAGAAAGTATGGAAAAAGAATGGAGTGTATTGAATTTTATTGAAGGAAATGTGTTACCAAAATGTTTAAAGAAAGAAGGTTGATATATAACTGAAAATACGGAAAGCACCATGTGAATTTAACATTATAAGTTATAGACCAGGAACAAGTGTATAGCTTACAGTATATAGTAACATCCAGATATAAGGGAAGGAACAAATAGAAGGATAACAATATGGATGATCAGATGTAAATATTTGTTATATGTTTATTTGTTTAAATGTGTAAATGTTGGTTTTAATAGGGGTGTTTCTAGGGTTATGGGGTTTCTTCTTCTTTATTCTTTAGATGTTGTAATAGTCTATTCTAAATAAAAAAAAATTTTTTAAAAAAAAGATGTAGCTGACAGAAGTACATTTTCTTCATCATGCATTTCAGTTCTAATAGTTGGGTCGTGGTTTTGTTTGTTTGTTTTGTGTTTAAAGACACAGACAACATAGAATATGCATGATATGGGTATTATTTCTTCTCTTTTAGGTAAGAGGAATGCCAATGAAACAGAGAAAGAATGTAAAAACGTGAGAAGAACGAAGGCCTTTTCCAGTCTACCATTCTGTTCTCATGCAGGATGTGAGCACAACAACTGAGAAAGAGGGAGTCCACATGAATGAATAATACATGCTTATGCCATTCTTACTGGGCAGGATCTATGTACAGTGTACAAAATTTTGGTGTGTGGAGAGGTGATCATCAGAAGTTTGAAGCAAATATATGCATCTATGACATGGGTGGTGTTTTATCCTTAGTTTGGGAAATGTAGAAAACTTTTCAGTTCTGTCTAGTGAATTGCAAACAGAAGGGGCTTGGCAGAAGATAGTTTTCCTGCCCTCTTTTCCAGTATTCCCAAAATTTCCCAATCCCTTCCCTAGATCCAAATGCTCATGATCCACCCCACTCAGGAAGTCCCATCAACCTTTAAAAGAGAGATGGGGGGGGGGGACTTTTATGGGGAGAAAGAAAAATGCTTCTTCTACCATTCTTTTTCTACCAATATTTCCTTGGATCAAAGCCTCTTTTTGTTATCTAAAATGTAACATTTTATCTAAATATCTCTACATTTTGCCATAGCATGTTGGTTACATCCTTGACCTTTAGAAAGTCTGATGTCTGTGCTTTGAAGCAGGTGGAAGTAACATATCTTTAGGCATGCTTCTTCTTTACCTTAAGTTTCAGGGGGAATAACAGCTCCAGAAGGGAAAGGATCATCTTCATTACCTTCATATTGCAGATGTTTTGTGTTGCTGTCTATCTAAGGTGGGCCTTTTCTCTGATGCAGCCATACACTGAGCTATTCTGTGGTATTATATCTTTGTTGATATTCTGTTATCACCAGTAAATAAAATCACCAGTGGCTAACAATATTTGCCCATTATCAAGGACTAATGATGCCAGTAAAATCTGTGACAGAATCTGCTGGTACTTAATTTTCCTTGCTCTGAGGGTAACAGTGGAATCTTTGGCTGAGTGGAAATGATCCACTCCCCTCAATATTTGCACAGATATTTACATGTAATATCTTAGAAAGTGATGGATGATTATGAAAAAATGCAAATTAAAAGCAAGGAATTTTTTTGCATAGAAGCGTCTTTATATTAGTGTACCTGATATGAAAAGGTGAATTATTTTGCATATTATTTCCCACCCCAAATTCACTAACATGGAAACAAATACATAAAAACGGTGTTCTGTGGGTGATGGAGGAGGTATTTAAACAGGGCTATCATATCACCTCTTAACCTTCTCTTCTCCAGGCTAAACATTTCCAGCTCCCTAAGTTGTTCCTCATACGGCATGGTTTCCGGACCCTTCACCATTTTAGTCGCCCTCCTTTTCTCAACATCCTTTTTAAATTGTGGTGCCCAGAACTGGACACAATATTCCAGGTGGGGCCTGACCAAAGCAGAACAGAGTAGCACTATTACTTCCCTTGATCTAGACACTATACTTTTATTGATACAGCCTAAAATTGCATTGCCTTTTTTAGCTGCCACATTGCACTGTTGGCTCATGTTCAAAACATTTTCTTGAAGATGATGTTTGTAAAATAAATGTTCATTTTTTTAACAAATTAATTTTTATTACACAGTACATAATTCAAATTATACAATTCACATTTCATAATATGCTTTTCTCCCCCTTCCCCCCTCCCAAAAACAGCATCGAGGGAAATACATTCCAATCAAGTTAACAATCATTATCAGAGATGTGGAAAATATCATTAATTATATTTTTTTACTTCTTCATACCCCATTTTACCTTCCACTTTCTCATGTGTGGTTAGGATCTTCTAACCATTGAACAGCAGATGCCAAATATTTATTTTTCCAGTATTGGGCTATAGCTTATTTAGTTACAGTAAAAGCAGACAGGATCTGAGCATTTGGACCATCAGTAAAATTTCAAATCACTATGATATAATTTAATGATATTACTGTGTAATATGTGAAAGAAGTTTCTAATACAGCACTGTAATACACCCAGCTTGAAATGGATACTGACCACATAAACACTGTGAAAAAAGGTGTTTTAAAAGTCCAAGAATATGGGCACCCAAACATGTGATCAGAAAGGACTATGTGAATAACAGTGGCATTTCAAGCCTGGGTTACTGGAGGAATGGAGGCCAAAGCCACCATGGATCACTGCAGACAAACTCAGAGCACCACCTGTCATCTTCTGTCTTCCAAACACATTAAAAACAGGCAATTCATTTCAATTGTTTGGTATGGTGATAGACTTACACAGATTCCCCTTTCTTGGCTCTGAAGGACTGCATATGCTCCATTCTATACTTTGCTAGCTGAAAATGCACGTGGCCTCCACCGCTCCTTACACCCAAACGTATTGCCCATTTAGAAGCACACAGACCTATTTTTTTAAAATTTTTTTTATTTATAAACCGCTATTCCAAATAGATCATAGCGGTGTACAAGAAAATTATATAACAGTACAAGAAAAATCTACAATTAAGATACACTGTATCTTCAGGCTAGCCCCTGATGACGCTGGGCCGGCCTGCTCTCTCCCTCAACGGCCGAAAGATGACAGTTATGGAGGGAGGGCACTCAGTCTTCAGGCCAGCCCCTAATGACGCTGGGCCGGCCTGCTCTCTCCCTCAACGGAGGTGATCAGGACAAAATAGCACTTGAGTTAAATTTTAGATGTAAATTGAACCCTAAGGAACAGCTTCAGCAAGCCAGGGAATTTTTTTTTATCTGAATGAATTCTGGAAATTTAAGATCTACAAAGCAAGTGAAGTAAAACTTTTGAAAGGCTGTGAAACCTTATGCAAACCATAATGAATAATGTTTTGAGTTATTATTGCAGGCACTGTAATTCCTTATTTTACTTGTGGATGATGAAAACTAGTATGTCTTTCTGAAACATGTTTTGATTTAGCTGATGGAGAGAACTGAAATGTTTCCAAAATTCCTGAGAGCATTGTCATCCATAGATTTTCCATAGACTGTACCCTTCGGGATTTCAGGAAGAAATTTCCTCAGACTGCATTTTTGCAAACTTGAGTTGGCAAAGTTGTCTCTGCAGACTGTGTTTGACTATGCTGTTGTTACCTTTACACTGAGCATCTCATTTTTCCTATTAGTTTACATTGTTATTGATGTGTATTTCAATTTAGTCTCTCTGACAATTTTCCAACTGAGATAGATCATTAAATTGTGTATATGATTTCCATCTGAAGCTTCATAGACTTTGTTATTGGTGAATAGTATACCAAAGACAGCCATGTGAGAAGAAGTAGATTGAAATCTGTGAAAGCTCATTAAAAAAATAAACCAGTTAGTCTTAAATATGCTGTTACATTCCTCCTTCCACCCTCCCCTTTACCTTCTTGTGCTTCTCTGTGGCTTTGAAAGGCCTTGTGAAGCTAAGACAAGACACTACAGCAAGCCATGTAATTTTTGGCATGGAAATAATCTGAAGAGTCATTTTTACATCCTGGTTCAGAAAGGCTGTATACTCCTATTTGCATTAGCAACTTGTCATGCCTACACACATCAACCCCCAGCTTGGGTTATGATAGTTTCCTGTTTGTTTGTTTGCAACACCCACTCTCTTTTCACATCTTCTCTAACCTGCTGCCATTTTCTATTCTCTTTCTCTCTTCTCCATTAGACCATATATTTGATTATATACAACCTTTTGCAAGTAAACCTACTTATATATGTCTACAAAGAAGACTAAGCTTGTTTCTTTTTCTGCTAAACCTGTGGGTGGGTTGGTACATAACTATCTGGTAACTGACAGCTAATTGTTCAGATTCTGTCTTGTTAATTTGACTTCTATGCTTGAGAGATCTACTACTGTCTCTCATACTGTGTATACCAGACTATAAGTCGACCTCATGTATAAGTCGAGGGCAGGTTTTTGGAGCCAAAATTATGGATTTTGATGTGACCCATGGATAAGTCAAGGGTAAAACTTAGGGGCATGTAACAAAGTTCTAAAGGATGATGCAAAGGAAGTCAATGCTAAAGAATTTATAGAATGCCAGCAGATATAACTGTTTGTGCTCACACTAAAGATTGGATGGATAAGAGAACAAAGGGAAGTCAGTGCTTCCAGGACAGATAACACTCTTACCTTTCACCAGGGGATAGTTCCTGTTGTTTTTTTTTTAAAAAGAAGAGTTAAAGTACAATACTTACATTGACCTGTGGATAAGTTGACTAAGGTTTTTTGGGTCAATTTTTGACTTACATTTTTAGACTTATACAGGAGCCCTGGTGGCGCAGTGGTTAAATGCCTGTACTGCAGCCATTCACTCGAAACCACAAGGTTGCGAGTTCAAGACCAGCAAAAGGGCCCAAGCTTGACTCAGGCTTGCATCCTTCCGAGGTCGCTAAAATGAGTACCCAGACTGTTGGGGGCAAATTAGCTTACTTGCTAATTAGCTTACTTGCTGTTCACCGCTATGATCTTTGGAATAGCGGTATATAAATAAAAAAACAAAAAAAATGAGTATATACAGTATTTCCCATCATCCATTATAGTTGGATAGTTCAGTATTATGTTGGGCGAAAAGACTTAGGGGCTGTACAGACCGGTTTGAAATGCCAGTGTGGGGTGTGGACAATGCACACCCCAACGCCATTCCCACACCAGCATCATGTTGCCCTCCTGACTGCATGGTGGGCGGTGTCACGACAGTCCTTTGGCACAGTGTTTATATGTTGCATTCCGAAAGAAGTGCTGAAAAGTGCTGCCCCAGTGGCAAGGATGCCTTCTTGCCATCTCTAAAAGGAGTGGCATTTTGCCATTGCTTTTAGATCTGGCAAAGTTCCCAATCGGGGATGCAGCATCCAGTTGCTGCAGCCCTGATCCAACGCTCAAAGGACTGGTGTCACACTGCCCCTTTGGGCCAGTCTGTTTCAGTCCTAAGTTAACAAGGCAACACCAGAATCAAGTCAGGGTACCATCAGTCTTGTCCACTGTGGTGTGAAAAACCAAAGTTCAAGTCAGCATACTGAGTAAGAGGGTTGAACAGAGTTAAATCATGCACAAAAGCTGCAGTTTGTAATATATATTGAACCCTACACACTTGATCGCCTTGGCAGGATCACAGCAGCACACAATGTTTACCTTAAAAAAATAAAATAAAAATAAACCCCATTCTCTCTCCCTTACCCTCTCTTTCCCTCCTTTGGGATCAGCCTAGCAGGATCACAATAGCACAATAATAAGCCAAAGTTTACCTTAATAAAACCAATTTAGAAGAATAAGAAAAGAAGGGGAATGGGGAGGACTGAAAACAGAACATTGTAATGAAAGTATGTTCTTTCTGTCTTATGAGCTGGAGACTTTATGAAGCTACTAATGTACTATCTAAGGCGTGTTACAGACCGCCCCTTTGGGGTGGCCTGTAGGCGCACCTTTCCCCACCAGATCGGGGCCTCAGTGGCCAGAGCGGCAGCCGCTGAAGCCCCGATCCGCCGCTTTCTGAGATGCAGGGAAGCGGCAAAAGGCCCCTTCCCTGCAGCCTGGAAAGGGGTGTCCTTGGGGCTTCAAGCCCTAAGGACACCCTGCGGCGGCGGGGAGAAGGAGAAAGGGGCCATTTGGCCCCTTTCTCCTTTGGTCCACTGGGCGCAGCCGTCTGAAGGCTGCGCCCAGCGGACCAAACCAGGAAGGAGCTCCGAAACGGAGCTCCTTCCGGGGTTGCGGAAAGGGCGCCCTAGGCGCCCTGCCGTGACCCCAATATGTCACAACCACGCCGCCGCATTTGGAGGCGGCGCGGTCATCACGTATCGATGGCGGCGGCCGTGTGGAACGGCTGCCAGCATTTTGTGCACGCACAGCGCGCACTAGGGTTAGGGCAGTATGGAAGCACTGCCCCGTCTTAACCCTAGTACGCGCTCTGCGTGTACTTTTTAGCCCGTCTATAACGGGCCAAAGTCCCCTAGTCACTGCTGGTGAATATCTCTGACACCTTATGGACATGCTTATACAGTAGTTCCCTCACTTAAAATTGGAACTGAATGTGATTTGTATTGGTTTCAGTTCTTATTTTCTTTTCCCTGAATGGAAAGTTTGCGTACATTCATGGAAAGGACTCTAATCCACAGAATTAAGACTGGGGGATTTTCTACAGGAAAGCAGCTGGCACAGTGGCAGCTGGACCTTTGCTTCATTCTACAGACCTCTCAGAGTGAGACACTAGTCTAGATGCTATGAAAAGCTCAACTGACCATTTTCTTACTTTGGTCTTTGTCAGAAGAGTGAAGTGGCTACCTGGATCTCAGGGGCAGGGATGGAAAGAATATTCACAAATACTGTATTCAATCAGAGAAATTAGGGGATTCCTGTGCAACAGGAAACTCTGCTGGGAAAAATCCTGGATGGACAAAAGTCTTCACAGTTTGGGACTTGTTCTGCATAAAAACATATTTTCTACATAGAAAGCAAGTCTCCTGTGCAGAAAACATGATTTTTCAGTACAAAAAAGGTTGTTTTATGTTGGAAACAAAACTCAAACTGTCTCACACTGAAACTAATCCTCAAAAATTGCAGTTTTTAAGGGCTTTCTTGTAGTGAGGAAAAAATGTTTAAATTTTTTTCTTACCCATGAGATTGGAATTTACTGAGATTTACATCTGTATGGTGTCAGGAGTGTTGGCGTTCTCTGGTTCTTAACTCTAAAGTGTTCTTTAGTTGGCATCAGGGAGCAGGCATCATTTCTAGTGGGTACTGGATGGATAAGGCTTGCACTCACTCTGTCTGAGGGCCAACTCTGAGTGACTAGATTATAGGCTTTTAGGATCTTTTCCCATGAAAAATGATAATATTTACATTGCTTAATCAATGAGGAAAAGATACAAGGCACGAATGAGAGAAAATGTCTACTGGAATCCAAACAGCACTCTTTTTCTTTTTTGTAATCATACTCTGATCATTGCCAGTAAGTTGCATGATACTCAGTAGAAAATTCAATGGATATTAGCTGTTGTAAGGCCTTGAGATGTGATTAATCAAATCCCAGCTAATTTTTCAAGTGGACAGTCAGTTTGTTATCTTGATGGTTCATTCAGTACTTGGAAGTCTTAATGAGCTTTGCCAGAGAGACCTCTAATAATATATAAGAAACTAAGGGTTCATCTACACTGTAGCTGATGACATGGATCACAATTTTGAGTAATACAACCCTACATTATACATAATTTTATACCCAAGCTAAAAAAAAACCAAAGAGAACGACAGGGGCAAAACACATCACCCTTTGCTCGCCGGTTCAGGGCCGCGGCAACCACCTGTCATGGCCCTGATCCAGCATTTTTCCAACCCCAAAAGTTGCAAAATGCTGTTCCATTTTGAGATGAAAAAAGGCTGGCGTTGCCGTGGCAGCAGCTCTTCTACATTTCTTCAGCACAGCATGTGTAAACACTGTGCCACAGAAAAGTTGTGACACTGCCTGCCATCTAGTTGGGTGGGCGGCGTGATGCCGCTTTGGGGGCAGAGTTGGAGCAGGTAGTGTGCAGTCCTCATGCCCCCACTCCACCCTGACACTGGGCCTTTTGGATGGTCTGTACAGCCCCATGGTTGCTCCAGTAATTCTGGTCATTTTGAATACCTTTTTTCGCATGCTTACCATCTCAAACATATCTTTTTTTTTTTTTTTTTGGAGGAGATGTACAATGACCAGTATTTGAGACAATATTCTAGAATTTGGTAGTTTTATCTTAAAATCTGTCCATAATTAAGCCCAACATGGAAAGCAGCAGGAAAAGAGAAAACGTGCATTACAGATGGATAGACTCAATCAAGGAAGGCATAGCCCTGAGATTGCAAGACATGAGTAGGACTGTTAATACCAGAGATGTTGGAGGTCTCTTATTCATGAGGTCACCATAAGTCAAAGTTGAATTCATGGCAATTAACAACAATAAAATAATCATGGCATTGGTTGGAGATCAGAAATTCAATATAGTTGCAGCTTTTATCAAACACAAGTATAAATGGTGTCTTATGTGTCTTCATTCTATACTTAATCGGCAAATTTTGTCTACTAATATTTATGCCAATGACATCTGTTTTACATGAAATAAACAGGATTCTTTCATTAAAATGTTTAAAAGAATTTGAAAAGGCACTTACATGTTTATGAAATGTCAGTCAGATGTATTATATATTGAATTTGTTTCCATCAATGCTATTAATTTAAGTGAGTTAGAAACTGATGCTTTTCTTTGAAGCACTTTGAAAGATTAAATACCCTTTGAGAACTGTTTGGCATCCAGCTATGTCTATTTGAAGGGCTGCAGACAATGAGTTTTCATTCATAATGGATGGTTAGTTCTCCATTCTCTGCTTTGCTGTAAGATAGCTCAGTGAAGCACATGTAATCTATCATTTTTATGACATTTGTTTTCACTTACTGTGTATCACGTCAGAATATGTGATATTTGCCAGAATATATGTTTGCTCAAAACTCAGGGCAATTTTCACAATTAAGAATAACTTAAGAGATATTTAAGCAGTTTTGCAAAAGAACAAAGACATATTGCTAGTTCTTTGTCTTGTCAATGTGTGTTTATCAAGAGACATTTATACTGGTGATTGTTAGAAAAAGCACCTGTTCAACCAACAGTCATTTGTTCAAGCATTTGTTAAATAAAATTTTACTTCTGATCTGTAAACATACTGGAAACTCCCATTTTAATTTCAGAATTTTTGGATATTGCTTTTGTGAGCCACAGAATTTAAAACACTTGTAGAACTCAGAGCTTCTAAGAAAAAATGATTAATGACCCATAAAAATACATTTCAGATTAAGCTGACACTGTTTGATGTGTTCATATAAACACATTCTCCAAGCTATCAAGAGGAGCTGTCCTCACAGACAGCGTAAATCAGGAATATCAATCTTCATTTGACAAATATTGCATGGTATGGTGGCCATGATTAAATGCCAGTTCTGGTTTGAGAGCCATTACATAAGTATGGGATGAAGCCAAGTAAATGCATCCCATTTTCAATGACTGAAAGAAAGTTCCATTAATTTCAGTAAGCCTACTCTATGACTGAAGTCTGAACTCAACTTGATATAAATGTTCATTAATTAGAAAAGAAATGGTTTGATTCCTGCCTTATATCTCTTTTAAGCTATGCCCAAGGGCATATTTTGCTGGAAATATTTAGAGCAGGCCTATTTTGGCAACGGATGTCACAGATGTTGTGGGGTACTTCCAAAACATTATCTTCTGCCCTCTTACATATGGTGACTGAAATATTTCAATAATGATTTTGAAAACCTAAATATCAGAATCCCAGCCTCATACAAGTATCAATACAGATGTGATGAATGGAATCATATAAAGTAATAATGAGATCAGATACAATTCAAGTAAAATGTGCTGTGCTTTTATCATTTTTATTATATTTAAGTGCCTTTTAAATGATTTTAATATTTTAATATAACTGTTTATTTATTTATTTATTTTAATTTTGTATTATTCATTCTTTCAACTGTATTCTGTTTTAATTTATATTGTCAGCCACCTTGAGTTCCATAATGGAGGAAAGGGGGGATATGAATTAAATACACACAAATATATAAGTCCTTTATAAATAATGTACATGCTTCAAGGAACTACATAAACCGAACTGTTTCCCATGAAACCCCAGTTGTTGGGCTTCAGTTCCCAGAACACTTGGTATTGTGTTGACAAGACCTTCTGGAAGCTGGAAACAACATCTGGAGACCAGTTTGGGAATCACCACATATAAAACCAAATGGTGCTACCACTTTGGATGCTGGGTGAGTAAACATGTTTATTAGCATTTCCCCTGTGTAAGGGTACTTACTAGTCTAAAATTTTCTCCTTGGTGTATTAGTATATTAAATGCAGGATCATAAAATAAAATAAAATCTGGTGGAACATTCAAAACATGTCCTCTGTTCCTGAAATCCTATCCTATCCAGAGCTCTACTACCTGTCACCCATGTCTAGTCTGAATACCATCTAGTAGATCAAGTCACTGAAGATAATATTGGGGGAGGAAAGGAATATACTGAAGAGAATTTGGTCATAAATTTCTTCTCTGCTCCCCCAAATCTGAAATGAGGCATTTTTTGGCTTGACCAATGCAACACAGGTGGACCAAAAAGCTCTACTGATATAGTTGCATGGAATCAGGCAGAGAAGCAGGGAGGAAGGCATCCAGCTGGCATTTGGTGACAGCTCATAGAAAGTGGGGGTGGAGCTGTGCTTGATCTCTTGATTGACACTCAGCTGTCAAAGAGACCCTTAGTTTCTTCACAAGAGCCAGTGACCACCAAAAACCATGAACAAGGAAATCTGAGCTGCCAACTTGCAGAAGTGAAAAGAATGTACAGCTGGGCCATTGCACCCAAATACAATCCATACCTTTCTTGGAGATGGTGTAGGAAGGGATACAGAATAGAATAATTCCTGTAATGAGACTCATCCCTACTCATCTATCCTACCAAAGAAATCCTTTGTTTTCCTTCTCCACACATAGACACAACCCTTTATACACAAAATTTTAACACATTTGCTAAATTGCAAAGGTCTTGATTATAGGTGTAGATACATTTTTACATTGTATATTTATTATTTGAAACAACATTTTGTAATGCCTTTCCACAGTCAGTACAAAGTCAGTACACAGCCACAATCTCTTACTAAACAATCTGCCTCTTTGTAGTGGTGTTTTGGTGTTCATCTACACTGCAGAAATATTTCAATTTGACACCACTAAGTGCTGTAGCATCATCCTATAGAAACCTGGGATTTTTAGTTTTACAACATCTGTAGCCTTCTCTGCCAAAGAGTGCTGGTGCTTCACAAAACTAGAAATCCAGGATCTTGTAGGATTGGGCCATGGCATTTAAAGTGGTGTCAAACTGCATTATTTTTACAGTATAGATGCACTCTCAGCCTTTAACTCTCTTTGCAGTTGTTCACCTTATTGTAATCTGGACAACACATCTTAGGGACTGTGATATTAAGGATCCTGTCTCAGTGCAAGTCTCTGGGGTTCCTTGTGCATGTATGGCTGAACAGATCACAAGTGGAAAAAGATAAAGAAGAAGGAAAAAACACTGCACTAAACCAAACCAGATGTGATGGATGAAAAACTGTATAGTGTTTTTCTAAGAAAGGTTGGTACTGAGCAGTATCATTCCATTAGTGCCAAGCCTATACCACTTGCAGCTAGAAACAGTATACAGTTGGCCCTCGGACTTGCCATCCACTATTAAGAACAACAGGGCTTCTTACCTGCCTCTCGGAGGCTCAGAAGGCCAAAGAAGCCACTCCTGGCTGAAACAAAAAAGTTAACTCGAGGCCTGCCAGGCTGCCTCTGTCTCACTTCTTCCACATTCTCATCAGCCACTGGTTGGAGAGAGCCATCAAACACCCGCTCCTCCTTCCCCATTGATTGACAGCTTCCTACAACCAGTGGCTGAAGAAAATGTGGAAGACACGGATGTGGAAGCAGCCACTGGTCAGAGGGAGCTGTCAATCAATGGGACTTGAGCATCCATGGATTTTGGTATCCATGAGGGGGTCAAGAACGAGGCCTGATTGTACATATCCATAGGTATTTATGGCTTTCATATATCACTGCTCAGCTGATCAGGGACATGAGGTTTTGTACAATAGTTAAAACCGGATAAAAACATTAAAAATATTAAATACATAGATATTTAAAAAAAAAACCTGAAAACATATCTCAAAATTAATTTAAAACCAGAGGGTTAAAATAGCCAGATAATTTTCATGGATGAAAGGCAGGCAGAGCAACACCATCTTAGCCGCCTGCCAGAAACTCAGAAGAAATAGAAAGAGTGAGCTTAACATCTTTTGGAAGGGAATTCTACAGTCACGGTACTGTTACAAAGAAATCATACCATGTGTACACAGAAAACTAGCTTCATGAGGTGTTAGAACATGCAACAGGGTCTCTGCTGAGTACCTCAAATAATGGAAGTGGTAAGCAAGTGCTTGTGCAAATCATTAATATGATTAGGAGCCACTTGTGTTGGTTGCACTAGTTTTTTCTGCTAACGTGGCTTCTGTCCTGTGCTCCAGTCAGCAAGTGACCCAGGAATCAGGTGGCTGGAGTCCAAGAATTTTCAGGTCATAAATCCAGTCCAGAAAGATGAAGGGAGAAACAAGTAGGCGATTGTGAGCTAGTCCAGAAGTCATTATAGCAAGTCAATAGTCCAGATAAACAAAGCCAGCAAAGAATAAAACAGAGGACTGAAAGAGACAGCCAAAAAAAACACCAGCTTTGGGCTGCTTCAGGAGCAAGGCATGCAGATAATGCATACCCACATAGTGGCCAGAAGCTGCACCAAGGGTGCACTGAGCAGGGAAAAGCTGGCTCAGAAAAGTGCAGTGAAATGCCACTCCTGCCAGCATCTCATGTGAGACTATGGCAGCAGGCAATCCCATGCCGATCGGGGACCAACCAGAGATGGAGTGGCCAGAGACTACTCCAAGCTGCTGAGCTGCTTAACCACAGAGTCATCAATCCTAGCCAGTCCAATATCAAGAAAACACTAAAATCAAGGAGATTATCGCACCTGCTATATCCTATCTTTCTCCCAGCAGGATCCATGCGTGTTTAAGGGTCAAAGATGGGTCTTACCAAAATCACCCATGTCCACAGATCTGCAACCTGTATGCAGCCCATATGCATCCCCGGCTTCTCTGGCAGATTTTCAAAGACAGGAAAATCCCTTCCTTAAAAATCCACTGGAATTTCACGGTGTTATGGGCAACCATGACTGAATGACATGTGGCTTATCGAACAACCGGGGGGTTGTTCGATACTACAGATCCTGACCTCATGCTTTGGGCCAACCCTACCAATTTTATTTGCTTACTGACTAAAGTTGTGGCCTTTCCTCCAGTTTTGTCTCATGTGTTTACTTGTGGCAGCCTCCTAGGCAACAAGCAGCCACCCGCCTCACCGGGCAGGTCGTTTTGCCACCAGGAGCCGCACAGCAAGTTCTCAGGCTTGCCCCAGCATGCCTTGCTGGGGCAAGCTGTGCTGCTATTAGGATGGTGTGAGGAGGAGAGATCTTTCCACCTCAGTGGACTGCTCTGGGAGGCAGAAGGACCTCTCTATGGTGTGCCCCGTTCCTCCAGGGCAGCCCATTGGCTGGGTTGCCTTGGGGGAGGGGCCACCATGCCTGCTATGCATGCTGGGGCCTGGCCTATATAAAGGCCATGTGCTCTGGCCCCAGTGCTATTCGCTGCTCGGCTCTCCCTCCCTCCCTAGGGTTGGTGGTTTTAGTCACAACTTTGGGGCGCCAGCATAGGTCATGGATCTGGTTGGTGTGGTTACCAGGGCTGCGGAGCACTGGTATGGGAGTTATTAGGTACCCGGGGGCGATGAGGGCATACGTTGTGGCCATTTTGGGGGCCACAATGTGGTAGCACCTCCCGGTGACTAGGGGCTTAGAGAACATGTGAGCGGCTGGTGGCATGGCTGCAAGATGGTGTTCCTTAGCCTCTAGGTCATCCCATTGCCTGGCGGTCACCAGGCATGCGGCTTATTGAACAACCGGGGGGGGGGGGTGTTTGATACTACAGATCCTGACCTCATGCTTTGGGCCAACCCTACCAATTTTATTTGCTTGCTGAATAAAGTTGTGGCCTTTCCTCCAGCTTTGGCTCATGTGTTCACTTGCGGCAGCCTCCTAGGCAAGACCCGGCTTTGACACTTGAATGTATATGTATCCTGTCGGGAGAAATACAGCATGTGCAATAATCTCCCAAGAGTAATGTCAGTCACCAAGACACTAGGGAATTGCTGAAAAATTTATAGGCGACTGTCTAAAGACACTAGGTGCTTAATCAATTAGCATCTCTTGTTTAACAGCTGCTGGGATTCACATGGTTTCTCTTTATCTCTTCAATAATCTTCAAAAGATAGCAGCATCTGCCACCTCCTGCAGGGGAGTAATCCCCCCCCCAGTGCCTCAGCTCCCAGTGCCTCAGCCGCCAACATCAGGAGCTGTAAATTTCTGGAAATCTGAACCCTCTGTGTCTGAATTTTCAACCCCAGAGGATAAGTTATGATAGCTTTCTACTAGAAGGCACAACTACTAGACACAACTTTCTACTAGAAGGCCCTTCTACTAGAAGGCACAACTACTGTACTATCAGAACAACACCTATTGTACCTCTTCTGCTAGTGGTATAGTGGAGAGAACCCATTCTCATTACACTTGAAATGGGAATTTTGTGGACCTCTAGATGTTTATGGCGTGTGCCTTAGCACTGACTTTGCTTAATTCATCTCACAACATCAGGAAAGCTGCATGATTCTCATTCTTGTATTACACTGAGAACATTATCAGATTCTTCAGTGTCAAGTACTCTCATCCTGTCAGTCTTCATAGTGTTCACAAAAAGACTCCCTCTCTATAATGGGCAAGTCTAATACTCAGTAATGAAACACATTTATTGTCTCCTTCTCCTCCTCTTCTTCCTTGGTGAGTCATTACAACAGCTAGTTGTGCATGTGCAATCATTAGAATCTTTTGATTACCAAAAGTTTACAAACTTGTAAAAGGTCAGGCAAACCACATAGAACAAAGTCAGAGAACAAAGAAAAAGAGCTTTTATTAGGAAATACTGTACTGTTTTTTTACTCATGTATTTTAAAAACTGTTTGTAATTTGACTATGTTTAAAAATTTAAAATTGCTTTAAATATGTTTGATATTATAAATTGTGCTTTTATTTGTGCCTGTTTTTTTAAATCTCATTGCAAACCATCTTGAATTCCCCTTTGGGAAAAGGTCAGGATATAAATCAAACTAACAATTCTTCTGATCCTAGCAGGATGAAAACTGTTTTTTTTTTTAAAAAAAAATCTGTATGCCTAGGAATTCTCTGAAGGGCTACTAATTTCTAATATACTATTATTTCCTTATGGCAGCTTCTGGGTCAGAATTCTGGTGTTTCCCCCTCATATAGCAAATGTTGAGAACATCAAAAGAACAAGGATTTGTGATACCTTTACAGACTAACAAATTTAACATGGTTTTATCTTTCAAATATTCACAAAGGAATTGAAAACAAGAATTTGACTATATGTGTGACCTGAATACCATGTTGCTGTTTTCTGCCCATGTCATAATAGATTAATTGTCTTTAAAATTTTCAGATTCAGTACCCCAGCCTAGAAACTGTGGCTTCAATCCTGCATCAACATTGTAACTATGATGATGGCACTTCATCACTATAGTTACATCTGACAATGTGACACACCCCTCAAATCTATCTCTGTGGCCTATCTGTGTCCCAATCAAATTATTTCTCAGGTACTGCAGACTGAGGTGCTGGGATGTGACATCTGTAGAGCTCTCTTGGTCATGAAGTGCCTTGAGAATAGGCAACTGGAGACACCCCTTGGGGTCCTACCACAACTGCTTGTTCCAGGAAGACCTGAGATTGGAGAGGCCACCAAAGCCATCATTTCCCAGTGCCGTGTTCGCCACTGTGCTTTGGATGGGGCAAAAGTTGCAAAGGTAGGATTTTGGGGTCATGTTTGGTAATTTCTGACCATAAATGTAAGTACCCAGCAGTTATGATATTGTAAGTGCATTGTTTTGGTAGTGTGGATGCACTCATAGAAAATGTTGCAAACTGCTAGAGATCCCAAATTAAGTCAAACATGTAAAAAGCAATTTGATCTGAGTCCTGAAACAAATTGTTATATTGTGCTGATAAAGATACCAGCTACAATGCCAATGGGAGATTCAAAGAACAAGTGTGGCATGCTTTGTTTGGGAATAGTGCTCATCAGTAATGAGCAAGCGAGCATAATGTAGTTTAAGACATTTTTTACTTTAACAGAATTTAGCTCTATTTCCATTGACAACAGATGCAGACTACAAGAATTTCATGTACTGGGAAACTGTTGCACTGTGCTGTATTTGTGTATTATTTTCAAAATTTCTATAACCATAGTTAAGGCATCAGGTCTTTGCAGATAAGCCAGAAGACTCTTGTCAGGTTTCAAAGAACTGCAGATGGGCTATTCACCAAATACTAGAGCTTCTAGGGTTTGTTTTCTGATCACACAAAGATCACTCCAGAAGGCTATGGCACCTTTATGAACAAACTCATATGAACACAGGGGAAAATAAGAGTCTTCGTGCATTTTCAGATTACTGCTCGGAAAAGTTACCTTTTTGGAATACAGCTCTCAGAATTGTCATACTGGCTGGTACTCCCAAAAAGTAATGTTTCCAAGTTGTAGAGCATTTAGGCACATACAGCAAGTCCCTCGCTCCCACGCAATAGAATCCTAATCTGTGTTGAAGCCCAAACCTACACATAGAAATATTATCACCACTTATTTGTTCCTGTAAGTGCCCAGTTTGAGGCTATTGTTATCGCCTGATATAATCTCATCTAAACATCTTGTGAAGTCCAGTTGAACTAGAATTTAACAACAGCTGCTTTGGGACTTAATTGGAACTCTTGTCACTTTCTATCCCCCTGCACCTGCAACCCACATCTAAGATTCATTCTGAGCTTTGGGTTAGTGTTATTATGTCACTGCCCATTTTCACTTACCTTGTTGTTAGTCTCAATTTCTACCACTTGTTAGTTTTGCTTCTAATTTGGCATTCTGGTTCTTAAAAATTGAATCCAAGGACTGGGTATGACAAATGAACAGATGGGTTTGTCTAATTGCAAAACAGATGGTAATCCTTGACATGTTAAGATGTTCCAGATCCATTCTATTGTGATGCTAGGAGAGAAGTTTCAGGAACTGACAATTGTGTATGCAGCAGCCCTTTGTGGTGACCTTTAGGTGGTAGGATCAGTGGGATAGTTGCAGGATTTAGATTAATCCTATCCACTCAGGCTGGCCATTGGATTCTCCTGGAGAGGAATGAGTAGGTTTCTTTTTCCAGCTGAACTTTGAGCTTTGAGGCACTCCTATGCTCTGGTAATCTTGGTTATCTTTTGGTTCTGACTAAATCCTGTCAACTGGTTTGTTCTGTATTCCTGCCTTATTCTTTGGCCTTGACTTCTGACTTAGTCCTTGCTCATACCTCCTGATTTGCTCTGTGGCTTTGACTTATACTGCAGCTCTGACTTAGTAATGACTAGCCTTTTGCCTCTTGGGTTCTGCTTATGCTTCATTGCTATATGATTGTTAGCTACATGACAAAACTTATATCAGCTTGTGGCAAGTATGATGCAAGGAATAATAAGTTGAATTTGCTAGTAAATTAAAACACCTTGCTTCCTGAGTAATCTTCCAACACCTGTAAATCTTTGGAATTCTACCTAGGTTTATTGGGAGGGCTCTATCATGAACAATAGACTCAATGTTTGCAAGACTTTATAGGTCAGTGGTACTCAAATCTATGAAGATCATCACACAGGCTTTCCATCCAGCGCCAGAGCAGAATGAAACTTTGGAATTTTTTCCCCAGATCAGGTGTTTTCGCAGGCCTCCATGCTCAGATTGGAGGCATCATGACCTGATTTTAGCCATCTCGTGCCTGATCTGTCCTAATCTCATAGTTTGCAAAGGACGGGAGTTAACCGTCCTTTATGAAAGACGGGATTAGAACAGACACAAACATTTGTGTGTGTGTTTTCCTGAAGGGGTAGGGCTTGTGTGAGTCACAACAACAACAACCATCTATACACCATCTTATATATAGCCACATAGTAGACACTTAACCTGACTGAAAGATTGCCATTGGTGTGAAAAAGACGGCTAAATAATGCTGTTTCCAACCACTTTCAAGGCAGGGTGTTTGGATGACACATACTTTGAAAGTGGCTGGAAACTGGACTAAAGCTATTCTCTGTGGCTAAAAAATGGAGCAGAAAGAAGCTGGGATATTCTGATTTAGCTCAGAAAATGTGCATCTTCATATAATGCAAGTGTGGAGCTTTGGCAAAGCAAAGCAGTGAAAACATGACAACTCCAATGAATCTAATTTTGACATACGCAAACAAAATGGGTCATGGGGTGAAGGGGAGTGAAGGGGGCATGTGTGGGGGGCCTCCATGTTTGTCAGGTTCTCTGCTATGTCAGCTCCCCCTTTGACAATAACCAGCTCACTGGATTGTTTCTTTGGACAGATTTATTGAAAAGAAAGGAAAACAAAACATAGGCACACTAGGACTTCAGCATTGTTGGATCTGTAGTTACAGTTTACAACACAAGCATTTATACAGTTCCCTTAGAATCCCACCTCCAAATCCCAATAACAGCTCCATGGTCATTTTGAATTAAAAGTTCCCACTAAGACAATTCTTTCACCAACATGTTGTTGACAGAAGTATTTCAAAACATCACATTCTTTCACTCAGGAAAATTGTGTTGTGGCCATGTTCCCCTTCTCACTGAAACCAAACAACCTTCAAACATTTGGAATCATAACATGTCTCTCTTTTCAGGCTAAAAGATCCACATCTGGCTATAACGTGAACAACCCCACAGTCTCAACAACGTTACTCTTTGGCCCAAGGATTGAATTTACAAGATTTTAATTCACTGAATCAATCAAATACATTTATTTATTTATATATTCTTTACCATATAACAGTCAAACATTGATGTGCTTATTAAGATTCAGCAGACAGTTAACCACCTTCATTTGAACCATCCTCCAGTCATATAGATTTGGCACTTCCCTTCTTGTACACCTGACTTCTCTTAATACACTAGTGTATACATTTTATTTATCTATTCAAAAGGCACTTATAATACGGGTTAGCTCTAATACATGTTCACCATTGGCTCATAACATTCAGACAAAACAAATAACATTCTTTTGGCATTTAACCCCCAAAACAACTAATCAGAACCAATACATCACGTCAGCAAAACCTATAGCAATCAACAATTACTTCAACACAATAAACTCTTTCCATAACCCATCATCCCCACCTTGGAACAGACCATTTAATCTTTATTCAGTCTATGGTTGCAATGTTCATCAATATGCTCACAATACAAACAACTCTTAATTAAACAAAACTAAATTATAAACTCAGGGTTCTATAAGCCTTTAACATGATATGTTCAAGAAGGGTTATTGAACATGACAATGATTTTGCTTTGCCAATGTATCACTTGCACACTGATGCCCTGTAAGGGCAGAACATCGCACATGTGACTGTGAGGCTGATCAAAGGGGTGGTCATGCAATGGGATGGCATCTGGCCAGACAAAGGAAATTACTGGCAGTTGCAGGTGGTGTGTTTGTGCAATAATGTACATATAGGGTAGGAAGGCAACAAAAAAAATCACTCAGCAATGTGGCTTGATGCTGTGTTGTGTGGTCTGCCCATATGCATTTGGCCCTCCTTGGGAGTGACTGGTGAAGACAGCGGGTGTTTGACTCGATTCTGGAAAAAGCAGGATCGAGCCACTTTTTCCTACCCATCTGTTCTGAGCCCTTGTCTGAAGCCTGGGTGTGTCCTGGACTGCAGCCAGCACTCACAGACACGCCGGTAAGAATGGCTCAGCCAAGCAAGTGGATGCAAAACACAGACCTTGCAAGGATTCAGCGTGAAAGCAGTCCGAGAAGTCAAGCAGAGGTCAGGATACCAGAAGTCAAAGCAATCCGAAAGCCAAGCCAAAGTCAGGATACTGGGAATCAGAGTGGTCAAAGCAGTCTGAGGTCAAAGCAGCCAGAAGATAACAAGGGTCCAGTCCGAGGTCAAAGCAACAAGGAATCAAGATACAGTGCTAACAGCGATCATGCAATAAACTCTGGCAAACAGTGAAGGGCTCTCAACAGTTTAAGTAAGGGAAGCTCTCCCCGTGCCACCTGAGGCTGGTTGGCTGATTGCCTCTCTGCAATCCTCTTGGATCTGCGCCTGCAAACACTCTCAGCCCTTCTCTCTTTGAACGTAGGCACCTCCAGGCAAGCTTCCTCCCCAGAGTCACCACTAGGCTGTTGCACCATAGGAGGCTCCTCTCTAGCACTAGGACCTGGTTGGGCCTCCTCTTCTGGGGCTGGGAGAGCACAGCTGGGACCTGGCAAAGCAGGACTGCCACCTGGTGTAGCCTCAATCAGCTCTTGCTCTGGAGGAGGCTCATCCTCCTCCTCATCCTCCAAGAGCTGATCTTGGCTGGCCATGACAGGGTGGGAGAGAAGTATTTTTCATTTTGGCTACAGTTTCATCCAGCCAGCATGAATATTCAATCTAACTTAATGCAGCCATCTTTGATGCAGCAGCTTCCATTGAAAGGTTTATAAGGCTGGTGGGTATGGGGTGGGGGAGGGGACCGATTGGGTTGGAAAAGCTCATTCTTTGAACTGCAAACTTCCTAAGAACTTAAAGACCTATATTTTTCTGCCATTATGGCCTCATATGAAACCAAGAAAAAATACTTGAGTGATTCCCACCCCCTCATTAGAAGAGTTTATTGTTTAAACCTCTTTTCAGTGAGGGAATTTCCAAACTAAGGCCTGTTACAGACTGCCAAAATAAAGCTGCTTCGGGTCTCTTTGGAGGTATGCTGTTTAAATGATGCATGCATCCTAAGAATCCAGAAGCTGCACCAAAGCTGCACTCCAGTGCTTAGGAATGGAGTGTGGCTTTGGCACGACCTCCAGACTCTTAGGATCCATGCATCATTTAAATAGCATACCTCCAAAGAGACCCGAAGCAGCTTTATTTTGGCAGTCTGTAACAGGCCTATGAAACCATTTTGAATAAACAGTTACTCAACCTTAGTGTGTTGGCTATTGTTCTTCTCTGTTCTAATTGAAATACGTACCTGGGGAGTTAAATTAAGCCTGCTGCTCTTCCTAGTTTTCCCCTACCAATATGTGATAATCCAAATAGTAAGTATGATTAAATCTCAGTGCAGATGTTTTCATTACATGTTCAACAGTTGGGCCTGAATTTATGAATTGTTCAGGTTCTCCCTTCTTTACACATACTAATGAGATCTGAACTCTCCAACTGAACTTTTTGGCATTTAATAGCTACTCTTCACTGGGGTGTGGATATAATATACTGACAGCTTGCCTGTCATCCACTACAAGGTGTAATAGTTACATAGACTTGACTTATGAGAACAGATTGAGAAAAATACACATAGGCTGTTAAGGAAAAAGCAACATGGGACATACAGTAAGAGAAATAAAACATGTATGTGAAAGTCAGAGTGACTCAGCAGAAGCCAATAGAGAACCACACAGGTGTGAATGGTAAGACAGTTAACAAGTGCTGAATGCCAAGGACAAGAATTGCAGAGTGGATAATTGGACACACCTGACAATTGTTAAGTGGTCAAGGCTGAGATGATGAAATCATTAATTGTGGGATGAACAAGGAGAACCAATGGTAATGATGTACACGCCTACTGGGTGGAAACAGACCACAGTAGGTGGTACCATGATATGGCTATAATAATGACTATAGATCCCAATGCATTTTGTGGATTGTAGAGTGGGTAGTAGTGGTTGTAGAGTGGATTGGAGAGTGAGGAGTTGAGTATTGTGTGGAGCTGTATATAGTAGAATAAAGTAGATCTTTTATATAAGACTACTGAGTTGTCTGGTGTCTTGGGTGAAGCTACAAGAACCAGCAGGACCCTGGTGAAGAAGGGTGAAGACTTCTGTGGAAGCAAGAGTGAGAAGGCTTGGAGAGTTTGTCGGGGTCTACAGCCTGTTCTCTGCAACTCTTGCAAAGATACAACTGGCCAAAACTGGTCAGCGTGGTGCACAACCAGGTGGTGAGTTCCAGGCCAGGTGAAGAGCCACAACTCCCATCATCCCTGACATAGGCTACATCTGCACTGCAGAAATAAGCTATGTCAGTTAAAGTGGTGTCAGACTGGATTATTTCTGCAGTGTGGATTCAGCCATAAAATAGTGCATTTTGCCACTATTTTCCTCTATATTTTATCACACTTTTCCTGACAAGTTCCAGGGGGCTCACCAAGTCCTACTGCGGACTTCATCATCCACAGAAGGGCCTAGTGTCTGCTAAAACAGGTGTAAGGGTACATGCAGTTGATGGTTTTTGTTGCTAATCCTATCTATCTATCTATCTATCTATCTATCTATCTATCTATCATCTATCTGTGTATCTACCACTATGGCTGGGTATAGATGGGCACAAAGTGCCGGCCTGTGGGCGGAGTCATGGTGGAGCATCTGCACGTTCAACACCATGACTCCATCCCCCTCACACCGTGACGCCATGCACTGTTCTAGACAGCATGCATCATGGCGCAACTCTGCCGCTGCATCTAGATGATGCAGTGCCAAAAGGGCATCACAAAGCTATGCTGCCACAGCTGTGACGCCCTTTAGAGGGCACAAAAAGGAGCTGCATTTTGCGGCTCCTTTTTCCGCCCTCTGGAGGCTGGATCACAGCCTTGGCTTCTGGTGGCCATGGCCCTGATCTGGCCAGTAAAGGGGCAGCTGCATGCTGCCCCTTAGGGGCTGGTAGTAGGGCCCCTATATATCTATAAGTAGATCAAATTTTCTGTGCCTAAAAATGTAACCACCTAAATGGGGGGGGGGGGGAAACAGAGCAAGAGGTTAACTGGCCTGTTTACTCTTGCTTGAGGGTGAAAAATATAGTGGCATTTTTTAAAATGAAATGTCTTAATATGCCTTCTGTTGTAAGTGATTGTAATTTTCTGTCTTTTCTAAGCTTCTTTGAGTTCCAGTCTGGAAGAAAGGTGGAGTATAAGGTGCTGGATGGTTGGGTGGATGTCTCCACAAAGGTGAGAAAATATATGAATGATCTTTACATTACTGGTACAGTATGTAAAGAGTCTACCTGGTAATGTATCAAATAAATAGTTGTACCAAATAACTGAGACTAGTAAGGAAGTAATTTCTCATGAAGATTTGCCACCTTGGTAACTACCACCTTGATAGTTCCAGAATTGATTACTGAATAGTGATTTGGTCAGCTTCAGGACAAATACCAGATGTCTGAGGGACTAGTGTGCCACCGTGTTGATGGGGAAATTGGAAAATCAGTATTTTAAAAGAGATCTGGATTAGAGGAAATGTGTTCTCATTTGAGGAACCAATGTTCTGCTTTTCCTCTTATATGGTTTAACAAAGTGAACTTTTTAGTGGCATTTTTTGTGATGGGAGGGAGTTATTGTTTAGTTAACTGTTCATTTGAAATCAATGGAACTTTGAAACATTTGACTGCATTGTACAAATGGTCTCCACACCACCCGGTTTATGTTGCTGGCTGACAGCCAATTAACAGCTACCTCATTAATTTGGGCTACCTACATGGACACCTTTATGCTCTTTGCCCCATAAATTGTATTGCTTTTACATGTACAGCTCATTATAATTGTGAGAATATTTGATATTCCATTATTGGTTTTTAGAAAATGTTACCGACAGTTGTTGCATTTTCTATTTGCATGTTTGTGTTTGTTAGTATATGATACCCTATCTTCAACACAGTTATGAAATTAGATACACTGTTGATTTATTTTTGCTTTTATAGTTTGACCAAACAGGCCATAAAATGTGATTTAAACAACAAGAACATCCACCAGGCATTAAACAACTATCTTAATTACAACCCTCAGACAAAACGATGCCTACCGGGTTGAACTTTATGTTTTATTTATTATTGTATTTTCTTTTGTTTTGTGAAAGTACATTTTCTCATCTACATTTATTTTATTCTGCTCTGTAAACTAGTTTTTAATAGCACCACATGTAGCATTGGTTAGAGCAGTAGACTGATTTAATGTTTTTGACTGGAAAGAACAAGAAAAGTAAATCTTCTTGGTTACAAGACTGACATACCATTCTTTAGGCCATGAGGAAGAAAGATAATATTGATTTGTAAGGAAAGATAACTGGGGGAGGAAATGATGGCATAATTTCATATAGTGTATATGTGTGTGTGTGCCTTCTAGCTGCCTGTATGGAGTATGAATTTCATAGAGTTTTCTGAGGCAAGGAAACCAGTGCCTTCCTCTGAAGCATAGCATACAGCACCTCATATTCATTGGCAGTCTCCCATCCAAATACTAATCAGGACTGATTCTGCTTAGCTTCCAAGATCAGACATGCTGGGGATTAAAATAAAGACATTGCTAAAACTAGCCAATATTTAACTCAATTTAGCTGTTAAGTAAACCATCCAACTAACTAAACTTGGTGTGTCTTCAAGTAATTTTTGATTTATGGCAACCTTAAGGTGACTTTATCATGGGGGTTTCCTGGCAAGATTTGTTCGGGGGGGGGGTGCCTTTCCCTTCCTCTGAAGCTTAGAGTGTGATTTGCCTAAGGTCACCCAGTGGGTTTCCATGACTGAGCAGGGATTTAAACCCCAGCGTTCTGGTGTCTGAGTCCAACACCCAAACCACTGCACCATGCTAGCAGTGAACAACTAACCAACAGGCAATTAACAGCTTCCTCGTTAATTTGGGTTACTTGCATGGGCACCTTTATGCTGTTTGCCCCATAAATAGTTTTGCTTTTAGGTGTACAGCTCTATATAATACCAAATATTAACTATTAAATAACTCAGGAGTGATATGCTCTCTAAAATCTAAAGATTCTCACCACTTCTTTTTTGGTTCCTCCTCAGCTGCAGAGGATCACAGAAGGATATATCACTTTCAGTCACCTGTCAAGCCTTTTTTGTTTCTGTTGTTTTAGATTGGGAAGCCTCCCCAAATAGCATCACTGCAGCCTGGCTTTTTATTTTTTGGTTAAGCCCTCCCCCCCAACCTTTTATCCAACATTGTTTGGAGGCATACCAGGGCTTAGGGTTAGTGGGGATCTCACTGGATTTCCCAAACCATTCCCTGTCAAGACCATGTGTCACACTGGTCTGAAAATGACCTGGATGTAGCCACTAGGAGGAACTGGACCAGAGGTTACTACAGTTCAAGTGGCAGGTGCATGAGTCAGCATTTGGAGAGCTGTACATCATGGGAAGTCTAATGTAACATGCACAGAAGGTGAAGTCAGCCAGCAGTGTATCATGGGTGATATTCTGATGCAACAGGTACTGGGTATGAAACCAGCCAGATTTCATTGGTGGCGTGACTGTCACATGACTTCCAAGAAGACCACCTATATAAAGAAGAAGGTGATTATCTCCATTGTTGGGTTTTTATGGTTGGTGAAGCACTTCGTTAGTTTGTATAGCTGTGAGTATTCAAAATGGCTGTCTGATACTCTGTGCAATCTTTGTAAATAGTTTGCAACAAAGATTAAAAAGCTCTCATATTGAGTGAAGTCTTGCTGTCCACAGATCTATTTCCTCAGGCTGGAAGTCAAAGTGGCAGCTTGTGTGTGGGAGAAAATTTGCTGTGCAGCCACAAGCCTTGCAAAATCTTCACTCTTTGCAGACCTTCTTCTAGGCATCCTGCTGCTATGTGCATCTTACCCTGCGTGTCGTCGTAAGGGACACAGTTCAACTCTCTACGCCCCAACATTCCCACCCCTGAGATAAGAAGTCAATAAAAAAGATTTTTCCAGTTTGCAGAAAGCTGGTGAAGGTAAGGCCAAAGTAAGGGAGAGCCATGCTAAGTATCCTGAACCAAGTAAAATTTTAAAAGTAGCATTAACGTCTTAGAAATGTCAAGGAAAGACAGATTAGGGACTTCCAGAGCATTCTGATCATAACATTGATATATTGGTGCTTTCTACTAATAACAATTAAAAAATTGAAACAGGTTCCCCTACTTCGACATGAAACTGACTAGGTGGCCTTGGGTGAATCATATGATGTCAGCCTCAGAGGAAGGCAATGGCCAACCTTCTCTGAACAAACCTTGCCAAGAAAACCCCATGATAGTTTCGCTTTTGGGTTGCCATAAGTCAGAAACAACTTAAAGACACACAACAGCAACAACAACAAAAGAAAAGGTTCAACATGAATAATTTCCACTTGGTGTTTGCTTTAAAATTGTCCATTACATTTTCATGACTTTGGCTTAATGAGTTGTTAGTATGTTATTATGTGCTGTTGCTGAGTAGACTTTTAAAAAATGTCTGTAAATGGTAAATCAGCATGAGCTTTCATAGACTTGAGGCTATTTCTGCAGGTGCTCAACTCTATGAAAATTCATGCTACCAGCTTCTTTCTTTCAGTTAGTCTCAAAGATCTCTCGGCATACTGATTTTCCAAACTAACACTGCTATATCTTTGAATTCTATAAATGGTAAAATGTATGATTTTTGTGGGTTTCTTGGGCAATGAGGCTGTGTTCTAGAAGAGTTTCTTCCTGATGTTTCACCAGCAGCTGTGGCTGGCAATTTCTCTGAATTCTTTGAAGATGCCAGTCACAACTGCTGATGAAATGTTAGTAATACACTCTTCTAGAACAGGGGTTGGCAACGTGCGGCCCGCGGGCCGGATCCGGCCCCCAGAGGCCTTCCTTGCGGCCCCTGGGGGCGGTTGCCGCCGCCACCGGGCGAAAAAATGGCGGTGCCCAGAGCGGCAAAAATCCGCGCTGGGTGCCGCCATTTTTTCGCCCAAAATGGCGGCGCCCAGAGGCAAAGTCTCGCACAACCTCAAAGAAGGTCACACAAGACTTCGGCCTCCAGGAGGCCCGATCCGGCCACCGGAGCCCTCCAACTAGGGTTTGGAGGCGGCAGAGGGCCTCAGGAAGGCCCGCTGCCACCGTCGGAGCCCTATTCGAGGGCCCTGGCGGCTGCATCGGGCCTCCTGGAGGCATGATGCCGTCGCTGGCACCCTCCAACAGAGCTCCGGCAGCGTTAGTAGGCCTCTGGAAGGCCCAATGCCACTGTCGCAGCCCTATTTGAGGGCTCCGGCAGCGGCAGCGGGCCTCCTGGAGGCCTGATGCCGTCGGTGGCGCCCTCCAACAGGGCTCCAGCGGCGGCAGCGGGCCTCCAGGAGGCCCGGTGCTGTCACTGGGGTCCTCCAAGAGGCTTTTTTGCCAGCCTCTGACAGGGCCTGGGGCCCCGTTAGGGGCCTGCAAAGATGGGGAGGCCTGGCCCCTGGAGGGTGAAAGCTCCACCCACGGCATGTGGCCCCACCCCGGAGGGTGGAAGCTCCACCCCCAGCACGCGGCCCCACCCCCAGAGGGTGGAAGCTCCACCCCTGGCATGCGGCCCTGCCCCTGGAGGGTGGAAGCTCCACCCCCGGCTTCGGCCCCCCAGTCGCCTGAGGGACAGCAACCCGGCCCCCGGCCCCAAAAGGTTGCTTACCCCTGTTCTAGAACATGGCCTCATAGCCCCTAAAAGCCCACAAATAACTATGGATGCCATTCATGAAAGCCTTCCACTTCATAAAGTGTATGTTTGCTTTGGTGTTAGATTGTTCACCTTAAATAGTAAAATTTGGACTGGCATTGTATCATTAAATAAACTGCTCCCTTCAGCTTTGTGGCAGTGTGGCAATGTCCCATGCGGATCTCTGGCTAAGCCACAATGTGGTGTCAACACTGGACGAATAGTTGACCACTAGTGTAATGACTGTAATATTGTAATATTCTCACCAGATGTGTGTGTGTGTGTGTGTGTTAGAATCATTCTACTTGAATTACCTTGTGATATAATGTTTATTTTTGTAAAAGGTACAAGATGTTCTATCTCCTTAATTAGTGACAGTAGCTATTATCTTGGAACTGACGTTTAAATCTAACTGCTGGTCCCCACTACAGGAGATCCATTTGAATCAGATTTACATAGGCCTTGATTTAGCATTCACCAATATGCTCTAGATGCTATGCTGGCTGAATGATACAAAGAATTGCCATCTAAGAAAGTAGACTTTTTGAGCACTGCACATTTTTTCTTTGATTTGGTCCAAGAAAAAGAATAGTTACTAGCAGAGCATGTCAACCAAGAGTTACGTCAAGAAAGGGGATCATGTGGCCCACTAGCAGCTAATGACTCCAGGTTTTCATTCAGAGTATAAAGGAGCTCTCAAATATGCTGAAACATGCTAAACAGGTCAGCACCTTAGACAGCTCCTTTAAAGCTAGCTAAAACCTGGAATGGAATTACTGCCTCACTGACATGGGAGCTACCAGCCTCTACTGTGTGGTAGCCCAAATGTTCAAACAACACTAGACTCAACAATAATGCTGGTGGAGCATGAAGCCCTGATAGCATTACAGTTCTGGGTTTCCCAAATCCCAATATGTACCAAGTAACTTGATGGTGCTGGGGCAGATCCCCATGGCCACCTAGTAGGTGCAGGAACAACTGGGTATGTGGGCAGTCATGAAAAGGAACAGCTGTTGCCTTCTTAGACACCCAGCATTATGCTGTGTGTATTTTTGCTGGAAAGGCAATGACAGGTAATTACCTTTATTCCTACAGGCTGTGCCTACTAAGACAAGCACTCACACATAGAGCACTCTTTCTGGCATTGTGCATTCAGTCATCTGGGAAATATTATGGAGTTCCTCACTTATTGCAATGTGTTGACTGGTGCAGTGTGCTGACTTTCAGTGGGTATCATCGTCCAGCAACTTTAATATATTTGAAGATCACTTTACGCTTTAGACTTTTTGGGAGCCTAGGCTCTGTGGAGTGCTTGACAGTGTTAGCTGCAGCTGTTTGTCTAGTTGTTCTACATCTGAATTTCATACTGGTTGAACAAAGTATCACAGCTGCTAGTGCAAAGATAGTACAGTGGCACTGTTGCAGCTAGGAAACTTTGGAACCTCAACTTGATGCCTTTAGAAGATTCTCCTTTTAGACCAGGAGTAAACAACTCTGGCTCTCCATACACTTTTGACTTTCACTTACCACTAGCCTACCCAGAGTAAAAAATAATGAGGGATTATGGGAGATGTACTTCAGAAATATCTGGAGGCTATGATTTGAGCAGCCCTGTTTTAAGAGGTCATATGTATTACATAAAAAGCCACACTTTTAGGCAGGACAGGAAATTAACTAGGCCCGTTCTGCACGGGCGTCAAGTGCATCCTGGGGACGTACTAGGGTTAGGGAAAGTGCATGCCTTACGCACGCACCTAACCCTAGTACGTCCCCAGGACGTACAAAATGGTGGTGCCTGTTCCACACGGGGGCCGCCATGACTATGTCAAGACCGCACCGCCTCCAAACGGGGCAGGGCGGAAGTGATGTAGTGGGGCCGCACGAGGGCGCCTGGGGCGCTGTTTCCACGGCCCCGGAAGGAGCTCCATTTCGGAGCTCCTTCCACAATTTGCGTTGCTGGCACAGCCTCTACACGGCTGCGCCAGCGATGCAAATGAGAAAGGCACCAAGTGGACCCTTTCTCTGCGTCCCCGCCACCATCGGGTGTCCTTGGGGCATGAAGCCTCAAGGACACCCCTTTCCAGGCCGCGGGGAAGTGGCCTTTTGCCGCTTCCCTGCGGCCTGGAAAGCGGCAGATTGGGGCCTCGGAGGCTGCCGCTGTGGCAGCTGAGGCCCCGATCTGGGGGGAAAGGAGCGCCTACAGGCCGCCCCAAAGGGGCGGTCTGTAATGCGCCATAGTCTCTCTCTCTCTCTCTCTCTCTCTCTCTCTCTGTGTGTGTATAGAAAGAGGCTGCTAGGGTGTGGATCACCATTTTGATGCCGAAATGGGGACTTGTAGGAGCACACTTTAACTATCAATTGCTTGCAGTTTTATTAAGGTTTCATTAAAGAATATACACTACTTTTAATACTATCTTAAAACTATGATTGAAATGTTAAGAAGTGGAACATGGGTTAGAACTTTTAAAAATAGATAAACCAGTGAAATAGTGGTAAGGATTATCCTATTATAACATATTAACATTTTCTCAGCTCCAGGAAAGTTTCTTTGGAGATTATCACATTACCTTTGCTCCCAGCATAGACACAGGATGTAACTTTAAGAAGATGGATCTTATTGCATTTACCCATCACCAGGCATCAGGCAACCCATTTACAACCTGGGTAATGCAATAATCTCCTTTGTCATGGGATGTACCATCTTGTTATTCTGCTCAAGTTGACCTCAACTCATAGCAAAACTATGTGTATCGCTTCTTGGCCTTTTGGCTAAGATTATTATTATTATTATTATTATTATTATTATTATTAACCTTTATTTTTGAAGCGCTGTAAATTTACACAGCGCTGTACATACAATCTTTTTAATTAGACGGTTCCCTGCCCTCAGGCTTACAATCTAAAAAGACATGACTCAAAAGGAGAAGGGAGTGGTGGAGGGAAAGGGTAAGAGGTCCAGCAGTTCCTCTCTACCTCTGAGGCCTGGACCAAGGCAGATGGACTGGACTAGTATGTATGTGTAAGACTTCCAGGATGCCCTATTTTCAACTGTTCTGCTAAATTCCTGCAGGCTGAGGCCCATGGCTTCTCTGATTGAGATAATCTATCTAGCATATGGTCTCCATCTCTTTCTCCTGCTTTTTGCCTTACCTAGCATTATTGCTTTTTCTAATGATTCAATGCTTCTCATGATGTGGCCAAAATATGACTGCTTCAGTTAAGTCATCCTAGCTTCCAATTCTATTCATGAACCCATTTGTTTGTCTGCTTGGCCATCCATGGTATCCTTAGCACTCTTCTCCAGCACTGCATCTTGAATGTGTCTATTTTCTTTCTGCTGCCCTTTTTCACTGTCCAGCTGTCACATCCATACATGGTGATGGGAAATGCAATGGGTTGGATGATCTTCACTATAGTGTTCAGAGTTATATCTTTGCTGTTTAGCATCTTGTCCATTTCTTTTATAGCTGCCCTTCCCAATGCTGCCCTTCCCAATCCTGCCTTGACATCATTTCCAACTTATGGTGACCATGAGGCAAACCTATGGGACATGGCGGCTCCACAGTTAAGACATTGACTCTGATGACTACAAGTGCTGTGTGATGGGGAAAGTCCCCAGGACTAATCTCAGCTTCTGTCACCCTAGCAATTCAAATGCATGTAAAAGTGCAAGTAGATAAATAGGTACCACTTTGGTGGGAAGGTAACAATGTTGTGGTACATACCGCCATAAAGCGGCATACCAGTGCTGTTTCTAGGGTTAGGGACTGCGTGGCAACTGGGCGGCAACCTGTGTACATGGGCACTGCCATTGTTACATAAGCACTGCATGGCTTCCGCACGTTACCGCGCGGTGCTTACATAACTAGTGCACCAGTGATGTAGTCATTACACCACCCCTGTGGCTTAAAAATAACCAGCTTTTCCTGGGTTCTTTTTCTTCCAGAGGGAAGCCATGTGGTTTGGTGGCTGCTGCTTCCCTCTGGAGGAAAGTAGGCCACCAGCAGGTTGTCCTTTTTGGGTGTCTGTCCCAGGCCAGTGTTCCATGCAGTCATACTGGCCACATGATCACGGGATTGCCTTTGACAATGCTGGCTCCATTGACTTAGTAATGGAGATGAGCACCACCCTCTCCAGTTGGACATGACTAGACAAACTTGTCAAGGGAAAACCTTTACCTTTTAAAGAAACCTATCATGGGGCTTTCTTGACAAGATTTGTCCAGAGGTGGTTTGCCATTGCTTTTCCGTGAGGTTGAGAGCATGTAACTTGTCCAAGGTCACCTAGTGAATTTAATGGCCAAGTGGGGAATCAAATCCTGGTTTCTGGAGTCATAGTCCAACACTCCAACATCCTCCTTCTAATTTCTTGACTGCAGTCTCCATTCTGATTAATGTACCACCTTGTGTTACACTATTAACTTATGCATTATTGGTCGAACTAAATGCCAAAGGCAAAGAAGGCTACATGGATTTAATTTCCTTTCTGGCTTTACAGCTCAACAAACTCTGGGTTTTGATATTCTTCTCATCTAGCAGGGCGAGAGAGGGACAAGCAGCCTTTCCCTTAATGATTTAAGAGTCTCACAAATTCTAAGATGAATCCTATGGGGGGAAAAACATGCATGTTCTCAAGGCAACTCTAAGGCTTAGCTGAATGTGTATTTTATATTTGTTGTGGGAGCTGACCTGAAATACTTTTCTCTGGCAGATTTCACCACTGTGTCAGGAAGGCACAAAATCAATTTCATTTGTGACCTGCGTAGGAAATAGCTGACACAGTGCAGAAAGGATTTTAACTAGGTCCAGAAACCTATCATCTCCCTAATATAAGCTTTGAATGATCTCAGAAAGAGAAAAAGATTCCCCAGTGTTAATCCTCTGAATATGAATTTGCACATTTGGAATGAAGTTAAGAATTAATCAATATTACTTGTCATGTGTCTACCAACACAACAACACAAATTTAATTTAATGGGAAAATTTTTGCAGCATGTATGATGCTGATTTTCCTATTGATCATGTCAATTAGAGCACGGGTGAGAACCTGTGGCCCTCCAGATTTTACGGGGTGGTAGATCTATCCCTGCTCATTGACCATGCTTTCTGAGGTAGTTACAATCCAACAAAGTCTGGAGGAACATAAGCTTCTCACCGCTGGTCTTTTCTTTGTTTTTATTTATTTAGCAGATGACACATGGTGTGCATTTGATGAAAAAAAACTTTATTGACTTTAACATCTACATTTTCCTCTATTTGAAACAGATATGATATTCCTCTGGACTTTTTTATTGAAAGATAATTTGTATCTGATTGCTTTAGAGGATCTATTAATTTTGTGCCTCTGCTGATGATGCTTTGTTTCTGTGCTAACCATTGTAACCTTTTTTTCACTGCCATGTCATATGATATTATTGGGTTTTTGTCTACTACTGTTAGCAAGATAACTTGCAGGCACCCTCCCAAAATGTAAGTACTTTAACAAGTTTTTGTTCTTAGTTCCAGACCTATAAAAATATTCAACCTAACTTATGTCAGAACTTGTCCTTCAATCAATTCAAGTACTTAGTACACAATCATTCCTCATGGACTATTCCAAAGGACACTTGCAATTGACAGTTCTCAACAGTGAACCCTATTTTTCTCTCTCAGCTGCCTGAATTAGCCAACAGAAACACACCATTACAGGAAGTGGGTAGGCTGTCATCCAAAATATGACATACATATATGTGACCTGCTCACATTTTCTAAAAAAATATTAAATTTCTGAGTTTGGTTTTCATCAACTCATTAAAGCAATGATTTTCAGGTCATTACAACTTAAATGGAACTAATTAATTACAAGGTTCTGAAAGAAGAGGCAGGTAGCTTATTGATCAAACTTGGGGAAATGATGATTTTTATTTAGGAGATCTTGTGAATATTGGTGGATGCAGAGAAAATCAGAGGCTGGCTTTCACAGAGGTAAAAACATGCTATCTATACAGATTGCTGCTTCATATTTGACACTCTTTACACAGGTATAAATAAAATATTCACACAGAACATACCTAGAGAAAATTTAGAGGGTACATTTATTGAATTTGTTAGACTACATGCTCCAGTCTCTCCCTCTGTGAGACATAGGCTACTGTCACACTGCAGAATTAATGCAGTTTGACACTGCTTTAGCTGTTATGGCTCCATTCTATGAAATCCTGGGGCCCACTGTCACTTACCAGAAAATCCATTTCCTGAACCGATTCCTGAAGCCACTTCTGAAAAACGTAGTTCCCACTATGTTTGTGCCAGATTCAGAAATTGGTTCAGGAATCGGCAAGTTGCGGGGGCAGCTTAATGGCCCGTCCTGTTTCTGGCCTCTCCTGGCCACAAAATCCCCGGCTCAGCCTCCTTACCCGTTTTTTGGATGCTGACCGGGTTCCCTGCACCTTTAAAAAATTTCCTGCAGCTGAGGAGGCCAGAAGGAGGTAACAGAGAAGCCGGGAGAAAGACAGGGGAAAGCCAGGAAGGAAAGTTGCAAGGCTTCCAGCTTCTCTGCAACTTCCTTCCAGCCTCCCACTTGGGCTGAATAGATTTATTTCTAAATAAATTGATTCAACCCAAAAAACAGACCATGTTACCCGCATCTTTTTGACATGGGTTAAATGGGTAGAATCATAGAGTTGGAAGAGACAACTAGGGCCATCCAGTCCAACCCCCTGCCATGCAGGAAATCCAAATCAAAGCATCTCTGTTTAAAGACCTCCAAGGAAGGAGACTCTATCACCCTCCGAGGGAGTGCATTCCATTGTCGAACAGCCCTTACTGTCAAGAAGTTCCTCCTAATGTTCAGGTGGAATCTCTTTTCCTGTAGCTTGCATCCATTGTTCCGGGTCCTGTTCTCTGGAGCAGCAGAAAACAAGCTTGCTCCCTCTTCAATATGAGATCCTTTCAAATATTTAAACAGGGCGATCATATCACCTCTTAACCTTCTTTTCTCCAGGCTAAACATCCCCAGCTCCCTAAGTCGTTCCTCATAGGGCATGGTTTCCAGACCCTTCACCATTTTTGTCGCCCTCCTTTGGACACGCTCCAGTTTCTCAATGTCCTTTCTGAATTGTGGCGCCCAGAACTGGACACAATATTCCAGGTGGGGCCTGACCAAAGCAGAATATAGTGGCACTATTACTTCCCTTGATCTAGACACTATACTTCTATTGATGCAGCCTAAAATTGCATTGGCCTTTTTAGCTGCTGCATCGCACTATTGACTCATGTTCAACTTGTGGTCTACTTGGACTCCCAGATCCCTTTCACACGTAGTTTCATTCAACCAGGTGTCCCCCATCCTATATCTGTGCTTTTCATTTTTCTGCCCTAAGTGCAGTACCTTACATTTCTCCCTGTTGAAATTCATTTTGTTAGCTTTGGCCCAGTTTTCTAGTCTGTTCAGGTCATTTTGAATCTTGATCCTGTCCTCTGGGGTATTAGCTATTCCTCCTAATTTGGTGTCATCTGCAAATTTGATAAGTATGCCCCCAATTTTGTCCTCCAAGTCATAGATAAAGATGTTGCATAGCACTGGCCCCAGGACCACTGGTCACTTCTCTCCAGGATGAAAAGGAGCCATTGTTGAGCACCCTTTGGCTTCGCCCAGTCAACCAGTTACAAATCCATGTAACAGCTATCTTGTCTAGCCCACCTTTTACAAGCTTGTTTGCAAGAATATCATGGGGAACTTTGTCAAAGGCCTTATTGAAATCAAGATATACTATATCCACAGCATTCCCTTCATCTAACAAACTGGTAATTTTATCAAAAAAAGCGATCAGGTTTGTCTGGCATGACATCTTTCTCTGAAACCCGTGTTGACTTTTTGTGATTATGAAATTGCTTTCTAGATGTTCACAGACTCTCTTTTTAATGATCTGCTCTAGAATCTTTCCTGCTATTGATGTCAGACTAACTGGATGCTAATTGTTTGGATCCTCTTTATTCCCTTTTTTGAAGATAGTGACAACGTTTGCCCTCCTCCAGTCTGCTGAGATTTCTCCTGTTCTCCAGGAGTTCTCAAAGATTATTGCCAATGGCTCCGATATTACATTTGCCAGTTCTTTTAATACTCTTGGATGTATTTTCATCTGGTCCTGGAGACTTATATTTGTTTACGTTAAACAGGTATTCCTGTACTATCTCTTTACTTATTCTATGCTGAAATTCCTCTTTTCTGTCCTCTGCTCCATTATCCTCAGGTTGAGCTCCCTTTGCCTTTTCTGAGAAGACTGAGGCAAAGAAAGTGTTGAGTAATTCTGCCTTTTCTCTGTCTTCTGTTAGCATTTTGCCATCGTCTGCACGCAGTGGCCCTACCATTTCCTTCTCCTTCCTTTTGCTGCAGACATATCCAGAAAAGCCCTTTTTGTTGTTCTTAACCTCTCTAGCAAGCCTGAGTTCATTCTGTGCTTTGGCTTTTCTGACTTTACCCCTATATGTGCTAGCTATTTGCTTGAATTCCTCTTTGGTGATTAGTAGGCTAGATGTTGTCGGCCTCCATTAAAAACTGTTGAATTATCTTACTTCCCTGCCTGGATTTAATCTTTAGATGATAATGGAAAGGTAAGAATGTTTGTCCCTTTCTAATAACTTTACGAGAAATTTATCTCATTTTCTCATCACTATTCTATTGAGGGAGATTGATTTCAGATCCTTATTTTCAGACTCTCATTTATCTATTTGTCACTAAAGAAGGATATCGTTTCACTTAAAGATTGTCTTCCACAATGTCCAGGCATGTTAATTTAAAATGGATGAAACAATGTGAGCAATGAACCTTAACACTGTTTTTAGCAGAACCTGGAAAAATTAGTTTTCAACTCAGAAGCACTAGAAGCCCTCAGTCAGCATAGCTACTGACTGATGGATAGTCCAAAGGGGAAAAAAATTCACCATGTTCTGGAATTTCTAAGGATGCCTGTTTTAATTATGTAATTGTGTTGAGGCAGAATGACAGAACCATTGGGATAGCAAGTACATGGATAGATATGTGATAGACTAGTGTCAAATTTGTCATGGACAGCACTTCCAGTATCTTCAGATGAAATGGCTACTGCTTGATGTTCAGGCAGGGAGCCTACAGAGTAGAGAAAGGCAACCGTTCCAATGACAGCTTCACCTAGGCCTCCTAGCAGAGTTCTAGCCAATCAGCCAATCCGTCAGTCAGACACTTAGGCTGAGGCCACTCTGCAGAAATAAAGTTTAATTTTCATGCTCCCTAGGCCTCTGTACCAGCTGGAGAAGGAGCACACCACAGGATGATATGAATTAAGACCGTGACCCTGGGCAGCCCAATTGCTAGTTTTTGGCCCCCAAAATGCTTTAATTGAGGGCTTATTATAATATTTGCATATAAAACAGAATTTTCTTTGCAGAAATATTACTTTCTATGCAGAGAGGACTGTTTCCTATGCAGAAAATGCTGATTTCTGCACAAAATACCCATGTGTGAATTTTGCACAGAATAAGTCCTTAATTGCAAAGATTCCCATCAGTCCAGGATTCTTTTTGTCACAGTTTCTGAGCACTTGAAAAACTTTTGACCATTTAAAAAAATATTCTTTCCATCTCTGGTCTGCTTTTCTTTGGTGGGGTACAGACCGCCGCTTTGCGGCGGTCTGCTGCCGCCACCAGTAGGTCCGCGGGGGAGCCGGAGCCTTCACACGGCCCGACTCCTGCGCGGACCGAAAAAGAAGCTCCAAAATGGAGCTTCTTTTTCCGTCGCATTTGCGACGTAGCAAGGCACCAGGGGCGCGCTCGCTACGTCACAAGCGGCGCGACGCGTACGGACGCTCAGCATCCGATACGCAAAGATGGCGCCGGCCATGTAGAAGGGCCGGCGCCATCTTGTACGGACAGAGTCTGTACTAGGCCCAGGGGCGTCTATAAGAGATGCCCCTTTTTTAAAATGGGACGTCCGGAGGACGTCCCAAATGGCGGTGCAGAAAGCACCTTTAATTCATATTTCTCTTTATTTTCTTTATTTTCTTATTCATTTAATATCTTCCCGCAGCATCTTCTGCCATGGTAATAATATGAGTCTCCATATGATGGACCTCTACTTAATTTATTATTTTCCTCCTTTCTGATGTCCCTTTGTTTTAATGTTAACTTAATTTGAAGTGATAGGAAAAAATGCTGTTTCATTCTTCTAATTAGTCTCTGTTCCTTTAAGTTATTTCACATCTATTTTGGATTTAGCTATTGTTAAATTCTTTCATTGTATCTGCTTACAACATCCACATTATGTTAATATGGTGCAATAGATTAGGCCTGTTATCACACTTGACTGCTAACTGTACATGCTTTACCAATTATTTTTTCTACTTCTTACAGCATAAGGTATTGTGTTTCTTCTTTATACAAGGATTTGAATCATGACTATATGAACCTGTGATGTTTTATGACATAGACTGGAGTACTTATCTTCAACATTACTTCAGCAGCTAATATTTATGGATACACTGAAAAAGAAGTTGAGATGGCAGCATAAGCTCAAGGTTCCCATATATCACAATATTGTTGATTAATATTTTTGTTTATCATCCTTTTTGTAGAAAAATGTGTATATTATCAGTCTGTCTTCTTATAAGCACTCCTAGAAAACTATACTTTTAAAAAGCCACTGTGCCATTTTGATTGATACTTATTCTACAATTTGGCATCTGTATTATTTATTATTTCAATTGTTGAAAAACCATTTTTATTATCAATTTGTCTGACTGATACTGTATATTGCTATATCATACAATTACACAAATCAGAGCATTGGTTGATAAATATTAATATTTTGGTTTTCAATCTCTCTGAATGACAGGTTAAGAATTAAATAGCCATTGTGCTATTTTTGTATGGATACTTGATCTATGGGATACTTGGAATACCTCATTCCAAGTTTTGAAACTTTGTGGTGCTTTTTTCCTGGACTGCTACCTTTTGCCTAGTGTCACTTTGTGATTATTTTTTTTATGATTCACAGGTTTGACACTGATCTACTGCAATTTTCATATGGTAGCTTATATGTTCATGTGCAAAAACAAACAAAAACCTATATTGTTAACCTTGTTTTAACATTCTTATAAGCTTCCTTGAGTCCCTGGTCAGGAGAATAGTGGGTTATAATTTAATTAAATTATAATTTAAATAAAATAAAAGCATAAAAGCATTTTTATGACTAGGGTTTCACTGATTCAGCTTGTACAATAGTGTGAGCCATTTGACAGTTGCAGTGCTTTTGCAAGGAGGTATCCAGTACCTCCCTACACATCCAAAAGGGTGAAAACAATAGGAAGAAACTGCAAAGGGCAGACACCGGTTGTATTCATATTTCAACACAGTCACTTCTCCAAAAGATAATAGCCAAAATAATGACACTGATGATAATAATAAGTTTCTAGTATATAGAAATCACTCAGACAGAGAATCTTACTGTGAAAAGTTAACAGTAACTTTATTAAATAACATTAGGAAAGAGAGTTTTTTATGTATGTTCCATCAGGCTTAGTGTGGTTACATTAACCACCACAATTACAGCTTTTAAATACTCTGTGCCCTACTCCCTTACTCTCACTAGCAATGGCAATCAGACCTGTCTATCGAACTGTATTGCAGGAGACTAGCACACAGAGGAGGCAGGCATCCTCCTCCCATCATTAAATCATTTCATTAGCGTGATCGGGGGAAGATTATCTGCATCACTTATCTCATTCTTATCCCTTCTGAAAACAGTAATGGATGCATCATTAGGTATTAATGGGAGTTTCTGTTAATACCCAACGACGCATCCATTACTGTTTACTGGTGGGATAAGAATGGGATAAGCGCTCAGTGGTGTGATAATCCTCCTCCCAATCACATGAATAAAATGATTTAATGATGGGAGGAGGATGCTTGCCTCCCATATGATAATCTCCACAGTTCCCTCTAAGCCAACTGAACTGAACTCTCTCTCCTTTCAGACTCCTTTTCTGATCTTAACTGAAACTTTCTGTCTCTCTGTCTCCCTAGCCTTATTGAACTAACTACCCAACTGTCTTTATTGTATATATTCTAATTCCCCTGCGGCCCCCATTCACAGTCCTCCCAAACTGTGGTTGGCTGCCAGAAATCCAGTTCTGCCTAGCCAAGTTTCTGTAAAGCATGCCAGGTCAGCTTCCTCATATATAAGGAGACCATAGATTCTACAGAAAGCCCACCGTATCTGCAGGGCTTTGATTCCATAACCCTCCAGGGATGCTCAAGTGGAGGAGCATCTGCTCTTTCATTCCAGAAGCAGGAATGAGGGGCTGGCAGGCTCTCTGGAGAGGCAGGGGAGCTGAAGAAATGTGTACCTGGCAGCTGTGCTTTGCTCTCACTGCCTCTCCTGAAGCATGAAGCTGTTGTGTGCATGAGGTGGCTATATCCCTGTTAAACAAACATTCTCCCTGCAGGCATCAACCTACTTAGACTTTATTCCACTCCTTTCACTGTTGTTTACTGGCAAGTTGTAAGTTGTTCACTGGAACTGAGCTCGCACACTCACTTAGA